>NC_056725.1:502259760-502572260 GCF_019279795.1 Protopterus annectens | reverse complement strand
TTTACATTAACCAGTAAAAATAGTATAAGGTACGTTGCACTTTGCCATATGCACACTGATGATTTGCTCTTTGTATTGTAGAAGAAAAACTACAGTATTCAAATAAAGTGACATTTTAAATCAGGAGTCTGTAGTTAAAAATGCATTATATTTTGTGTACCTCACTTTGGTATAGTTCATTGGAAGGGACTAGGGTTGTAAATGCACAGAAAAACCTCTTCATCATTATTTATTGCTGTATATACACTAACCTTTACTCCCAGCCTTGCTTACTCCATTTCTTCTGGAGACATATTCAGGAGAAAGTAGGCCTGTTTCTAAAGGAAAAGGATATTTATGTTAAAATAATATAATTTCTACATGACTAGAGATATGGCAAACTAAATTCCAGCATTTCACTGCTGTAAATAAAGTCATCACCTTCAAAGGTATGATGAGTTATCGAGAAAAAAGTCTGAACATAAATCATTTATGTTTAAAACTGTTTAAATTCAAGCTGTTTCTTGTGGACTACTACTCCCAATGGATTTTGAGCAAATCTGGTTTCTCCTGCATATCTCGAGTCATCTTTAAAGTACATGCTCTAAATGCTTAGCAGGCAACATTATTAATAAAGGAAAATAAGCTGTGGGATGAAGGGTAGTGCTTTATTCATATTCCAGTTCTGAAACTGCAGTGTAACATGAGGGGCATACTGCATCTCTGTGATGCTGTCTTTTAAATTGGACATTAAATTGAGGTTCCTTCTGCCTGTTCTGGTTATAGTACAGGTGGATGGTAAAGTTCTTATCGCATTCTTCAGGACCATGTATTGCATGATAATAACCTTTATTATTAAAAATACTCTTAGCACTATACTAGAAACTCATAACCCACTGAAAGATTAAAACTTACTTTGCTATACTTCTGTTTCTTAAGCTCCTCATCTTCTTTTATTCCCTTGCCTGCATGCCTAAGATCTCCTAAATAAATCCTTTTCACATTTTATAGTGGCTGCATACTCAGTACACAAAACTAACCATCTTATCTTTAGTTGTATGTGATCATTTCCTAATATACCTTTATCTGTATCTCTATAGTCTCATTTATTTTCAGTTTGTATATCTTTTAACAATACAGTTTCCTCCTCTTATGTAAAACAAATAAGTCCTCTTATTAAACTATCACATTACTAACCCATGCTCATTTATTTCAGATAATATCACTAGCTGATGTCCTTCTATTCTTATGTTGCAGTATTCATAACAGTGGGGAGGTTGCTGCCTGCAGCACCAGACATCCGGCCAGTATACCAAAGTCTTTGGATAAGGGGTAGGTGCAATGTTGCATGTCAGAGCCATAAACCTACATTGGCTATATATGTGACGTTTGCATATACCGAATTCAAATCACTAGCTGTTTCACTATTTCTTAAACTGATCTTACCAGAAGCATAAAGAGTACCTTGAACTTAAGCCAGAGACTGGTGCTAGGAGACTGATATGATCAGGAAGAAAACCAGCAACAAAGTGAGTTTAGTGATTAAGTGAGAGAACTGTGAAGCATCAGTCCCACTAAATGTAGTTTAGACATGGAAACTGTGGTTCATCAAGAAGTTGATGAAAACATTATAAGTTTCTTGACTTTATTAAACTGGTGGGGTTTGATGTAAAAATGAGACATTGGTGCTTTCCTACTTATTTGTTAAAATGAGAGGAATTTCAGGAATGAGTAGTGAGTACAATTCCAGAGTTATTGTGGAATATATAAATTACTTGATAAGAGATAGCTAGTGAATGGGATTAAAAGAAAATGGACTTTAAAAGCATGGAAGGAAAAAAAGACAGAAAGAGATATGGGAAAGAAGTGATAGGAATTATTTAATGGGCTTGAAAAATGTTAAAGTATTGCAGAAAAAGGGGTATCTCACAGAACAATAACAGGATCAATTACAAAGTGCTTAAGGAAAATGAGGGAATATTTGGACAATATGCATGAGTTTAAAAAAGTTGCTCTTAAACAACTACTTTTTTTTAGTACCCTGAGTTATGCAGCAGAATGTAGAAAGGGTTTTAGCTAAATTTAGGGAGCTTATAGAAAAAAGAAACAGAGAACCTGTAGCAGTACAACTATTTCATACATTTTATGTAAATTTGTATAAAGTATAAGAATGGTGAAACTAAGAAGACACAAATGGATATATTTAAGGAAGACTTAGTTATGCCAATGTTAGAGGAAGATGAGACTAAACATTACAGTAAAAACAGGAGGAGATAAAACAAAAACAGTGATAGATAGTCAACAAGGAACAGATGGCTTTCATGTGGAAATTTAGAGCTAAGAGGGGAAAAAAGTACCAAAGATCTGAAAAAGTTTTGTTCAACAATAGTTTTTTGGGGGGGAGGGTGAGTTTGTGTCTTTAAAGAAAGCAGTGGTGGCAGTGATATTACCAAAAGAGGGTAAAGGCCCTTCAGATCTGCATTCATACAGAAACACTGTGCTTTTAAACCATTTGTATAAAGTGTTTATGTCTGTTTTGGGTATAATGACCAATATGCTACTAAACTTGATTAATATGGATCAATGTGGTTTTCTGGAAGGGAGACAAACATTTGATAAATTCTGATATAACCAAGATGATCCAGAAGAAATCAGAATATAAGAAAATACTGCTACTGTTGATGAGTTTTGATGCAGACTAAGCATTTGACAGAGTCAGGTGGGTAGGGCAATGATAGCATTTGTGTTACTTGAAGAAATAATTTGGCTAATCAGGAGGATATCAGACAGGTCAGAGGCAAGAATTAAGGTGAGAGAACTCCTCTCTGACAATCTGAACTTAAACAGTAGGACCTGGAAGGGCTGTCCTCTTTTCCCCTATTATTTGCATTATATTTAGAGACATTAGCAAAAATAATTTGATGTCATGGAATATTTTGAGACAGTTTAAAGTATTTTGGGATATAAAATAAATAAAGATAAAACAAAAGTAATAGTAGTAAACTATACCCTCACATATAAATTGGTTCAGCAATACCCATCCTTACTGGAACATAATAAGATGAAGTATTTAGGTGCATGGATTAAAAGGGATTCTGCTATAGCAGCTAAGAATATGTGGGAATAGACTAAATAGTAGCTAATACAAAAATTAAGAACCTGGAAGCTCTTGATTATGGATATGGATATGGATAGTAAGATACAAGCAGAGAATCTTTTAGGCACATTAGTGTTACATGCGTCTATATTAGTTCGTCAAAAGTTTTTTCAGGGAACACCTAATCATCAACCCATATTCAGTGAAAATCACTTCTGTGATTCACTGAATTTACCAAGGGCAAGGAAATACTTGCTCTTGGTAAATTCAGTGAATCACAATGGACCAACTTCTGACTAAATTGAACCATCCCAAGTGGGGGGCTTTGCCCCACACACCCCCAATGTGGGGTGCTGCGCCCCACACCCCCTAACTATATATACCAACTCTGAGATCACACTACAGTGGAGAAAAAGGCAAAGTTGTGTAGTTGGCCAACTACTTATTTGCCCTTGGTAAATTCAGCGCATCACAAAAGCGATTTTCACTGAATACGGGTCAATGATTAGGTGTTTGCTGAAAAAAACTTTCAATGAACTAATACAGAATCATCTTATATACAGGACAGGCACATTTCTATCAACTAGAGGGGAAGGTGTGAATGTTAATTAATAAAAACTTGAAATAAATTATTTAGAAGGGCAAGAAGACAAAAGTTAAGTGAAACAAGTTGATTCTACCAATAGAACTTAGTAGTTTATGCTTACGTGATTTGCAATATACTTTAAACCTACACAGTTGAGGCTCATATACATCATTTGAGAAGCAAGTTATAAATCAAAGTGGAAAAGTATCATGAACTGGAGGAGCATTCAAGAGATAAAGGGGGACTAAGATTTGGGATGCAAGTCCTTAAGAAGGATAGTAACAACCATAATGAATATTATATTCATAAAGAATCAGAAAGTATTCTGAGAACAAGCCAGCATGGGAAAAGAGAGAGAAGATTTGTAACAGTATGGATGTCTGCAAGTAGGATGTCTGCAATTAGGAGTACAGAAAGTAGGCATGAGTGGACTGTAATTTACTGGGGGAAATTAGCAGAGGAACCAAGACACTGGGAGCAAAGGTAATAGAGCAGGATGATGCTAAGCAGGAGTTCAGACTGCAGGTTAGAGATAACCTTCCCTACTGAGTGCATAGTGAAATACCAGGCTTGGCAGAGTTTTTAGTAAAATGTAGAACAGACGATGCTGTTACAAATGGATAATTAGTAGGATTTATAAAATATTGCATGATAACTATATGAACCTCAGAAGAGGTTAGAAAAGACTGGAAAGAGAGAATATAAAGAAAAATTGCAAAGCAACAATGAAAATATATCTGTAGTGCTCCTAAGTATGCAGAAGTTCAGAAAGCATAGGATTTTTGTATGGGAGTGTTTGCAAGAGTAGTTTTATGCCCCAAAGTAAACTACAGAGAATTTTTGCTCATGTAAATGGTAAATGATGTAGATGCAATTGGGAAAACAGAATAAATTAGGAAAATGTCTGCAGGAATGTAAAAAGTTTGGAAAATTAAAAAAAAAAATTCCTTGCAGAGTAGCTTGACAGAAATGTTGGGGAGACAAATGGTACTAACAAAGGAAATTATTCTTAAATTGACTAGGTGTATAGCAAGTCTTACTAAGTTTAACAGTACTGGCATCCAAAAAAAGCATTTACTAGAAAATGGAAATCAGAATCTAAACCAGTTGTAATCTAAGTATTAAATATTGTAAAGGGAATACAACATTTTAGTGTGGGATCTTTAGATAGAGGTTGAGGTTTGGCATAATGGTTAAGGTGCTGACCTTACAGACACAAGGGACAGGGTTTGATTCTCACTTTGAAAAGCATAGCTAGACTTAAAAATTCCCCTAGGGTCATTAACTTAGGAATTACCTGTGAACACCGGTCTTAGTAATTACCTATGAATAATCATGTATGAGGAAAAGGGAAGGGCCACATCATAGTAATAAATTTAATTAGTGGGAACAGTGCATGCAGAATAATTCTCAGGAGGAAGAGTAGGGTTTAAGGGAAGGCAAGAAACTAAGCAATTTATATACTGTTGGAGAAAATGAAAATAGCTAAAAAGAAAACATATGTATATTATATTACAATAATAACAGAATCTATTATTAAGGTTCATTTTCTGTTCTTTTCTGTGAATGTATGTGATGCATGTGTTGCAACTTAAAATGTGATGATTTAATAAAGATGTTTAAAATATTACATGCAGATGAAGTCTTACTTACTATTCCTAATAACAATTCATCTGTAAGCTTTTTATACAAAGTTCTAAAACAGTTTGAGAGAATCTCCAGGCTTAATGTTAACAAAAGTAAAAATAATACCTTATCAATTAACCAGCAATTAGATCAGGCATTAATAAATAATGCAATTGTAAATGTGTTTCTCTCTCTTTCTTATATGTGTTTATATATATATATATATATATATATATATATATATATATATATATATATATATATGTGTGTGTGTGTGTGTGTGTGTGTGTGTGTGCATATGTATGTATGTATATATATATATATATATATATATATATATATATATATATATATATATATATATATATGTATATATATATATATATATACTTGGATACACTTAATAGTAAAAAATGTAAAATATCTAAACAATCCCTAGATTTTGTAAATAATAGTTGTTATGGTTACTGATCAATAACTTTCACATTTGTATTTCAAACCTCACAAAGTCATGATCTATCAATAATATTTTGAAAAATGTTTAAAAACATAATACATAAATTCCCATTTTTATAAGCATGGATCTCTCTATTTTCCTTATACCGTTTACTTCGGATTGAATTGATTCTTCAAATACCAATAAAATGTCAATAGTGATCCAAAGAGATTTAGGTTTGTGCTTCAATTTCTTAAGAGGAGCTAAGGTATTACCTACAAATGATTTAATTTATAATGTTAGGATTTAAATGGATGATTTGATATTAATTTATGATTTTGAAAGTTCAACATCTGGCAAAGATTAACATACATTAATTCTAGCATTCTGAATGTCCCTTCAAATAAATCTACACTTTCTCAATTATGTAAGGTTACTCTGTCATATTAATTGTATTCTGGTAGACATATTTCCATGATTTGTATTAGCTATAACTGAATAAAACTGGGTACCCTTAACTTTTTCACTTACATATGACATGAGATTTTGACTTCACTGGAAAAATCACTACATTAATATGGAGAGTAGTAATATGGACAATTTTGCATAAGTTACTTCTTAAAATCTATAAAATTGGGAATATATATAAAAAAGGAAATACAATATGGAACTTAAAAACAAATTGGCAACATATGTTTTGGAATATGATGGTTTAAAAGAATTTGGGACTATCTTCCAAGCTTTAGCACAGATATTATGGTTGGGTGGCATTTTCAGCTGTCCAGACATTTGGTTCTGTATTTTGGCTAGAAAGGGCCTATGGTCACTTGTTTGATGTCATTGGAGAAATAAAGCTACTACTTCCTTTGCTGGATTTTTGAGTTTGACAACTGTGGTATATGAGTAAGATATTAGTAGAATAAAAATAAAAGGTAAAACTCAAACATCAGTCAATTTTTCATTTTGCTTTGCAATACACTTATTAATAATAAAAGGTTACAAAGACTTTGGACAGTGGGTATCCATGTGCACTAAAAATCTTTATCTGGCCAAGGTTTTAACACTCTTCCTCCATGTTGTTGCTATTGAAAAATTAGACAAACATAATGTAACCTCTTACATTGGTCAGTGGATTGCAAACTGGAACAGATTCCAGTTTTGAAAGTTGCTGCTATCCCTCTGAATAAATAAATGTAGCTAGTGGTTTACTGCAGTGGTCAATGCTGGGCCTTTTTTTGTGTGGCATATTTAGTAGACATCCAAGCCAATAGCCCAGAAGTGTTTTTGACTATAGTTGCCAATGACTGCAAGCTGTGCACTGTTATCCACTCAATCACTGATGTTAAGGTGTTCCAACAAGGGCTAAAATATGCACACACCTGCTGTACTAAAAAACAATCTCAAGCTAAATGCAAAACATTGCAGCATAATAATGTTCAGCAAAAAAAGGTGCTTCCACCTCATATAATTGGTACTCCTCTCCAGACAGATGCTGGCATAAAGAGACCTGGGAACTTATGTGAACAACTCTCTTTCATTTAACAGTTATATTTCCATCATAGTTAGGAAATCCTTCTGTCTGGCCCAGTTAGTTTCAAACAGAATATTTTCAAGATCCAAAGAAGTTATCTTACCAGTGTTTTTTTCCCCCTTATCAGGTCCATCATTTAAAACAATCCCTCCTTTGACATGTACAAATCCAAGCACATTGCGGAACTGGAAAGGCCCAATGATTTTTAACCAAGAAAGGTAAGTCTTATATCCTTCAGCTACCTAGATAGATTAATACAACTCTTTTTATACTCAGTAACCTGTCAACTGCTTATATGTGACCTATGTCTCACTTTTATAGCCATGGAAGACCCAGTCCTATTTAACCTCCCATTTCACAAAATCAGTGGCTTTAAAATACATATTCTAGAGACTCAAATCTACATCAACAAATGAACAAGACTCAGTGAAGGGATATGTTCCTAAATCAATGTATTCCTAGTCTATGTAATAAGTTACCAATACATGTCAAACAAAGTACATCTTTGTCTGCCTTTAAGGCTAGACTCGATGATTGGATGGGTAGGCACAAATTTACACCAGGGTTATCATATACAGCTCTGCTCAGTTTGAGAGGTTAGCACTATTAAGTGCTTGTAAAGGCTGATAAATTGTAAGTGTATCTTCTTAAAAATATGCATGGTTCATGTGATTGCCTTCCTAGTATTCTTCCTATATTCCTGTGTTTATATCAGTATTACTTAATAAACTAAAGCAACAAACCAGTATGGCCACTGAATAAAGCACTGTGGGACGCACCATAAACTGCGATTAAAACTTTTAAGAAAGTTTAATGCATCAGCATACAATAAAACTGGGTAAGCGCTTTTGCATATAGCTTTTTCAAACCATAAATTAAATAATCAAAACAAGCTATTTAAACAATGTCTCCATTCATTCTACCCAACCATAGAGCAGCTCCAATTAATTATGTACAGATACATCATATCCTATCACAAAACAACTTCAAGTAATTACATACACATACATTATATCCTTCTGGCTCTATCCAACCAAAAATTCAAGAATATCAGTCAATGTATTTGTAAAATAACATAAAGGGCATAATATGTATGTAATATATATATAAAAAGCGGGTCCATATCATATGTTCGAAGTTTTATAACTTCAAACATTAAAATATCGAATTTAAATGTTCGAAGTTATAAAACATCAAACATATGTAAAAAAAAAAATAAAAAATAAAAAAAAAAACAAATCCAAAACTAATGGCTGTAGGCAAGGGGCAAGCCCCAGCCTGCACCCCTCATACCCCCTGTTCTTTAAATATACCAACTCCAAGACTGCACTACAGTGCAGTAAGGGAAATCTTCCCTGTACCGGACTATAGTGTGCTCTCGGAGTTGGTATATTTAAAGAGCGGGGGATGGGGTTGCAGGGGGGCTTGTCCCCCTGCCTACACTAGTCAGGTAAGTTTGTTTTTTTTTTTAATTATATGTTCGATGCTTGAAACTTTGAACATTTAAATTTGATTATTTAACTTTTGAAGTTGTCAAACTTCGAACATATAATATAGTCCCATAAAAAGCTATTTCCTAATACTAGGTTTCCTCAGTATGGGCTTTAAAGAGGCTTTCTCATTTAAGCCTCTGGCCTGATCAGCTTGTAATCTTATTATCCATCTAAGTTCTCTGTTTTTCGTGGTATTGCATATATCACCACATCACACACTAGGAATTTATCTATCACCATAAACATAAACATATGATTTACATTAAAATTCAAAACATGTTTAGAAAGTGCTCTGTTATCAGATCCAATCCATATGTGGTACAAATGTTCCTTTATACGATCCTTTAAAATACAATTGATTTTCCCCACATAAAATGAACAATACTGTTCACAGACTGTTAGGTAAACTAGATGCTCAGAATCACAATTAGCTTCAACATTTATATTTATGAACAGTGTCTGGGTGTACAAAAATCCTTTTCCATCTTAAAGCCTCTTTAAAGCCCATATTGAGGAAATGTTTTTAAAATGTTTTTACTTATGTCTGTTAAGAATTGCATCTCTTAAATATTTTAACTTAATTGTTATGTAATTGTTGTACTTGCTTTGGAACTTTTTTCCCTAGGCCTCCGCTGAAAATGGACATATATCCAGTCGGACTATCCCAGTCAACAAATGTAAAATAAAATAAATAAATATATATATATATAAGCAATAATTACATTTATTACAAATCCTGGTACATCTATCGCCCATATTTTCACTCAAATGAACCTGCTGCCTGGGATTGCAAAGAAGCCTTTTTAAGAATTTCTTATTCTTATAAACAAATGATGGATGGTCTTCATAGCATAGTAAATTTGAAGGATATAGTAGTTCTTTTCAAATGATTTAAGAACTCATGTAATTCATCACATCGTTCCTCAAATTAAGCATTTGCTGTGATGCAGCAGTGGTATTAACAGAACTTGTACCACACTCAGTATCTGGTTGTGATGTTGTAGATGTAGTCCAATTAAAATCATTAGTCTCAGTTAACATACCAGTGATACACATTATTGTTTTGTAACTTTGGACATGCAGCCCTTATTTTGCTATGATTCCCAATAAAATTGGGATAGAGTATGTTAGGCGTTATCTATCTGGGCACAGTGAGTATACCTGTAGATTCATTGATTTGATTTAGATTGGAAATTATACTTGAGAACAACGTTTTTACCTCTAATAATAAAATTTCCCTGCAAAATTATGGTGTAGCTTTGGGCACATTTAGTGCAAATAGCTATGCCAACATGGTTATGGCCCAATGGGAAGAGGTATTTATGTATGGAACTGATTGGTATGAAATGTATGTTGCTTTCTATCGCTGGTTTGTAGAGGATTTGTTTTTCATCTGGACTGGGAAATCTGAAGAATTACATGAGTTCTTAAATCATTTGAATAGAACTACTACATTCTTCAAATTTACTATGCTTTCTCCATATTCTAACATCAGTTACTTGGATGTTCTCATTAGAAAGCCGGAAGGTGGTGGTATAACTACTTCTGTTTTTAGGAAATCTTGTCATAGGAACACCTTGTTACACAGGCAGAGTATGCACCCCTCTTATGTTTTTAGGAATGTCATGAAGGGAGATAGTTTGTAGGCTTCTAGATTAAATGCCTCAGAGGAAGGCTTTCTGAAAGAATTAAACTAACTCAGTGCAGGTTTGTCACGAGGGATTATAAGAATGATGAAATTGTGAGTGTTTTGTCATGAATTCCTTCTATGAGACAGGGTAGAGGGGCGTCTTATTTCTCAGAGAATTATTCTGATAGATCAGATAGTTACACTCCTACTATGAATGTTAGGAAGCTGAGTTTCCCCCTTTTATATACCAATGATGTGAAGGATACCATCCAAATTATTAAAAAATATTGGGAGATTCTCACTGTAGATCCCATGATAAAAGACATACTTGGAGATTGTCCATCATTTGTTTATAAGAATAAGAAATCTTTAAAAAAGCTTCTTTGCAATCCCAGGCAGCGGGTTCATATGAGTGAAAATACGGGCAATAGATGTACCAGGATTTGTATTAAATGTAGTTATTCCTCATATATAGATGAAAAAGGATTTTTATACACCCAGACACTGGTCATAAATGTGTATTTAATGTTGTAGCTGATTGTGATTCTGAGCATGTAGTTTACCTATTAGTCTGTGAACAGTGTTGTTCATTTTATGTGGGAAAAAATGATCGTATGTTAAAAGATCGTATAAGGGAACATTTGTACCATATACGGATCAGCTCTGATAATAGTACACTTTCTAAACATGTTTTAAATTTTAATGTAAATCATGTGTTTAAGTTTATGGTGATAGAGTAATTCCTAGTGTGCGATGTGGTGATATACGCAATACCATGGAGAACAGAGAAATTAGATGGATAATTAGATTACGAGCTGATCAGGGCAGAGGCTTAAATGAGAAAGCCTCTTTAAAGCCCATATTGAGGAAATGTAGTATTAGGAAATAGTTTTGGATATATATATATATATATATATATATATATATATATATATATATATATATATTTGGTTAGATATACCCAGTAGAATATGATCTATGTGTATGTAATTAATTGAAGTGGTTTCATTTTTTTTAAACATTTTTTTTTTTATTTATTTTCACAAAATATAAAGATTTCTACACCATTTAAACAATTCAGCATAAAAACAACTATATACAATGCCCATAACATGAATGTACTTTTCATTAGATTGATTACATTTTGTCTAATATTTTTTTAAGTTTCATCCAAGATAATTGTTTATGTGTTATATTGGTCATTCTTGAAGCTAGAGTTAATAGTTTTCTGTTACATGCAGTTTGGGCCAATAAAATGAATTCATGGAAAGCAAGGATGTTTTTGCTTTTCCAGTTTGATGTAATATTTTTCCTTGCAATTCCAAGTAGGGACCAGAGATGATGCACTTGTGTCTTTGGGATGTCTACTGGTATTGGTGCATTAAATAGTAACAATGAGTCTGAAATTTCACATTTGTCTGACCACAATGCCTTTGTGAAATTCTTAAACTCCTGCCAAAAGGAAATGACAGTTTAACACTCAAGGAACATATGTGCCCAGTCTGCATACATTGTTTCATCACACCTCCAACATTTATGACTACTATTTGCCAATATCAGTGCTAATTTATGAGGGGTAATGTAACTCCTATGAATACATTTCCATGTGAAAATCTTCCACATAGGGGGTGATGTTGTATTATTAACTGATTTAAGCATTAAATTTCTTTCATTTTCAGAAAAAGTAGATTTATTCATTTTTTTCTATATAGTTCTATAAAGATTGTTCAGATATTTGTAAATCTGATCTTAGTATTTTGTATATTTTACATTTGAAAATCCCTTGTTGTTATTTATTGTGTTTATTTCACAAAACAGGGATAGTATCTTTGGTTGTGTAGAGATGTTAGTCACTTGATTTGTCTTAAATTCATTTACTAAATATTCCCTAAAAATGTGAATGTTTAACCAATTATTTTGATTTTTGTTATATCTGGCTATAAGGCTGTTTGCTTCATATATAGTGTTAGTGTTAAGAAACTGATGCCAGAATATTAGGCCAATTTCTTTCATTTCTAGTATTTTCTTCATATTGAATTAATCTAGACATTTCCCTGTATGTATCGGGAACATTAGAAATAAAAAAATTATTGTCATGTGACTTCTGTTCATTATCTTTTTAAAATTATTTAGTATATAGTTAATGTAAGGAGGAAATCTTTCATTTTTGTTTTCTTTATAAACTATATTTTTTACAACTAGAAACATCTTATTGTTTTCTGTAAGAAAGTAATTATTTACTGATTCATCAGTATTAGTAAACAAAATAGCTTTATGCAAGTTTTTCCAATTAGATGTGTATTTATAGGTTAGCCACTGACTCATCATATTAAGTATAGTTGATTCAGCATAAAGTTCTAAGTTTGGGAATCCAATTCCACCCTTTTCCCAATCTCTACAGTGCCAATAATATCCTATTCTTGTTTTTTGCGGAAACCATAAGAATTTAATTAGTAAAGAATTAAGCTGTCTTATTTATTTTTTATTTATTTATTTTACATTTGTTGACCGGGATAGTCCAACTGGATGCATGTCCATTTTCAGCGGATGCCCGGGAGAAAAGCTCCAAGGGTAAGCAGATACAGCATTACATAATACCAGCATTACATATTACAAACAGACTATTTACAGAGATTACATAAGTAAGCAAGTTAAACAAGTTCCACAGGTTACAGTTAATCCTGAGCACAAGTCAGGATTAAATTAAATTACACAGTAAACTGGTTAACAGATGTTTACACATTCGAGTTAGCCAGGCTTGATACATTGACATAGCCAGTTAAGTGACAAATGTTGTTTGAGTCTAGTTTTAAATTGACCTAAGGTGGAAAGTAAGGTAATATCAGTTTGCAAAGAGAGAATCACCGGCTGTGTTATTAATTTTGCTAGTCTGAATTAGTAGTTTGTTAGAGGATCAAAGTGGTCTAGGATTGTTACAGGGGGTGATAATATTTTTAAGTGCAGGAGTATTGTCCAGATTGTAGAGGATTTTATAGGCCATAATCAGTTGGTTATACTGGATTAGGCTAGGTAGTTCAAGCCAACCAAGCTGATTTAGATTGATGCAATGATGTGTCCTAAAAGGCAGCCCAGTGGCAAACCTGGGAATGTGGTTGTAGCAAATTGAGAGTTTGTTAAGGACAGTCTTGTTCAACTTCGAGAGTAGAGGGGATGCATACAGAAGGGTTGAAAGAAGGTGAGAGCGAGCTATGGCAATTTTAGCTGGAGGGGTTAGGAAGGCTTTTATTCTGTAAAGTGACCCTAGTTTTTTATTGATGGTTTTGATAGTTTGGTTAACATGTAGGTCAAACTTGAGATTATTGTCCATGATGACACCTAATAGATTTGTAGATGGGTCAGGGGAGATTATTGTGCCATCATTTGATTTTATGGTAAAGGTGAAAGTGGTAGACCTACGTGTTGGTGAAAATAACAGCATTTTAGTTTTTTTGGGATTTAGGATCAGACGATGTTCAGAAAGCCAGTTTTCTATTGTATTAAAGGTGGCCTGGGTAGCTGACCATAACTCTACTGGAGATGTGGCTGAGCAAATCAGAGTAGAGTCATCAGCATATTGGATACAGCTGACTTTTGGGATGACAGTATAAAGGTCGTTAATGAAGATGGAGAACAGCAAGGGCCCTAGTATAGAGCCTTGTGGTACTCTGAGGGTGTTAGGTAGAAGGTTAGAGAGTTTGTTCTGCCAGAGGACAGCCTGCTGTCGACCATTCAGGTAAGATTGAAACCACTGGAGGGCTCCAGTATCTAGACAGAATGTTTGCAGGGTGTGGATTAAAAGTTGGTGATCAACCATATCGAATGCCTTGGAAATATCCAAAAAGAGGGCTGAGGATATATAATTATTGTTGCGATTATGGTTTATGGTGTTAGTAAAGGCTAGGAGGGCTGAAGTAGTGCTGTGATGAGGACGGAAGCCATGCTGAGTGTCTGCCATAAGGCGATTTTGGATTAGGTGGTGCATGAGTTGTCTATGAATACATTTTTCCATAATCTTTGCAAGTGGAGAGAGTATAGCTATTGGCCTATAATTGGAGAATTCAGTAGAGTTGCCTCCTTTGTGAAGTGGGATTACATAGGATATTTTCCAGATGGTGGGAATTTTAGCTTCTACTATGGTTCGATTGATTAGTATTGAGACGGGGTAAGCAATAGCATAAGCTGATTTTTGTAGGTACTCGGCAGGGAGTTGATCAGCGGAAAGTGTAGTGGGTTTTAATTTTTTGATCAAGGTACGGATAAGTGAAGTGGTGACTGGTTGGAAGCCGAACGCAAGTAGGTTTCTAGGAGTGCTACTTTCAGGACCAGAGGAACTAGGATGTAGTTGGCTAGCTAGGGCTTGAATTGTCTCAGTAAAGAATTGGTTAAAACTATCAGAAACATCTTCAGGGGTTTTATCAATAGTAGCAGCAGGGATTGGGGTTGAAGTTTGTCCAGGATGTAGTAGATTATTTAAACCTGCCCAAAACTTCTGAAGGTTATTTTGATTTACTGTCTGTAAATTACAGTAGTATTGTTTTTTGTCTTGTAAAATTGATTTTTTGGTTTCGTTCCTGGATTGCCTGTATTTAATGTGATCTTGAGGGTCTTTAGAAGAACGCCATAAAGCCTATGCTTTGTTTCTAAGGGTAATTTTGAGTTTAGACTCTATAGAAAGCCATGTGCAGTTTTTGCCTTGGTTCTCTTTGAACGAACAGGTACATGCAAATCAAGGATATCAAGGAATTTGTTGTTAAAGTATGTTACTGCTTCCTCTAAGGGGAGGTGTTTTAGAATAGACCAATTACATGAGTTTAGTTCTTGTTGGAATTTGGCAGGGTCAAAGTTTTTATTGTATCTATCCTTTCTGAGTAAGGGTTGTTGGGAATTAATGGTTTTGTGCTTAATTACATATGTGAGAAGGTGATCGCTTAGGCCATTAAGGAGGGTACCAGAGGTGTACAGTTGGGGTGACTGTTTATGAGTACCCAGTCAAGTATACTTTCTTTTTGGTTGGGTTTACCTATCCTGGTAGGGGTGGATATGATTTGTGTAAATGCATGCAGGTTAATATGGGTGGTTGGGGATTCTAAGGAACAGGTGCCCCAGTCTATGTTAAAGTCTCCAAGTAGTAGGGTTTCTTGGGGGTAGTGACATGATAACCAGTGCAGGATATCTTCAAATGTAGATATATTGTTACCTGGGGGAATGTACATACAGATGATATTAATGAATTTATTTTTATTAAGTTGCAATTTGGTGGCAAGAATCTCAGAGTTATTAATCTGAGGAGGTTGTATTACATCTATGGTGACATTCAACTCAGATTTATAGAGTACAGCTACCCCACCTCCCTTCCTCGAAGCATGATCCAGCCTGTGTATGTTGTACCCAGGTGGTAACACTTCATTGTTTTTAGTGTTAGGTTTTAACCAGGTTTCAGATAAACAGAGAATATCAGGGGAGTGGACATCCAGAAGTGCATGCAATTCACATACCTTGTTATTAATGCTTCTAATATTGAGATGACAGACTAGGAGAGAGTTAGTTGGCCTATTAATTGTAGGTTTGTAGCTTAGATTACAAGTAGAGGGGGTATGTGTATCTGAAGTGAGTAGGCCAGGGTTGGGGTGAATATCACCACCAAGTATTAGGTTGAGTCTATACTTGGTGATGAACTTCAGGAATTTGTTTATTAGATTGTGGTAGTGCTTGGATATAGAGCTAATGTGCCTGGGGTTGAGTTGTTGATAGACTGAACAAGATGTTGGATAGGATCTGGTACTGTAAGTATGGTTGATGGTGGAAGGATTTACAGCTGGGGTGATAGTATGGCCTTTTGGGACCTGAAATCCTGTAAGAAACTGGTTTTCATACAAGGTAAGGAGGTATGGTGTGAACAAGAGGGGTGTGAACAAGAGGGGTAGTAAAGAGGAGTATATCATTATATGTGATTCAGCTAGTGAGTGAAGGAACTGTTTTACCTGGTGATGCAACACCAGAAGATAGAGTGGTGAGGTAAAGGTACTGGAAGGGGGGATGGGAGAATGCCAGATGAAAGCTAATAGGTGCTATTAAATGTAGGTAGTAGAATAGGGGTGGGTGCAATTATCTCAGATGAAAGCAGATAGGATCTAGAAAGTGGGGGAATGGCTATAGTACTATAAATTTAGAGGTACTGGGGGCGGGAGGGAATTGGGGGCAGGGAGGGCAGCGAAGAGAGCCCGAGCGTAGCGGGGCTATTGCAGTTTACAAGGTTTCCTAAGGTGTCCTAAAGCTATAAGGTAAGTATTACAAAGAGTCAATTTATTGCAGTTACAGGGGAAGGAGGCAACCACTCAAGTAGAATCAAAGAGCCCTATGGCTGACCAATATGGTGACCTGCTTAATTACAAAGCATTTTAAGTGAAAGCTTAAATGCTTTTTGTGTGTAACCTACTCTGTTTAACTGTTGAGAGAAACTGATTGCAGTCCTGTAACCATCATTTTGTAGGGAACTGTAGAGTTCAATCTGTTTAACTGTTGAGAGAAACTGATTGCAGTCCTGTAGACACCGTTTTGTAGGGAACTGTAGAGTTCAATCTGTTTAACTGTTGAGAGAAACTGATTGCAGTCCTGTAGACACCGTTTTGTAGGGAACTGTAGAGTTCAATCTGTTTAACTGTTGAGAGAAACTGATTGCAGTCCGGTAGACACCGTTTTGTAGGGAACTGTAGACTTCAATCTGTTTAATTGTTGAGAGAAACTGATTGCAGTCCTGTAGACACCGTTTTGTAGGGAACTGTAGAGTTCAATCTGTTTAACTGTTGAGAGAAACTGATTGCAGTCCTGTAGACACCGTTTTGTAGGGAACTGTAGAGTTCAATCTGTTTAACTGTTGAGAGAAACTGATTGCAGTCCTGTAGACACCATTTTGTAGGGAACTGTAGAGTTCAATCTGTTTAACTGTTGAGAGAAACTGATTGCAGTCCTGTAGACACCGTTTTGTAGGGAACTGTAGAGTTCAATCTGTTTAACTGTTGAGAGAAACTGATTGCAGTCCTGTAGACACCGTTTTGTAGAGAACTGTAGAGTTCAAACAAAGTCACACCAGGTCAGCCAAGGGGGGAAGAGAGAAGGAAATCCTAAGCACCTAGATTTGAAAATTATTAATTTTTTTGGAGGGACAGGCAATTATGGTTTGGAATAAAAAATAGATTTTTGCGGAAACCATAAGAATTTAATTAGTAAAGAATTAAGCTGTCTTATTAATTTTTTTGGAGGGACAGGCAATTATGGTTTGGAATAAAAAATGGATTTTTGGTAAAACGATAATTTTTATTAGAGATAATCTCTCTTCTATAGTGAAGAACATTTTATCCCATTTAAGTATTCTTTGATCCCTGTTAATAGATTTGTATAATTTGTTCGTATAATATTTTTCCAATTTGCTTATATATATATATATATATATATATATATATATATATATATATATATATATATCCCTAGATATTTAATAGTATCATTTTTCCAATTGAAATTATTGTATTTTTCCAGAATCATGTTTGTTTTCTTATTTAATAATATTGTTTTATTACTGTTGAATTTTAAACCTGAAATTTCTTCAAACTTTTTTATGGAACTAATAATATGATTTATTGACGCATCTATATCTCCAATGGTTAACAAAATATCATCAGCAAAGAGTTGTATTTTAGAGCTGTATATTGGATTAATAGAAAAGCTGACTATATTGGTGTTATTTCTTATGTAATTGGCTAATGGTTCCACTGATAAGGCAAATAATAAAGGTGACAATGGGCAACCTTGTTTACTTCCCTTTAGTATTTTGATTTGTCCTGATAAAAAGCTCCAATTTTAGTATAAGATATCGAGTTCTCATATAAATTATTTAATAGTTTTATAAAATCAGGGGAAAAATTAAATGTTTCTAAGACTTTAAATAAATATGACCAAGTTATATAATCAAAAGTTTATACAAATCTAGACTGATAATTGACAATTCTTTCTTTCTTTTATTTGCAAGATCTAGTAAAGATAAGAGTGTGATAACATTATCTTGGACTTTCCTGTTTAGTATGAAGCCTGTTTGGTCATTTTCTATTAGTTTTGGCATGAATTGATTTGGTCATTTTGCGAAAATTGAAGTAAAAATTTTGTAATCTACATTCAATAGTGAGATAGGGTGATAAGATGTTACTAATTTGGGATCTTTGTTATGTTTTAGGATGGGTGAGATAATTGAATATTTCCATGAAGGAAACATTTTTTCATTCTTTCTAAATTCTTCAAAATCTGCTACCAGTAGCTTTAAGGCTTCATCTGAAAATATAAAAAAACACAAGTTCAGTCCCAGCAAGGCAGCAAAAAATAAAACTTCCAAATAGAAATAAAAATATAGTTTAATCACACAAAATAAGCACTTTCATGGTTGGTAATCTCTTCATCAGACAACAGCACATTAACACAATACAGTTTAAAAAGCAGTAATAGCCAATGAAAAATGCTGCTTAATTAATGAATAAAAAACAATTACAGCATTTAAAGTGCTAGTATCTAATAAACACTCTAAAGAATCCCTAGTTCAAAAAAGCCAAGTAGGAAGCATAATATACACAATCATAACATTAAAAATACTCATATGGTATTAGTATGTAAGTGGTCTCTGTTTTAAAAATGGTCATTGGTTGTTTGCTTATTTTCATCTGAAAATAATTTATAAATTTCACCTATAATTCCATCTATTCCTGGAGCTTTGTTATTTTTAAGGCATTGTATGCTATCCTTTAATTCATTTAATGATACTGGTTTAAGTAATTTGGTATTTTGCTCCTTTACTCTTTTATTGATATTTTCTTTCAAGAATTTCTTTTTGAATATTGTTATTAGAATCTAAGTTAGTAATGTTCACTGTTTCATAATGTGTTCTAAATATTTCTAAAATCACTTTTAAATCAGTCACATGATTAGGTTTATTTCTAGAATTATCTATAATTTCCTTTATGTAATTGTCATTTGTTATTTTTTTTTATTTAACTGCTAACCTATGCATGTTTTTAGGATTAACTGAGTAGGATTGCAATTTAAGTTTTTCTAAGTTTATTGCTACTTTGTGATTTAATATTTCTGTATATTTTGTATTTGGTTGTTTTAATTCAGGATTTATGTTTATGTCTTAGGTGTTTAAATTCCTTTTTAGTTCATCAATTTTTGATTGTATTTTTATTACTTCATCATCCCATTCTTTTCTTTTGTTTAGATACCAGTTTTTGATTTTACCCTATAGATAAGATTTTAATGAATCCCAGAAAATGGTTTTAGAAACTTCATTGCTATCATTAATAGCAAGGAATATTCCAGTCTCATTCAGTAACCATTCTTTAAACCCATTAAGTTTAGTAATATATGCTGGTAATCTTTGCCAAGCTATCAAATCTTTTGGTGTGATGCTAACTTTGAAGAAAAGGGCATTGTGGTCAGACAGTGGACAAGAGCTAATTAAAACTTCATGTTTTTTATTCATTAATTAATGGTTATAGAAATTAAATTATTAGTAACTAGCACTTTATCAATATTTGTTTGCGCTCCATATCTGTATGAATAATGTGTGTACTTTAATGATTCTGATTCTTTTATGTCATATATGTCCCTAAGATTTGATGAATTAATGAAGTTATTCAATTTTTTCACTGGGGCAGACATTCTGAATTTGTTATTTTTAGTGGTATCATTTATAGAGAGAATACAATTGAAGTCGCCTGCATATATAATTTCTCCTTTGGATTTACTGGAGATCAAGTCCAGATATTTATTTTCTGTTTCTGCACCAATACCAGGCATCCAATATGTACTGGCTAGAGTTATATATTTTCTATTTATTTCTAATATTACTAAGCATAACATACCATTATTGTCTGACTATGTATCTATGATTTGGGGTATCGGCAATGTTTTTTCCATAATATCATGGTGCCTCTTCTCTTGGTCTGAAAATGAGATTCCACAAGTACAGTATAACCATTAAAATATCTAAGTCTTTCTTTATGATATGAGTTTCTTGAAGAAAAGCTATATCTATTTTGTTAGTTCTTAAATATTTAGTTAAACTTCCTCTTTTTACAGGATTATTAAGGCCATTGACATTTAAAGATACACATTTATAAGAGAACATTTTGATCTATACAGATATATTTCCTGAATTTTGTTATAGGTAAATATTTAGAACTAAGTATAACTAATAAAAAGTTAAAACTATATACATTTCCCAGCATGGAATATTAAATTCCTAGTTTGATGAACAAGTCATCAAAGCCACCTTCCTCTAACTTCCGACTTCTAATCAGAGAACATCAAAAAATGCTTCTGCCTGTACTTGTTGGAATATACAGCTCAATGTGGTTCGATACTTCTTTGATAATGTTAACTATATTAAGTATCACATTCTTTATTTACATGTAGTTATAAATATATAGTATTATACACAGTTATGTATAGATGATAGTAAAAATAAACAGGTTATTAACAACATTTCAAGAAGTTCTATATAGTGATTAATTTATGTGAGTTCTCTAATTTTATGAAAATTTGTCATTTCAGATACACAAAAATATCATGTGAATAAACAAAAAACTTTATTTACAGGGAAGTTTCTTTCCCAACTATGTTATATTTTTTCATATATGAAGTGGCTATCTATTCCTATGGTAATTCTGTGAAGAATAAATGCCTCATATGAAGTTTTATGTTTGTTTTTTAAACTTACTTCTATCACCCTACTCTTCCCCATCCACCTCCCCACTCTACCAAAATTAGTGTACTGACAGCTACTAGGATGATTGGTTTAAAGATTCCATGTATAACGTTAAGACATCCAATCAAAGTATAGTGTTACCAAATAACTTATTTACTTTATGTATATTCTGTAGTGTCCATTTCCTTTCTTGAAGTTGTTTTATGATAGGATATGATGTGTGTGTAGGTAATTAATTGGACCTGCTCTATGGTTGGGTAGAATGAATGGAGACATTGTTTAAATAGCTTGTTTTGATTATTTCATTTATGGTGTGAAAAAGCTGTATGTGAAAGTGCTTACCCAGTTTTATTGTATGTTGTTACATTAAACATTCTTAAATGTTTTAATCATAGTTCATGGTGCTTCCGACCATGCTTTATTCAGTGGCTATATCGGTTTGTTGTTTTAGTTTGTTACATATATTCAACCAACAAATATGCATCTTTGTTTCTATTACTTTTTTTATTGTTCGTATTACTTAGTAAACATGATGCCTTTGAAATTATCCAGTATACTGAATTTTTAGGAAGGTTAAGTAATGCTAAGTTTATGTAGCACACCATGTACATGTATATAGTTTGTTTTTTTCTCTCATACTTGCATTGTTTCAGATTACATACACAGGTAAAAATAATATGTATTATTGATTTTAATACTAATTTATACATTTGTGTATTTACTGATTGTTTATGTTATTATTTTTGACAAAGTTAACAAAAAAAAATTATCTGGAAAAAAAAAAAAAGCAACCACTAAGTTAGACTCTGCACCATCAGTGATCACCTGCGCTGTGGCAAATACTGATACAACATAGTATGAGAACAGACAGAGCCACTTATCCAAACTCTTATGATTCCCAGCACCTTTTAGGCACAGCACCAGGAGCACAAGCCAAAGTTCAATGCTATTTGTAATCATCTTACAGGTGATGCAGTGCTAATGATCAGAAGACCATTCTATCTGCCACTAAACTGATCTATAGGCATAGACTGTGGAGCAAAGGTAGCAGCTGCCCCAAGAGCAAGATATTGGGGGGCTGCAATGAGTAGATGCTGATGGGGTGGGAGGGTAGTACTGGCATTCAGAAATACATTGGCAGTCATGGCTGAAGCTTTTCATGTGTGGTGTTAAAATTTTAACAAGCTGCTTATTACATTTGTAGCTAGTGGTTTGCTGCAGATTCAGAGTAGAAGAGTTTCTTTTTTGGTCCTCAACACTGAGAAGACTTTTTGAGGAGGGGCACCAGATAGGAGAACTGCACAAGGTGCCAGATAATACCATTATGTTTCTGAACTTGCACAGTTCATCTGAAAGCTGTACTGAAATGATGCATAATTTATATTTCAAGTGTAGTAAACACTGATGAAATAGTAGGCTTGACATGCACTTTATTTTTGCATTTGTACATACACTGCTGAAGGTGCAGCTGAGAATGAGGTGATGGAGGCTAACAAGAAATTCAGGCTCTATATTAGACACCGAATATTCAAAATTTTGAGTGTTCTAATATCGACCTGTTTTCAGCGGACGCTGAAAATATCGAAGAAACAGAAAACCAAATTTTTTCCTAGGGAAAGAATTCAGTTGTCCATTTCTGTTGCGCCGGTATTTTCAGCGCTGTGGTGGAAAGTTACGGGTCAGGTTTAGGTAAGTATGTGATTGTGTGGACGTGAGGGTTAGGGTGCGGGTCAGGTAAGTGTGCGATTGTGTGGATGTGAGGGTTAGGGCGGGGTAGGTGAGTTAAGGTTAGGGTGCGGGTGAGGTGACTGTGCGATAGTGACAGACCTTAGGGTTAGGGTTTGGGTTAAGGTAAGTGGATAGGTAGTGATGGATGGATGTATAGTTATTTGTAGGGTTAGGTATTAGAGTTTAGGTGTATGTGTGTGGATTGCTGTTTGTTTGGTGTGCTTGTGTTGTGTGTATGTGTTTTGGAACAGCAAATTTTTTCCCTAGGAAAAAATTCACTGTTCTGAATGTTTGATGTTTTAAATTTTCAATTCATAGGGTTCAATATTAGAACACTCGACATTTTGAATGTTTGGTGTTCTAATATAGACCCAAAATTTCATTATGCAGCTGACAATAGCTGTTCTGTCCCAAGTGGTAACAAACAACAAACATGTCTGTAGTACAAGAGAGATTGAGGGTTATGGAAGGAAGTTCTGTACTTGCAACATTCCACAATCCTGTGGAATGAATGATTTAAGGGAATCATAAATGTCAAAAAGGACAACGTCATTTAGAAAATAAATTATACATAAATGGATGATGCGATGTGAAAATATATACAGGGAAATTCAGGGTGGAGTTGATGAAGTCTGTTTTTTATCTTTAAAGATGTTAGAGTAAATGGAGCAGGCCCAGTCCCTATAAAAATTAATTAACCATGGAATTCAAGAGGCATGTGACAGACATAAATCTATCATGAAAAGGAGGTGAAGGAAGTTGAATTGACCTTAGATTACAGCAGCAACGTCAGTGTGGGGTGGGGTAAAGGACAGAGCAGGAGAGCCAACTTAATTTTTTATCTGCCATTACATTCTATCTTTCCATGCTTGTTGCAGGTTCTTATTTAATTATTACAAGCACTGTTATCTACACACATGCACCAGACAAGGGCTTTAACAACTGTAGTTAAATGCCGTACAAAAGGTGGCACCTGAATCTACTGGGTCAAATGGGATTTGGAGCTGCAATGTCTATTTCATGTGTATAATTTGAACTAGACCACATTACCTTATATTCCTCTTTACAGTTATGGCAGGCATAGGATTCAAAATGTATTAACTTTTCCAGCAACATCAGGATTAAACAGAACACCATGTACTTCCAAAAGATGGCAGACAAGAATGATAGATGTCACTTACGACCATACAGCTATTCTAACCTTCCATAATGAAACTTTTGCCAGCCACCATCACCTCCTTCTTGGATGTACCTTCAGCAGCATACTCCTGTCAACACCAGCTAACAAAGGTCAGCCCTTTTTAAGATATTCATCCTCTTATAATCCTGCCCATTTATGTGCTTATATATCTCAGTGGCCATATGCTTAGTTTTGCAAATAGCAAGCAATTACACATAAACTGTCAAGAAAATTAAAAGGCTAGTGCAAGGTAATGTTATTTCTGTACAAAATCAGATAGTGTTGGTCAAACCACATAGTCTGTCAATTAATACAAGGACATATGGCTGTTTGGAGAAGTAGTTAGTAACCTAGCAACCAAGTCCAAGCAGGCAGAAATGAATAAGCGTCATTCACTGTCTACACCAACACAACACATCTTTGTGTCAATATTATTAATAGTTTAAGCATTCTCAAGCAAACCAATATGTGTGTGCACACCCACACATACAAATGTCCACCCTTTCACTCAGTTATGTACATGTATTAAAACAGTGTCTATATGAAGGATGACAATGTCAATATTCACTCCATTTTTGCAGTGTATATTCATTTATAATAGAGAGAGGAAATAATACAGCTGTGGTATATATGCACAGTCATATGCAAACATATCCACATGTTCCTGATTATAGAACTTTGTACACAGGCCACTCTAAATGGTAGACAGAATGCCCACACCAGTGTCACTAATGAAAACGGAAGCTGCTTTAATTCCGATTAAATTTTGTCAGACAGAAGGTTCATTTTCTTTGCTATCATACAGTAGGGCAATGAAGGGCTGGTATTCCATACCTTGGTGTTACTGCCCTCTGCAGGAAATACAGTAGACACAAACATACTGCTGTATGCTGTTGAGGCATAAAGTGAATGAGGATGCAAGAAGCAGGAAGACCAATGCTGCACTGCTCAGCACAACAGGAAGCACAACATTGATCTGAAAATGTTTAGGTCTTAAGGTATTGGCATACCTCTCAACTCTCCAGATTTTTGAAGAATCCCCAGATGTTTGCCTCGTATTTTTGGACTGTTTCAAATAAAATTATGGTTTTCTAATCATTAGCAAATCATTGAGGACTGAATTCAGAAAATAATAACAGACACTTAAGTTTCAGACTTCATATACTTCAGAAAATTCATGCTAATATAAACCCTGTTATTATATCAACTTTCTGTTTATATTTAAAAACTATCCTTATTTTTGGGCCTTTATTCCCCTGCCCCCATTATTTATGGCTTTGTGCAGATTTCTTGCTCTAAGAGGCTGAGAGATATATTGCTGCAATTAATTTATTATTGTATGACAGAGGCAGTATAATTGGCAATCTAAGCAAAGCGGAGACACTGGTGAATGAAAAATGTTGTGTAACTCAAAATGACAACGATCAAGTGTAAATGAGACCAACATTCTGTATCAAGCATGAATGTCTTCTTAGTTTTATAAGACAGGGGTGAAAAGAGGAACTTGCCATGAGAATGTCACCACAGTTATTGTATCACAGGATTCTAAGTGCCAGAATATTGAAATAAAACCAACAGAAAAGGAAATTGTTAACAAATAAAAAAGGAGCAATAGCAACAAAGTCTGAAAGACAAACACGAAGTGCTTGCTTATATAAATTAGTTTCCTCAGTCTTTAAAGAGGAAGATATGCTAAAACTAAGTAAAAAAAATCAAGCTATGTGAAATGACCATTAAGTACCTTACTTTGGTATATTCAAAAAAGAAAACTATCCATAAGATAAGTGAATGAATCAGAACACAGAGGATTCAGACCAGGTGACTTTGAAACCAGCAACTCTGGTAGGGTATACTAGAAAATGTCAGTGTGGGCAAACTGGATAAGAGGTTCAAGGAAAACACGGGACACACACCTAAAGGGCTTTTCATAAGAAGTTTCATTTTCAAAGTTGAGGTAGACAAATGCCATCTTTACAGAATTTTTAAATACGAGACAGCAACTTCAGAAAGATTGTGACTGTTTACAGTATTACAAGAGACAGATATGCCTAAATGAGCAACACATTTTGCTGTAGGATTTACAAAGGGCATTTGCAAAGTAAAGGATTGTTAATAAGTACGTGTGAGTGCACAGTAAAGTATCAAGGTTGGCTGCACTTACAGACAGAAATGTTAAGGGCAGCAAGCACAACAAAGGTCAAGTAGTCCACATTAAGTGTAAAATGGAATAAGAAGAGTTTGGTTTATTATCAGTCAGAGTAGATAAAAGTAGGAACATTTGAAGGAGATGATGAATCACAATTCTATAAGTCTGAAGAATGACAGGATACATCTTCTTGGCATAGAGCAAGCTACAAATCACAGTAGTCAAACATTACCCCTCCCTACCTCCAGCATGCAGTGCAGAATTCAGGATGGGAAGAAATGTTTTCAGTTATTAACTGGACAAATAGAACCATGCTGGCTGGGTTCAGACAACATTCATATGAGACCTTGTCTTTGTTCCTGCTGAACTGACTTCAAATAGAATTACCTGCTAACGGTACAATATAAGCAGGGGCAGCCCGTGCTATTGGACTGCAGCCCTCCCAACTGTAAAATAAGAAAATTAAACAAAATATAAAATAAAAATAACAAAAAGAAAATAATAAAACAAACTGCAAGTCCCAGAACATCACACATGCACACTCGCAGCATTTCCAATACTCAGACTGCTGGTGAACCAGTCTGAAGCATGCACACAGAACCAGACTGTCTCCACCAGCAGTCCAGACTACAACATGTGCATCTACATTTACCCAGCAGTCTATGCAGTAATTATAACTGCATAGACTGGAAGGGGATCAGACTGCAATGTCCACAGGCAGGGTGATCTCACAGGACAGCTAGAACAAGCCTGAGGTTCTCTCACAGGATAACAGCTCCTCGGGCACAGCAATGATGGTGCAGGATACAACAAACGATGAAGCTTCAGACTTGCAGGGCAGGTAAGAGGTGTGTGTGTGTGTGTGTGTGTGTGTGTGTGTGTGTGTGTGTGTGTGTGTGTGAAATGTCCCAGTCACTACATGGTGGTGGGTAGAGAATAAGGCTTGAACCCTGTTCCTTGGGCCCAAATGGCAAGAGCCTGAATTCCCTACCCACCACTATTTGTAAAAAAAAAAATGATTTTTGCCTCATATTTGTTCGGTTCCTCATAAAATCTGTGGTTTCTATATGCTTGCTTTTCAACACAGCCAGTGGTGCAGTGGTACCACTGTTGCCTAACAGCTACAGGTTGTCTGGTTTGATTCTTGGCTGGGGTGCCTTCTATGTGGAGTCTGCATGTCCTTCGTGGGTTTGCTCTGGTGTCCTCTCATCTTACAAAGACATGTCTGGAGTATTTCTTCCTCTGCCAAAAATTGCCTTTTGTTCCAAGTCAGACTTCCCAGGTTAACAAATGTTAAATAAATAAAAATGACAAGCATTGGAATTTCAGACTTCATATTCTTCAGAAAGTACATGGTAACACAAGACCTATTATTATAGCAAGTTTATAAATTTATAAGATGGATATTTGAAATTTGTCCCTGTTTTTGGGACTGTATTCCCCCATTATTGGCTTTGTCCAGGTTTTTTTCTGCCAAGGCTGAGAGCTATGGTGATAACAGAACTCACTGAATATGTTTGGGGGCTGTATTCCCTCATTATTGGCTTTGTTCAGGTGTTTTGTGCTAAGATGTTGACAGCTATAGTGAGAACTGAATTCACTGAATGTAGCCATTTAAGTTTCATAAAATAGATGATTGATTTGGCATAATGGTATGTTGCTGTGACTGTTTTGCACAGGGTCCAGGGTTCAATGCTTGGCAGTGAAATGTATGGTGGTAACCCAGCATTTTATTCTAGCAACTTTCCAACATTATACAAGCAATGTTTAAAATGTGTCCCTGTTTTTTGGTCTTCTGCCCCCCCCCCTAAATTTTGGCTTTTTCCAGATTTCTTGTGCTGCAAAGTTCAGAGATACAGCTGAGTGTCAAGTAGATTATATAAAAAGCTGATAGCTGCAGGGGAACAAATGTTTAGTGATTCTTATGGTGAGTCTACTTGCATTGTTAATAGCACAACTGGTAGTGTACTTGCTTTTGATGCAGAAGGCTGTGGGTTCTACTCCCGCAGGTGGAAGATACATTGCTGATACTGTACTGTATTGTAAAGGGGGTGGATGCTGCAGTCCTTTTTGGTAAAGATACCTAGTAACTCTGAACCTGTTATCAGTTTGTCATCCATTCCCTATTGCAATTATTAGATGACTTTTACTTCTTCAGAGATTGTGCATATTTACTGATACTTTGATCATGTTTTCCCCATGAAACAAGTAGATAGTTGTTGTTAGGCTTATCATTTTTTAATGAAACATAGGCAATTTATTCCTCAAGGGTAACAGACACTTTATTTGTAGATGAAACAATGACATATAAAGCTGTTTTCTAGCAGCAGCCTCTTCATTAGTTACAGATTTCTTTAATGTGGAATTATTTAGACAACTTTTACTTCTTCAGAGATTGTGCATATTTACTGATACTGGTGGACTGTAGAAGTCTGAGTAGACTTTTGTGATAGAAATGTTCTGAATTGGGCAGTTTTGTCGTTATTGGTGCATGCATTTTGTTTCATTGTTTACTGGAAAAATGTTCAAAACAAATTTAAAACGCCCTCTACAGCTACTCTATATTGTACAAGGAATATAATTTAATAAAATCAGAAAGGTATATCAAAGACCACGTGTATGTTTCATGTGCAAGGGGCCTATGATTTGAAAACAGCCCAAAGTTAATCTTTATCTGCCACTGGCAAAATGTATTTTCTTTGAATGTGGGTTTCAATGCTCTTTTAATGAATGTGAGTTTCAAGGGCAGAGAAGTTTTAATGCTAAGTCTGTTTTCATTGTGAGATTGCATTGCTTTGTTTAGCAGATGTCTTAGTGTTTGTGCTGTAAAATTCAAAATAAAACTTTCAAATGAAGTCCAAATCATTGTAGAAGTAAAGCAGTATTCACATTAGTGTTTATGGTAAATGGGATGAAATAGCCAAGTAATGGTTCATTGGAATAGCTGAAGGGGGGAGGCTCCATTTAACCATGATTTTGTGAGGGGGAAGGGTGGCAAACTCAAAGACAGCCCCGGCTGAACTATACCTCTCAACTGTCCAGATTTTCACAGAATGAATAGATTTTTGCTTCTTATTTTTGGTTTGTTCCTCATTAAATGTGTGGTTTTCTGGCAAATAATTTAGGAATGAAGTCACTAAATAATGACAAACACTGAGTTTCAGACTTCATAACCTTCAGAAAAATGCATGCTAAAGCAAGACCTGTTATTCTATCAACTGTCTCAGTTTATACAACATTTTTTTGTACTGTTTATAAGTATATTTGGCCTTGTCCAGATTTCCTGCATTAACAGGTTGAGAGGTATGTGCAAATAAATTGCTTTAAAGAATTAGGCCTATCCAAACGTCAGAACTGTCCCCAATTTTGGCTCAAAATGTTGCTCTTCCCCAAATAATCCCGCCGCAAAATGGCAATTTTGGAAGAAAACGTGGAGGGTTTACATTTAAGAAATAACTGTAATAATCAGAGTTATAGATTACTTTTATTTCAGAAATGCATGCAGATTCTTTTATTTTGTCAGCTGCTCATGTTAGCAGTACTAATATTAAAAAGGTGTCCCTTCTTTGACAGGTTCCCAGCTGTATTGTGTGGCTATTTTATATTTTTGCATCACATTTTGGTCCATTTTTCATAAAATTGTGTTTTTTTTGGCAAATTAGTAGCAAATCATTAAAGACTGAAGTTAGAAAATAATGCAAGACATTTGTGTTTCAGATTTCATACCCTTCAGAAATTCATACTAATGTAAGACCTACGACTCTATTACCTTTCTAAGTTTATAAGAGCAATATTTAAAATTGTCCTTATTTTTGGGCCTTGTCCCACTTCTATGTATGGCTTTGTCCAGATTTCTTGCTCTGAGGTTGAGAGGTATGAGAAATGTGTCAGGGCCATCACAGTCAGCCAAAGACATTTCAAATTGTGACATACTTGTTGCATCCCACTGCCTCATGTAGTGTGACTCTGGATGTGTCCAAGCAAGGCAAGGAGCAGTTATACAGTGTAAATGTGCAGAGTATCCCCCCATCCAAGGTAGAAACAAGTACTACTTTTATTCTGTCCTTGATTTTGCAGAATGTTTGGGTTTGTCGTATTTTTATACTGTTGATTTATGTTTATTATTACTCAGAAAGTGCCTGTTGCTCTGTGTTTAGGTAGCAATACTTTAATGACCATCAGGTAAGCTTGTCTGAGATCGTAAGATGCAAGTAAGCTTTAATAAGCATACTGTTAAAGAATTGCCAACATTGAAAGCCTTTCTGTTGTTGCCATGTAGAGAATACTTAACTAGATAATGTATAAGCCTTGGGTATTGAAATGCATATGACAGTATTTGCAATAAAGGACAGGATTACATTATTTTAAGAAGCTCATTACACTTGTTGTAGACTTCCAGTCATCTCTGCAGGCTTTACCCATAAACTAAACAGAATGCCAACCGTGTGGTCCATAAACTGTACAGTAATCCTTTAAGCAATGTATCTTGAGCTCGTTTCTTGTTTGCTTTTTATTTTATACTTTGATCATGTTTTCACCATGAAACAAGTAGATAGTTGTCAGGCAGCAGGTCTTTGTTTGGATAATAAACATTTTTACAAGTGGGGGCATCACAGAGATTTCTACTTTCAGCGTGTTACTTGGTACATTAATAAAGCTGAATATAAATTATAATTAGAACTGCCGTGCAAGAAGTGGTTTGAGTTGAGTGCTGCTTGTTTTGCTTATACTTGATTTTGACTGGCATTCCAGTAATGTATTTAAAAAGTAATTTATTTTTTCATGCCTCACAACCTTTTTGTTTCCATCTAGATATTAAGTAAGCTGTCATGCAGCCAATGCACTGAAATATTTTTATTCTTCTACACTTCATTTTGTCTTGATTGGACTCTCATAATGACGGCACCCAGAGCAGCGTATTTAGTTAGTTTTTGTGGTTCTGAGCATAGACCCTCCTCTTTCTAGTTGGTCACACCCCTTCCCATTGGCCCCACCCATTCAGCTGTCTCCTGCAGCCGCCCTTTGATTTGAAGTCACCATCCACCACTGAATATAAGACAGATGGCATCCACTGTTTTAGTGAGACAGTAATGGGGAATAGACATGGCAAGTCATAGACTAGGCCAATGAAAATCATGGACAGGTGGAGGAAGGCTGGCTTCATGACAGAAAAGGATCCCACACTGCCATGAAATTAAAGAGCACAATACTTTATGTTAAAAGCTGATGCCCTTTCCATACTTACAGTAGTTGCATTGCAGGATTAACTAGTGAACACAAAATCATTTACCAGTGAACATCATAAAATTGTTTCAGTGCTGGGACATTAACATTTTAAAGGGATCTAGTTTACATTAGAAACTCTCACTCAACAACTTGGAGTAAAACACCAAGCATATATGTCTATGCATGGAGCATTGAGTTGTTCAGTATTGTCATTCTTACAATTTTCTCATATTAGCAGTAATAGATATTTAGGCTTACAAAAAGCTTTAGCTACTAGTAAGTAATTGAACATCATACCTGTCAACATCCTAGAGCAAGAAATTTGGACAAAGCCATAAATAATGGGGAGACAAAGGCCCAAAAATAGGGACAATTTAAAAATATTCTTCTTATAAACATAGAAAGTAGATAGAATAACACGTTCTGCATTAGCATGGATTTTCATGAAGGATATGAAGTCTGAAACTCAAACATCTGTCAGTATTTTCTGACTTAAATCTTCAATAATGTACTAGAAAACCACAATTTTATGAAAAATGGACCAAAAATATGAGGCAAAAATCTTAACATTCTGTGAAAATGTGTACAGTTGAGAGGTATGGTGGCCATAACCCTGAAGGATGTCATACCATCTGCATACAGTATTTGAGTTAGCTAGTTCACCTACTGATATCATGGTTTGTACACCACTGATAATGTTTTAATAAGTGCATTGTACTGTTGTACTGCTTTTGTTTTGCATTTATTCTAATTAATTTAAAAACTATAATATATGTCTCAGAAACAAATGCATTGAAACCTCTGATTTTATCTGTCCTGATTATCTTATCCCTAAATCATGGCTAAAAAAGATTGATATGGTTCAGTTAATTTGCCAGATTATCAAATGAATGAATGAATAAAATAAAATGTTAAAATATCAAAAGTCCCATCACAAAAGCAACAATTGTTTGTAAAAAATAAATGTGCAGATCAGAAAGAATGAAATATAATAGTGCTTCTCTAATGAGATTCTTTCTTTCTTGAAGTTTGTTAACCAGGTTAGTCCCACTAAGCATGACCCATTTTCAGAAGAACCCCCAGGTGGTATTCATAATGACTAGCAGAAATTTGGCCAGGACACAGGGGAGATGTTCCTACTCTTTTTGATAAGTGCCACAGGATATTTTATATCTATGTCCGCTAGCACTAGGTTAGAATTAGGGATCTTAGTTTAATATTTCATCAGAAAAATAACACTTCAGGACTGCAGCACCCCCCCCCCCTCCACATAGACACACGCACACATACTCAATCACATACACATTTATGCTGCACTACAGTGCAGTACAAGAAAGTAAATTTAAGTACATGGTGTGGAAATAAAACCCACAGTCTTCTGAGCATGCAGCTTCAAAGGCAAATGTATGTGCTGTTAAGACAGTGACAATGGCTGTAAAGGATATATACTTACTGTAGTATTTAAATGTTTTGTTTATGATATCCTGAGTCTTCGTTGAGGGAGAATTATTGTTTTATTATAGTTCTCTAAACCTTATTAAAGTCCTTAAATCAAACCACAAACTTAATCAATAAAAAGTATACTTAAAAACATATAATAAAAAACACAGTAAAACAAAAATACCTGACCCAAGTAAGAGGCAAATCAAGTGAGGGGAGTGTCTATAAAGTAAAAAAAAAATAGGTATACAGGCATTCAAGAAGGATTCCATGGGCACAGTGTGAAATGATGCCAACAGATCTTAGAGGTTCAATATCAGACATAAATGCCAGTTTCTTGACGCTAAGTAAACAATTAAGCTCTGTTGAGTTTGCAATAGAAAGTTTTGATTTTTTAACATTGTTCTTTTGCTCTTCATCTTCCCCTTCTGCTGGTTCACTCCATACATTATACTAATTGCATGCCCTAAAGATACTACAAAGATGAATCAAGACGATGATCCTGTATTCCAAACAGCAGCGGACCATGTATACTACATGCTGCACTCAACAGAGCAACTCGGTTTAGGTAGCTTGTAGAGGCAGGATCAGCTCAGCTAACAAAAATATGTGATATATACTTAAACAAGCTAGGCAGCAGAATGGAAAAAAACAGCGTAGTATAAAGAAAACGTAATATGTTCACGTATTACACATTACTGCATATAGGAATTATTGAATTTCCCAGCCATAGTCCTCTTATATTTCCATGCCCTGCTACTGAAACAGTTACATTCTTTGGTCTCTTACATTCAGATGGTCACTACTGCTATGTCTTCAGTTTTTGTCCTGCCTGACTTTTAGAAAATACTGTCTTCTTCCCAATGGGTTCTAAGACTAATTAAGTTCAGTATGCTTCCTAAAGGGCATTAAATCACCCTGCTATGGGATGTGCTGTATTAAAATCCCATCATTTAATATCTGGCTTATTTAGAAATGGCAGTATCAATAGTTCACTTTTTATGAACATCAGGGACAAGGTTATCAAGTCAGCCACCAGAGATGAACACAGGCATACTGTCAACAAAAATTATTTGGGCTGGATACAAGGACAACGTAACGAGGTCCAAAGGAGGAAATAAAGGCGTTGGAGCCAACTGAGCCAAACCAAGTATAGTCAGAACTGATTGAGAAAAGTCCTCTTTTACCTCATAGTGAGGGGGAGGGGGTTGATCCCCAACTCCCTCTTGTCTTACGGAAGGTTCTCAAAAGCTGATGCAAATCTACATCTTTAGACCTCACAGGCCTAGGTGAAGCCATAGATGATGGTTTTTTGGGTCCAGATGCCGAAAGGGCAAATTCTTGGGTCCTAAAAGGTGAATCACTGACCTGAAGGGGAGAGTGCTCTGGGGACAACACTGGAGCATTAATAGGAAGAAAGAGGAAAGAGGTCCTGCCCAAGGTGAGTGCCCTAAGAAACAAGGGCTCAGAATATTCCAGCGCACAAAAGCTGTTGAATCCAGGGATGAACAGTTTTGGATCTGAAGAAGAGGGAGAACAGTGCTGAAGAGGTTCCAAACCTGAAGAAGAAGAGGACGTTGGAACAACCGAAGGCCTTGGAGTCTTCGGGTCTTGGAAAAAAGGGGGGAACCTATTTTACACTAGTCTTTTCCCTTTTCCTTGTCTTTCTCTTTAGACTCAGGCTGTTCTGAAAAAGACATGTCACATTCCCTTTTTCTATCTGCTTTTTACATAGAAAAAGAGACAGAGACACCAGAGAAGGGACCAGAAGGCAGGTAATAACCATTTCAAAACAAGTCTGGCTTTTCTGTCTGCAAGAGTCCTAGAACCAAAGACGAAGCAGCCCTGACAATCCTCAGTTAGATGAGCAAGACAGACAAAACATTTATCATGAGAATCCCTCCAGGGGGGTGAGCTTGTGCCCACAGCCCAGGAACTTATAAACCCCAAGGACTCATCTATGGCATAAACGCCTACACACAAATACTCACACACACACACACACACACACACACACACACACACACACACACACACACACACACACACACACACACACACACACACACACACAGTAGACAAAACACAGAATATTAACTTTTATTAAGCAGAACTGCAAAAAAACAAAACAAATAAGATAACAAGGGTCTCTATTACGTTATTTAATACTAATATAATTGAAAACGTAATAGTCAACCAGTAAATGTCGAAGTGCTAGAACCTCGAACGTTTCAACGGAGATCTCCGTACAGTGCGGAAATGGAAGTTTTCCATTGTCTACACTGTAGTGTGATCTCGGAGTTGGTATATTTAAGTAGCACGGGGTGTGGGGGATGCCGGGGGGCTTGCCCCATGCTTACAGTGTTTAAATGGTTTGTTTGGGTAGGTTTTTTCTTTTTATTAAATGTTTGATGTTTTAGCACTTCAACATTTACGGATCGACTAGTACGTTTTCGAGTACGTTAGTATTTGATAACGTAATATAGAAGCAATAACAATGCGAACTATGTTAGCTAATCCAACAACAACAAATGCCAGTGGGGAAAAAAGGTGGGAAAAACAGCAGACTAGACAAAACTACTCAGAAAGATACGAGTTTTAATGAGAAAACACACTAACACTATGAGGAGAGGAGAAAAGGAGCAACATAAATCTGCAAGATAGTTGAAAAGGGATATTCAGAAGGTTGTCAAGTCTGACATACAGTAGCAAATGAGATTTGTGGAATTGTAGGCTTGCACGGCATTATGGGAGAAGAGCAGAGCTTTTGGAACTAAATCTTGGTATGGCCGGCAACAGATCTGATCAGTTCCGAGAAGCCCACACGTTGAAACTGACAGAAAAGAAAACATCAGATCCTTTCTTCATGAAAAAAGAAGTAATTATATCTTGCTGCACTCCTAATATTAACAGGAAGTTGCCTACGTTCCTACTTTAAAGGCTCTTTCTAAGTTTATCTTATTTGGGGCATCATCTTTTCCTCTACAGTCAGCATTTGAATTTAGTTATTATAACTGATAAAATACATTATTAATGCTCTCACACTGGGCCTGTGCATTCTCCTGAAGATGCTTGCCTTTCTGTTTGAGTACCCAACCTTTGCCCCCATGTTTAGACACACAAACCTGGACTGTATTATCAGGTGAAGAAGCTTGTAAAGACGGAATGGCGTCCATATGCCTTTGCAAACATTGTTACAAATTGTGCTGCCTTTCTGTCTTTCAATATGTACTATATCCATGTAGGAGTGGTCATGTCCATGATTCACAGTGGATTTCACCAAAAGGCCTAGGCTTTCTCACTGATAGACATCTGTTTTGGCACTTTGCACTCTCTTACTTGCTCCTTGTCCCAGACAGTGAGCCATACAAAATGCATCTTGCACAAAACATTGAAGCTGGAGTGAAGGAAAGCTCATTTTAAGAAAAATTCAAGTAATTTTAATATCTTCTTTTGAGAAATATTTTTTAAATTTATCATTCTGGACTGTGTGGAGATGGATGAGCTTGAAGGGGATGTCAGTGGTGTGTCGGAGAAAAAAGAATTATGCTGAGAGTTGAAATTAAATGCATTCAGAAAACCAGGACTTAACTACTATTGCTCTATTTAGAGTGTAATGAATTTATGTAAGTTGCCACACAATCTGTAAAGGCTTTTTAGGGAATTTTTTGAAGAAATATTTTTAGTACTAAAAATATACTAAATAACAATATAAATTATGTGTAGAATGTGTATAAATGTATATATGTTTAGTTACTTTAACCTCAATTCTGCTTTGATTAGATTTATTGCATCACACCAGAGATTTAAATTGTAAATTCAAAACACACATTTTTTCATGCCACTATTACCATGTAGTTTTGGTATAATTCCCTCATTTACCATACTGGTGAGCGCTCATGCACACACCTGCACACTTTTATACATTACTAGTTTACTTCATCCACTGTTTTTTGTATTTTTGTGTGTTTTTCTACTAGTTTTCATTGTATAAACATGTTTTGGGGCTGTAAACGAAAACTGTCATGACAGGTTTTTTTTACAAAGCAGTGACTTTTTTTCTGATTTTTTTCTGAGTTAATTACTTAGTTTTTTATGCTCACTAATACACATGGATAGATATTTACTAGATGATATTATTAGACAGATATATATTTTCATATTTATAGTGTTTTAGATAGAGTATATTTATGGTTAGATAGCTATGTGTTTTTTCTTGATTTTAGTTCTTGTCACAGACCTGATGAAGGCTTTATTGCATTAGGTAGCTGAAAGCGATTTAGTTATGTCTTTTTATGTGTATTTTAAGCTTTTTTAATACTGGATCTTGGAATGTGGGTTGCAAATAGACAGGTAGTGTTTTCCTTAACTAGGATTTAGTTTGATCTAATCAGTAGTAGTGTGTGGGGGTGGGTACTTGTTGTAAAATGTACTTTTACAGCCCTGTCTATATTGTTTGCCTTGAATAGACTGGTTTAAAATTAAACAATACATACATTTTCCATGCCTACCTTTAAGTACATAAAAGCTGATATGTTTAATATAGTTAAAATATTTCAAATTTTTTTGTTACTGAGGATCACTTGTCTATAATGCATAAAGTCTTATTACTTTGGAGCACTACCTGGGTTTCATGATTTTTTGGAAATGATTGTAACTGAGCTCATCATCAATTTTTAAGACCACTAGTTTCTTTGTTTTTTATTTTTTTACCTCAACACTTGTGGTGGTGAAGTTGGAACTAGATAGATTCCTGTGCTTATTCATTTTTTATTTATATATTTATTTTTTTTAATCTAGCACAATGTCTGCATATGTTATAATTCTTCAAAAGGTACCACCGCCTACATTTGTGGTAACACTACTCTGTACTTATCTTACATCTGGTTCAAATATTGGTGAATACATATAAAGTAAATGTGATTAGACCTTTGGTGTCACAGCTATTATTCATTTTCTTATACTCACCAAGGATCTTCAAAGTAATTTTTTCCATCATTATACAGGTGTATTCAGTCCATTTGATAGTTTATATCATGCCCAAGTGTATCCCATGACTACTTCTGCCCATCTCTTGAAGCATTACTTTACTGTTCATGTTTCATAGGATTCTTGTTTTTGTAACTAAAGTCATGTTTGAGACTGAAAGCTGTTATATGAATTGTTGCTTTCAGGATCCATGACAGTTATACTGATGTTAGTCAGTAGACAGCATTGGTTGTTCACATTTAACATAAACACTGTTTCATCATGTAGATAACAGAGGTTTGCATGCTAACTTATATGCATTATGCACTACAGAAAAAAAAATATTTATTTTATTTATTTATTTTACATTTGTTGACTGGGATAGTCCAACTGGACTAATGTCCATTTTCAGTGGAGGCCCGGGGAGAAAAGCTCCAAGGTAGACAGAATAAGTAATAACAAAGAAGGCATATTACCAAGGTAGACAGATAAGTAATAACAAAGAAAACATATTACAGATGAGATATTTGCAAATGACATAAGCAGACATGAAATAGACAATATCACAAGTTTGAGTTACCCCTGGTAACAGTCAGGGGAAAAATAGCAGTAATTTGATTAATAGATAATATACATTCATGGTGAGAGTTAGCCAGGCTTGTTACAGTGGCAAAGCCAGTTTAGTGCCAGATGTTGTTTGAGTTTAGCTTTGAATTGGGATAGGGAGGAGAGCAAAGTAATGTTAGCTGGAAGGAGGTTCCATGCTTTGCCTGCAGAGTTTGCAAAGAGGGAGTCACCGGCTACATTGTTAATTTTAATTGTCTTAATTTGTAGTCTGTTTGAGGATTGGAGCAGTCTTGGATTGTTGTGGGGGTGATCATATTTTTAAGAGCTGGTGTGTTATCTGGATAATGGAGGATTTTATTAGCCATAATCAAAAGGTTATATTGGATTAGACTGGGAAGTTCTAGCCCCCCCCCCCCAAGCTGTTTAAAGTTGATGCAATGGTGTGTTATAAAAGTTAGGCCAGTGGAAAACCTGGCAATGTGGTTGTAACAGATTGAGAGTCTATTAAGTACAGTTTTATTTAGATTAGAGAGAAGGGGGGCATGCATATAAAAGTGTTGAAAGCAGGTGGGAGCGAGCTATGGCAGCCATAGCCGGAGGGGTTAGGAAGGCTTTTATTCAATACAGTGACCCCAGTTTTTTATTGATGGTTTTGATCATTTGGTTTACATGAAGGTCAAATTTTAGGTTATTATCAATTATTACTCCTAACAGTTTTGTAGAGGAGTCGAGGGTGATTATTGTGCCATCTTTTTCATTTATGGTGAATGTAAACAGTGTGGACCTTTGTGTTGAAGAGAATAACAACATTTTAGTTTTTGGGGGGATTTAGCAACAATCGACATTTGGAGAGCCAGGTCTCTATATTATTAAAGGTGGATTGGGTAACATACCTTAATTCTGAGGGAGATGTGGCTGAGCAAATCAGAGTGGAATCATCAACGTATTGGATACAGCTGACATTCGGAATGACTGTGTATAGGTTGTTTATAAAGATGGAAAACAGTAGGCGTCCTAATATGGAGCCTTGTGGTACTCCAAGGGTGTTAGGTAATTGGTTGGAGAGCTTGTTCTGCCAGAGGACAGCCTGCTGCCTCCCACTGAGGTAAGATTTAAACCATTGAATGGCACTTGTATTTAGACAGAAAGATTGCAGGGTGTGAATCAAAAATTGGTGATCCACCATGTCAAATGCCTTTAAAAGATCCAAGAAGAGGGATGAGGATATTTGATTATTGTTATGATTATTATTAGTGGTATTGGTGAATGCTAGTAGGGCTGTGGTTGTGCTATGGTGTGGATGGAAGCCATGTTGGGTATCGGCCATGAGGTGATTCTGAATTAAGTGGTGCATGAGTTGTTTGTGTATACATTTTTCTATAATCTTAGCAAGTGGAGAAAGTATAGCTATCGGTCTGTAATTGGAGAATTCAGTGGAGGAACCTCCTTTATGTAGTGGGATTACATAGGATGTTTTCCAAATGGTGGGAATTTTTGCCTCTGCTATGATGCAGTTAATTAGTATAGATACTGGATAGGCTATGGCATCAGCTGATTTTTAAAGGTACTCAGCAAGGAGTTGATCAGCTGAGAGTGTGGTGGGTTTTAATTTTTTGAGCAAGGTATGGATAAGTGATGTGGACACTGGTTGGAAGCTGAAAGAAAGTAGTTTTTTTTTTTTTTCATCTTACCTTTAAGCATCCCTGTGACTAGCACTTGCTCTAATACCCCTAAGAAACCTTAAACTGATACAAGCACTCAACTCTCCTTGTTAATAAGGAGACATTAATAGTAGGCACTAAACAGCCTATAATTGCAAAGTACCTTGCTAAGGGAAAACAGCTCCTGTACTTTACAAAAAAAAAAAAAGCACCAAACAGGCATGTCTAAGGGTCAGCTTCCGGTGATTTCTCCTGTACACCTGGTGAGTCTGGGCATACTGGGGCAATGCAGCAATTGCCTCATGTACACAGACAACCCTCTCCTTCTACCACCCAACACTACAACCTGTGAGAGATGCACTTACATAGCCAAAATGGAAGCAAAGCTCTCTCCACCCAAGATTGTGCTAGACAGTCAAGAGGAGAAGGTTAACACCCACACTACACCTCAAGCAACACATAGCCCTTCTAAACCCACACCACCAACACCCACATATAGCAACACTAAATCCACATATGCAGAGGCCCTTAACTGTAACCTGCCCAAGCAACAAGGACCTCTGAAGCTGAAACGCAAACAAACACCAATCACAACCAAAGTATCACATAGTTCACAACACCAGTGTGCCACCCGGCAACAGCCCCTAAGGCAAGACAACGTACCTAACACTTTAGTCATAGGTGAGTCTATAGTCTGGCACACTGATGTCCCACTCACCAGGTTGAACAAGGAGAAAATTACAGTCAGCTGCCTGTCAGGAGAAAGGATCCACCACATAACGCATGCACTCAAGTCACTCCACAACAAGTACAAATATGACTCTGTCATTGTCCATGTTGGAGTGAATGACTCGAGACGTACCTCCCTGGACTACATGAAAAGAGACATGGAAGAGCTCTCAGATCATGTGGCCCAGGCAGGTATGAACCTAGCCCTGAGTAGCATCCTGCCTTTGCCCAGAATGATACCACAATATAAGGACAAAATGATTGACTTCAACAATTGGCTAAGCTTCTGGTTCATTCAAAGGGGATCCAGTATCTGTCTGCCTGAGATGTCATGATCATCAGACCATGATGCTTTGCCAGAGATGGTCTGCACCTGTTGCCCCTGGGATTCAGGTTACTGGCTAAGGCTCTGGCCACCCCTATAATGCCTTTTTTAGGCAAAGTTCAAAGGACAAAACCACCACTGTAACAGGTACAAGCATGCAAAATCTGAAGGTAATGCTACTCAGTGCTAGAAGTCTAAACCTCAAAATGTACTCTCTCGAGGCACTCCTAAAAATGGAGAACATTAATATCTGTGCAGTAACTGAGACCTGGTTCAAGGCTCCAGAGAGCACCCCTGCAATACCAAGCTACAACTCTTACCACACTTTTCAGCCACCAAACCAGGACTGAAACACTAAAGGTGGAGGAGTGCCAATATTCACCAAGGATATTCACACCACCAGGCTAGCTGCCCAACAATGCATCTGAAATTCTCCAGGTGCAACTAACACTAGGTAAGACTGCAATCCAAATTGTAGCTTGCTACAGATCCCCCACCAGACCCCAAGATTCTCACTACACCTTTCTAAACATACTGGAAAATATTAAGATAGAACCAAACACCCTAATACTGGGTGATTTTAACTACCCTGCCATTAAGTGGGAAAACTAGTCATGTACCAACACCTTTGCCCAACGCTTCTTGGAATTCATAAATTCCAATGCCCTGGATCAACTAATCCATAGTCCCACCAGGGGCTCCAATATCCTAGACCTGGTTATTACCAACATGGGAAATCGATGCTCCACACCTATGCTCACCCCCTCATTAGTCAGGTCTGACCATAAGCTAATCACCCTTAACATCCACATCCCACCCCCACCCCCCAGTAAGGAAACCTCCATAAAAAACTTCTCCAAAGCCAACTTCATGCTACTCAAGTCAGAAGTGACAAACTTCATGACACCCATGCAGACGGGAACTGAAAGTTCAACTGCTGAATCCTACACTAAGGCACTGTACGAGCACATCCACTCATGCATGAATTGTGCCATCCCAAATAGAACCAAGATGCTCTCATTCAAAAAAAGGAAGCCAATCTGGTGGTCCCCTGCCATAAACAAACTTTACAACAAAAGGAAGAAACTGTTGCAGAAAAGAGGAAAATCCCAGGATGCAAAAAACTCCCTTATCAGCCTCAGTAAGAAACTGAGATCCCTCATAAAATCCACCAAAGCTAGTTACGAAAATAAAATTGCCAAAGATTCCAAAGACAACCCCAAGGCATTCTATAACTATGTAAAGAATCTAAATGGCAATGCTCAGATCTACTCTGAGCTAAAACAGAATGGCATTAAATATACTGATCCCAAGGATATTGCAAATATCCTGGCAGATTGATTCATTGCCAACTTCACCCCCTCTCACCCCCTAAATGGCCCATCTCAATACCGGAAGATTGCCAAATTCTGGTAATAATGGCCACACAGGTAAAAAACGCACACTCCAAAGCTAAGAATACAGCATCCATGGGACCAGATGACATCCCGGGCTGTGTACTACATGAACTACAATATGAACTGGCACCTCACCTAAGTGTCATGTTTAATCATAGCCTCACCTCAGGTTTCATGCCCAATGAGTGGCGCAGAGCTACAGTTATCCCACTCCACAAGGGGGGATCCACCTTGGATCCCAGAAACTACCGTCACATCAGTCTGATGAGCCTTATCTGCAAGGCCATGGAGCGTATTATCATGGAACTTATAAACAAAGATATTGGCAACCTTCAAACACTGGACCCCACCCAGTTTGGGTTCGTGAAGGGCCGATCTTGTCTCCTGAACCTGATTGACTTCTTTGAATCAGTCTCCAGAGCCATGGACAAGGGTAAGGTGGTCCACACAGCCTATCTAGACCTTGCCAAGGCCTTTGACACCATTTCCCACTCTGGAATCATAGATAAACTTACTAAGCTGGGCATTAATCCCTACGTCACCCAATGGGTTGCTAACTGGCTTACTGATAGAACCCACACTGTAAAAGTAGCTGACTCCAGCTCCAGACAAGTGACAAGTGGAGTACCTCAGGGTTCAGTCCTGGAACCACTCTTATTTGACATCTACTCCTCTGAAGTACAGGCCAACACTAAGGGACTCTGTCTAACAAAGTTCGCAGATGACTGCAAACTGGGAGCCATTATTGAATCCCCAAATGATGTGGATACTCTACAAAAGGACCTTACAGAAACAGATGCTTGGTGCCAGAGCCATGGGCTCAAGCTCAATGCCAAGAAATGTATAGTTATCCCCTTTGGGGAAAAAACATGTATCCGTGAATTACCATATAGGTGGCAGTACACTAAACGCTGAAAGTGTGATAAGAGACTTAAGGACACAGGTGGACAGTGGTCTCACCTTCCATAACCACATTGAAGTATATATACTTTCAATGAGCATTGTATGGCCACCAGAACTGGACACAGTACTCCATATGCAGCCTTACCGGGATCTTATAAACTGGGAGGATGATTACTTATACCCACTCCCCCATTTATACACCCTCACATTCTGTTGGTGTTACACACTGGCCTTTTGCACTGTTCTGTATGATTCATCCTATTCTCTGCTCTCCTTAGGGCTACCCCATCCTAGTAAGCATGTCTTCTCTGAGCACTCAGCATATTTTAACTCCCTGTAAATGCCATGGTAGATATATTTATTTGGTTACCAAACCTCATCCCTTAGTCTTGGGTTTGACTCCCTCAGTACCCACATGTAAATTATGCAACTCTGAGTAAATCTATTACCCACACAGTACTCCTAGGTTAATCCCCATACATAAGCACATACACAACACACACACACACACACACACACACACACACACACACACACACACACACACACACACACACACAAAATAAAAAATAATAAGAAGCACTTGTACCTACTGGCACCATGCTAGATTAACAGCACCTTGGTTGGGATTTAGACTGCGAGCTCACATTTTCAGAGGCAAACATCAATGCACTCTCATAAGTTTCATAATCAGTAAATTCCCCTGAGTCCTCCCCACGGTCTTAGGTAAGGTCAAAAGGCTTACAGCGATTGGTTAGTGCTACACTGATGGCTATGGTCCAGTGCCTCCTGCTATAGTATGTTTGTCCTCCTGCAACCTAGCTACACCTACATCCTTTTTATTAGCAGATGAAGAGTTTTTGGTAGTTTCCAGGACAAATTTAACACTGTCATCTGATTGTGCTTTATGTTTTAAAGCCCTAAGGATGTTGAACACTGAGCAGCAAAGGCAATCAGGAAGTGTTCTACAGTAAATAAATAAAATGCAGAGAAAAGCAGTCACTGTAGTGAAATATCTGCATCACACACCTGCCTCTCCATGTTTTATAGGTGATGTTTTCTTATTCAGGGAGACAAGCCAGCAGTGAATGCACAGGTCAGCATACTTCAAAACAGTGAGCTGCAGCATTTTCTAGACATGGCAAAACCAATGTGAGAGATAGAATGGCACCATTTTTCTAATGTTCATTTGATAACAGATAAAGATGACTTAGCCTGTGCCAGTGCACATTGCTGTGTAAACTGTGGATCCCCATTTTATTGTCCTAGTTTGCCAGTAACCCATTTCCTGATTTCCCTATCTACCTCTCAGTAACAGTGTTATGCATGCCCCTATGCTGCCAGGTAATTATGGCTTCTATTCCCTGCACCTTTTCATGAAGAAATTTTTCTCATTTTGCAACTCAGCTGTACCCCATCCCAGTTATTTGAAGTGTAGCACATTGTTTTAGTTCAGCTCTGTCTCAGTGCTTTACTGTTTACCTTCAGCTATACAAACATTTGTCTTATACCATCTTTCATACACAAACTTTTCTGGAGGTGGTGTATTCATTTCTATATTCGTTGATGCCTTTCTGCATGATTTCCATCACAAAACCTACACCATATTAGTTGATCTGCTCATAATTGTTTCTGTTCTATGTACTGAAGAACAGAAATCTGTTGAGCTGTCGCAGCATTCCAGGTGAGATGTCACAAACTGAGTGTAAGCAGTCACAGTCCCACTTTTTTTCTATTAATGGTATTTTTGCATTAGTTAGATGCCTCTTTTTCAGTTCAGGATCCGAGGGCATGTGCTGCAAGATATGTGGTCTCTTAGCAACAGATATAACTGTCACTGTGAAACCAAACATACATTTGTAGGAGTAGTAAATGTACTCTGGTCAAACCTTGCTTCAGGATATCATCTGAGATAATATTTGATCAGATCTAAGGACAGAATGCTCATTTCAGCTCCATATCAATATTGAAATGAACTAATATCAGTACAAATTCTGATGTGTACCTTGTAAATCTAATTGAGGTAAAAGGTTATTTGCTGTGCCAGTACTTTGCTTATGAGAACTGTTTCAGTTGGCACTATGCATTCAGAGGCTGCAGTCACAATCCTTGATATATGGACCTAGTTACAAAAGACTGCTGACTCAAAGTGTCAATCTCCTACTGACTCTTGTTAGAGATACTATGCACCATATTTCTGCAGAGGCCAATAAGGTTACAACATGCTACAGAAACCATTAGAGTGTTGGCAAGTACCAGTAAGTTGATGTGGTCCAAATGAATTATCCTTAGTGTGTTTGTATGTATTTATGTATATGTTGTGACCTAGTGACTGCTGAGTCTGGAGAAAACACTACCTAGGGTGCTAATATATCTGCTGTGTGTACAACAGTTAGGGTCGCCTTTAGCAGAGGTTGTGATATGGAGGGGAACTACAAAATTTGTAAGAAATACGGAACTGGCTGGTAAACCATACAGAGGTTCACCATGGTAACTTCAAAAGCTTTGAAAGCTTCGAAAGCTTTGCAACCATACTCCCCCTGGAACCCAAAGACTTTGGTTTCCTGGAAGCTCCCTGATGGGTCATGGGAATAATACTGCCGGATTGCTAGTTGGCATTGTTTATGGTCAGAACTACGATGGTATCTGTTCGTCTTCGAAAGCTAGAAATAAATAAAGCTCACAACCTTAACCTCTGCACCAACTGCCAATGTACTAACCAGGAACAAGTGAAACTAGTTATATATTTAGGGCACAACCTCTAGAGATCTGATTCCTGTCCTCTAGGTCTAAAGAATGCTCTGATGATGAGTCTCTAGTGAGCTATATATGAACAATGAAGACAGGCTGAAAGCTGTCCTTGAAAGCAGAAGTGTGGCTGATTCAAGCAGTGCCCTAAGCCATTACTATGAACCAATGCCCTACCACTTCAGTTTTTCAAGTGAAGAGCAGAAAAAAAACACTTCCCTCTAATAAGCTGATCGCTATATTGTAAATGATTGGTTTATTACAATTAGTATATGCCTCCTCCCACCACTTTCACTGAAGAGCGGAAAAAATAGATGTTCTTTCTACTGGCACATCAACTAGGTAGCCAGATGAATGGCGCACTCCCTCCCTCCTGCCCCAGCCATTACAGGTCCCATTTCTGTGCCCTATCCCCTGTCTTTCTTTAACATATTTTATTTAAAAAATCTTCTTTTAAAGTATAGCAAACTGTTTGCTACAAATGCATCAAACAGTTGCTACAGTTTATACCCTGCCTGCATGAAGCACTAGGAGCTCATGTTTTAGTTTAAAAAAAAAATTCTTCTTTTTAAACTGTAACAAACTGCTTGCTACAAATGTAGGAAACAGTTGCTACAGTTTATACTCTGCATGCATGGAGGACTACAGCACTCAGGTTTTAGTTAAAAAAAATATATCTTTTTTTTTTTTTTTTTTTTTTTTTTTTACATTACCCAACTGCTTGCAACAATGTAAATACAGTTTAGACCACAGAGTGTTACAGCTCTCAGGTTTGACCACAAATGTAATACCTACTTTTAAAGAGTGATCAGGATTGGCTGATTGCACCCTCTGCCAACACTTTACTCCCAGAGCAGTTGCTCCTCTCGCCCTACCCTAGCTGCACTACTGCTTGAAAATAGGCAAAGGACCGGAGCATGTTATGCACAGAAAAAGTGATTAAATTACTCCCTATCTCTACTATAAAAGAATCTTGAAGGGGAAAGGCTAATGTAATATGTGTAAATTCAAAATCCAAAACCCAAAAAAATCCCCAAAAAAACACTGGCTTCTACCTTCCTACTAACCTTCTCTCTTGTATGGTGCTCCTCTCCTTATTAACATTCAGTCCTCTTCAAAATGCAATCTTGAGATGTGCTACAATAAGATTACTAAGTTTGCAACCAATGCAAAATACTCTTCCCACCATAGTTCATCACTACATCTTCTAAACTGGCTGAACTTCCTCTCTATCTTCAAGCCAGCAAACGGCCCAGCTCTATCCTCCCGACTCCCCCACTACCAACCAAACTGACATCTCAGATGTGAACACCAGCTACTCCTGGCCAAATGCGTTACTCCTTTACTATGGCCAAACTGGGAATCTCTCCCATCATCAGTCAGGATCACTAGCAATCCAATTACCTTTAAAAAAACCTGAATCAACATTTTTCTTCCTTATGGCAATGCACATGCACCAAAACTTCATCTCTCAAAACCTGACTTCCTCCCTCACTCTTCTCTTTTTTCACTTTAACCATTCCTCTGCTTATCTCGACCTTTCACTTTAACCATTCCTCTGCTTATCTCGACCTTTCACTTTAACTATTCCTCTGCTTATCTCCACCTTTCATTTTAACTATTCCTCTGCTTATCTCGACCTTTCACTTTAACTATTCATCTGCTTATCTCGACCTTTCACTTTAACTATTCCTCTGCTTATCTCAACCTTTCACTTTAACTATTCCTCTGCTTATCTCAACCTTTCACTTTAACCATTCCTCTGCTTATCTCAACCTTTCACTTTAACTATTCCTCTGCTTATCTCAGCCTTTCACTTTAACTATTCCTCTGCTTATCTCGACCTTTCACTTTAACTATTCCTCTGCTTATCTCAGCCTTTCACTTTAACCATTCCTCTGCTTATCTCAACCTTTCACTTTAACTATTCCTCTGCTTATCTCGGCCTTTCACTTTAACCATTCCTCTGCCTATCTCAACCTTTCACTTTAACTATTCCTCTGCCTATCTCAACCTTTCACTTTAACCATTCCTCTGCTTATCTCGACCTTTCACTTTAACTATTCTTCTGCTTATCTCGACCTTTCACTTTAACTATTGCTCTGCTTATCTCAACCTTTCACTTTAACTATTCCTCTGCTTATCTTGACCTTTCACTTTAACCATTCCTCTGCCTATCTCAACCTTTCACTTTAACTATTCCTCTGCCTATCTCAACCTTTCACTTTAACCATTCCTCTGCTTATCTCGACCTTTCACTTTAACTATTCCTCTGCTTATCTCAACCTTTCACTTTAACTATTGCTCTGCTTATCTCGACCTTTCACTTTAACTATTCCTCTGCTTATCTCAACCTTTCACTTTAACTATTCCTCTGCTTATCTCAACCTTTCACTTTAACCATTCCTCTGCTTATCTCAACCTTTCACTTTAACTATTCCTCTGCTTATCTCAGCCTTTCACTTTAACTATTCCTCTGCTTATCTCGACCTTTCACTTTAACCATTCCTCTGCCTATCTCAACCTTTCACTTTAACTATTCCTCTGCCTATCTCAACCTTTCACTTTAACCATTCCTCTGCTTATCTCGACCTTTCACTTTAACTATTCCTCTGCTTATCTCGACCTTTCACTTTAACTATTCCTCTGCTTATCTCGACCTTTCACTTTAACTATTCCTCTGCTTATCTCCACCTTTCACTTTAACGATTCCTCTGCTTATCTCGACCTTTCACTTTAACTATTCCTCTGCTTATCTCGACCTTTCACTTTAACTATTCCTCTGCTTATCTCGACCTTTCACTTTAACTATTCCTCTGCTTATCTCGACCTTTCACTTTAACCATTCCGCTGCTTATCTCCACCTTTATCCTACAATTTACTGTTTCCTTCTTTCCTAGAACTTCCTGTGCCCTCTACTGTGGAAAACATACCTATCTAAATATTGTAGTTGCAGGCTTGGAATCCTGACCTATTAACTGTGAGTATTCTTGCTATGCTACTACAACATTAACTTCTGTAATACTATCATAGTTTGTTACTAAGACTAAATACCCTGGTATACATCCATGTATGTTACTTTTGTATCGCACTATATGTCATTTGTTGAATCTAATGTACCAATGACTTATTGTTCTGCTGCTGTTACAATTGTATTGTAAAAACTTTCTTGTGGAGCTTTTCTCCCTGGGCCTCCACTAAACATGGGCTCATCTAGGCACAGTGGACCTTCCTGGTAAACAAATGCAATTGCAAATAAATAAATAAATGTTTGTTTATTGGCCAGCTTTCAGGAAAAGAGTATGTGTTCTGGAATGCAGAAATGGTTGATCTGAACCTTGGAAAATAACTTACCAGTATATAAATTACTATATTTCTTTTATGTTACTCCCTATTTTGTGTTTTCTTTGTGTATAAACCTCCATTAAAAACTGAAAAATTGAGTTCTAGATACTATTGTTACTGAAGCATTGCACAATACCACAGTGTGTCTCAGAGAGGGTGTTTACAACTATTACTGATTTGCTCAGTAAGGATTTCCGTATTTAATAAAGTTATGAATGTTACATGTTATTTTTATTTCAGTCATTTTTGGTTATGTTAGTCACATACATTCTAGTTCAAATTATTTGATGAGTTTTGCTTCAGCTGTTGCTTGTCCATCATATGTTTGTCTTCTGACTTTGTACAAACATTCTTAGCATACCTGATTTGTTACATCCTTAAGTGGCTAGGATCAAAATCTGTGCCTTCAGATCAGAGCTTATGTTTTTTTCCCCTGGAAAATGGTGGGCTGTTCTCTGTACATGAGGGGGAGCAACAACAACCTGAAGGAGAGAAGGTTAAGTATATTGGGAGTCCTTGTTCATGACTGATGATAGAGGGGATCAGAAGAGTGACCACCAGATGGGTGCAATGAAGGCAGTACTGCAGACATTGTACCAGACTTTGGTGGGGAAGCAAAAACTGAGTCAAATGGCAAAGCTCTCACTTTACTATTCTTATTATGTTGCCATCCACAACAAGAGTCATGGAGTTTGGTGTCTGAAGCGATGAGATCACACATATAGGTGTACGAAGTAAGGGTCATTTACATGATCACTGGGCTCCTTGTCCACTACAGACTGAAAGGTTTGGCCATCCAGGATGACAGTTGACTGTACTCATTGCTACTTTGGGTTGAGAAAAGTCAGTTGAGGTGGAAATGGCACTTTTGAGAATCCCCCCCCTGAGTGCTCACCATTGGAGGAGTGTCAGGTATGGCCCACTGACAAGAAGCTCAGGGGCAAACCCAGAATATGTTGGAAGTATTATATCTCTTACCTTGCCTGGGAGTGCCTGGGATCACACAGAATGCACAAGAGACTGTTACCTGTGATAGGGCAGTTGGGACGTCCTTCTTAACCCTCATCAGGACAAGTGGTTTAGAAAATAGATGGATCTATTCTTTTTCATTCCTTCTTAGTCATTACTAGCTAATCCTAAGCATTGTAAAGCCAACAGGAGGGTATTAAAGAAAGAAAGAAAATATAATAGGTTAATGACTTACTAGGTAGTAGTCTATATGATAATGTTATTGTTAAGAAGTTATTCTCATGAGGGTCTTCTGTTGTTATTAAGTTGAAATTGTGTCATAATCTGTGATGAATAATTAACCTTTATGTCTGTAATATACTCTCCAAGTTTCATGAATCTATTGTTAAAACGTAGATTAAAGAGCACTTTATGAACTTCTTTGAGATAAACTGCAGAGATTAAGCTTATTCACCAGCACACCACAACAAGAACATTGATCACAGTAACTTCATGGTACATTTTCCTTCATCTGACAGAAGCTTCTAATTCTTTTCCCTACCAGTTGCTCTTGAAAGAGTTTGACAAATATAACCTTCTCCTAGAAAGCACTGCCACTCTTTCTCTCTGTGAGCGTCCACCCCTTCTCATTGAATCTTCTGATTTCCTGTACTCCAGTATTAGTTTATATTATTTCAGATGGCAAGTTATGGATTATAAAGGTCCTTATTGGGCTGCCTTGCTTACAGGTTAATGAATGAATTAATAAATACTTAATATGCTGATATCTTCATGTTCTTTGACTTAGAACTACTCATTTGCTGTATCTGATGGATCAGTTAAAGTCTCCTATCCAAGCATTACACTGTGACGGCATCTGAACTGGATCTTGCAGTTTGCTTTCAATATTAAATCCTGTGTTGGATGTTCTAAGATGGCCACCAACTAGATAGCACACACTTCAGCTTGCTCCTGCTTCTAACTACGACTCTAACCTCATCTAAGGCTACTGCTGCAGCAAAAATCTACAAAAAGCATCTCTTGCAAAATTAAAACTAATATCTTATCTGAGGGAAGCTTATTTTTAACTTCTCAGTGTAAAAATAAGAAATGCATACCTTGGATCTGGGAGATGACTAAGCAGTGATTCTTGTACATGTGCTGGGACCTGTAATTAGCAAGTAGCAGCTATAAAGAAGAAAAGAAGCAAATTTTCACACAACAAAGAAAAATGGATCAAATGGAGAGACACACATCTAAGACAAGATTATCTCAAACTGCTTCTCTTGAAAAAGAAATGATCACTAAGAGCAGAAAACTACCAGATCACAAGCTGAAGCTGCAAAGCATCAAATGAAACCAAAAAGCGATCAATCTTTTAACATGGAGGAACTAAAAGCAGCCTTGATGCCTCTGAAAGCAGAAATACAATCATTCTCCTCAAATCTTACAGCGTTTGGCAACAACTTAGATCAAATAATAACCAGACTGGATAAAAATGAGGCTAGAATACTGAGCAATGACACAAAGATAGAAGAAATACAGAAAGCTGCTTCCATCACTGAAAACTCAGTTAAGAAATGCAACAAAAACTGGTTGATCTTGAAGTTAGAGCAAGAAGAAGTAATGTATTGATCAGAGGCATCCCAGAAAGATATGAACAATCACAGCTAACTAATGTGGCAAAAGAAATCTTTGATCTCCTTCTTGACAACAAAGAACTATCTCAAATAATTGTTATTGAAAGAATACACCAAGCTCTGAGAAAATCTCAAACTCTGGATGCCCCAAGACAAATATATGCAAGGATTCTTAATGCTTCACATGCTCAAGCAATAATTCAGGCTGCAGAAAAAAAGAAAACATATAGTATGGAATGGCTGCAAGATAACCTTTGCTCAGGATCTGCCTCTACAGTTAAAACAGTTAAGACAAATCCTCTCACCTTACTGAACTTACTTAGTAAGCAAAAATATCAGATTCCAAATTAAATATCCAGCAACTCTGCAATTTCAATATGTGGCTTAAATAATGCAGTAAAAAAATAAAGAAGAAGCAAAAATGGCTTTTCTCAAAGCCTTTAAAGAACTGCTATGAAGTAATGTGCTTTTACCTCAAAAGGATCCTAACACAATGAGTAAATACTTTTATACATCTGTGCATGCTAAATTGACTTAAATAACAAGCTAAAGTAATTAAATTACCTTTTTTCTATCTAAATCCATTGCTTTCCATTTGGGCATTCTAATTCAGTTCAAACAGTATCTCCACATGGTTCCAAACAAACTACAACACCCATAATTCTTTGCGACCGTGAATCAGGAAGATTAAGCATAACTGAGGTCAAAGGAACAACTATGGCATCCATCTAAGCCGAAATAATGCTGAAAACCCGCGTTTGCAATTAAAAACAAAAGCAAGGCTCTCACATTTCAGAAAACCTTTGGATTTTCCTGATTAAGAAAGTGAAGAATCTGGTGTAAATAGCATCTGGAAGGTAAATCCAGCCCAGAACTAAGTCGAACAGCTTAAACAATTATATACAAATGTAAATATATAGGTTCTTATTTTTTTTTCTTGTTATTACTTCTTTCCTGAATATATACAAGCTGGACTAAAAATAATCTTCTGGGTCAGATGCTTATAGGTTCATAGGTTCATAGGTTCATACTAGGCTATCTGCCCTGGGGCAATTATAAGCCTAGCCCGATTCTGTATGGCTTACACCACCCCTTGATTTGAGTATACTGTGCCCTTTTTAAGGTTTAGTTTACTGTGCCTCTGTCTAATAGTGACATGGGAGTAATCCCTGGGACAAACCTACGATCCCCCATCCACTTATCGAGATTCTTCTTGAAGAGATTCAGTGAGGTGCTCTGCCTCACATGAACTGGAATTCTATTCCAGAGTGAAGGGAGCCTCTGGGTTATGAACCTGTCCCTCCAGCAAGTTCTATTTATTTCTGTGCTGAGGTTCAAGTCCCTCGAGCATGTGGCTCTAAGGGATTTAGATTTACTGAGGTGGAGCATGTCCATTAATTCTGGATTTGACATAGCTTTGTATGTCAGACATAGATCGCCTCGAAGTAGGCGGTATGCAACTGAGTAGAGCTGGAGTTTTTTTAACCAAGCAGCATATGGCATCTGTTTGAGACCCTTGATCCTCTTGATGAGATACTTTTGGGGTCTTTCTAATTGCTGCAGGTGTCGGGTAAGGTACATCCCAAAAGGGGAATTGTATTCTATGATGGGCCTGATGAGGGATGAATAAAGGGGCACGATTACCTCTCTTGATCTAGATGTGAAACCCTTTGTGATGAGGTGGGCTATGTAGAAGGTCTTTCTAACCACTTTGGCAATGTGGTTTTCAAAGGCGAGATTGCTATCAACTTGGGTCCCCAGGTCCCTAATAACTTTCTTTGTACTTAATGGGTTTCCGCCTATGTGGTAATTTGTGGGCACATTGTTTTTGTCAAAGGGTATGACTATACATTTTTTGGCATTTAGCTTTAAACCATGGTGCTGGCACCAGTTATCTGTCTCTGTGAGACCTTTTTGAAGGATGTTTGTGTCAGCTGGAGAGTTGATTATGGCGCCCAGTTTGCAGTCATCTGCGAACTTGGTGAGCCATAGTCCTCCCACGTTTGCCTGTACCTCGGAAAAGTATATACTGAACAAGAGTGGTCCCAGGACAGAACCCTGTGGGACGCCACTTGTGACTGGTTTCGAGTCTGACATGGCTCCAGCAACTCTCACTCTGTGGGTTCTGTCTTTGAGCCAGTTTGCGACCCATCTTGTGACATAGGGGTTTATATTTAAGCTGGATAGCTTATCTATGATGCCCAAGTGGGGTATTGTGTCAAATGCCTTTGCAAGGTCCAGATAGGCTGTGTGGACTACATTACTTTGCTTTCCTACTAAAGCGGCTGTGGCAGCTGCATACAATAACTAGTCTTTAGTAGGAAAGCAAAGTAATGTAGTTGGGTCTGTTTTGTTTTATCTACTGCTCACACGTTTTCTTTAGCTCTCAAATAAGTATGCATCAAAAATGTAAGCATACCAACTTTGAACAGCAGAGACTATGAAAGACTTTTTGATACTGTTTTGTCTGTTCACAAAGCTGAATCTTGATGTATATGTGTTTGATTCATATATAACAAATGGATAATCAGGACTATAATTGTTCTTAGCTGTACATACAGACCCAACAAGTAAAGAACTGCTCTACACTAAAAAGGACTGTATTTGAATTATAAAAATAAGGAGCATGCAAACAGTGACTGATAAACTATAAATAAGTCAAATTCAGTTGTGCATGTAAGCATCTGTTATGTGTGAATGTAATAGAAAAGCTGCGGTTTGCTTTGAATTGTAATATGTTTAGATTGCCTATTAAGTTAGATATCTAAATCTCAGTTAAAAGCAGTTTTAAAAAAGCTCAGCTTAATTACCTTTAACTGGAGTAAGGGTTAAGAAATCATATCTCTTACATATGCTTTGGTTGAGTAAGCTGTTATGTGTGTTGTTGTTTCTTGTTGCTGGGACTTAGAATGACAGAAATGTTATGTATTATAGTTGTTAATGTTTGTTTTAGCTCTCTTTCAGTTAGTAGGTTAGCATAGATATGCATGGAGGGGGTCTGAAAGGGAATGATGTCACACTTGAACTGTATCTAAAATTCTAATAACTGAAAGGTCAGTTTGTCCCTACATGCTTACATTAGTTCTGAAAGTCAGTATCCTGTGTATTGTAGCTTTTTGATGATTTCTGTGGATTCATGGAATGTAAAGGGCTTACAAAATAAGAAAAATAAGAATCTATTAATGCATTTAATTTTTAAATCTAAGGCAGAGATAACTTTCATTCAAGAAACACATATGGGAGAAAGATACAAAAAATGGGTGAAACATATTGTTGCTGCTGGTGACAGTACGGCTTCTAGGGGAGTTGCTACAGTAGTTAAAAAATCTTTTGATAGCATTCTAATGAAGGGTAGTTATGACCCAAATGGAAGATGGTGTTATTTTTACTTGTGAACTGTCGCCATTTAAAAACACTTTCTTCGTCCTAAATGTTTATGCTCCATGTTTGCATCAAGTAACCTATCTATAGAGGATATATAGAATATTAGAAAACTTTCCTAATTATCTCTATATCATGGGTGGTAACTGGAATATGATAATTAATCCAGAACTTGATAGGACAAATAAGGATAATAAGCAACCTGTTCAGCTCACTACACTAATAGCTGAAATAATGGAAGACTTAAAGTTAGGTGACCCATTTGAAAACTATAGGAATAGTACAACTACTAGTAAATTCGCTTATTATTCACCATACCACAAGTCTTGGTCTAGAATAGATATATTTTAATATCTGAAGTTCTATTAAGTAATACAGTTACCTACAATAGTGAACCTAGAACAATATCAGATCATGCAAAAATAAACATTATAATAAAGTTGGGGAGCTCAATGCAAAGACTCCAAACAGTTACGAACTGGGCGTTAAATACTAACTTATTAAAGAATAAAGAAGTTTCGCAGGATATCATTGACATTCTCACCCAAGCTAAAAATAACCAAGAAGTAACAGATACACCATACGACATTCAATGGCAAGCGACAAAAGCCACTATTAGGGGAATATTAATTCAAAAAGCTGCTTTCTATAAAACATTAAACATGGAAAAAATCAGAACTATAGAATTAGAATTAAAAAAACATAGAGTTAGAATTACAAATGAATCATTCACTAGCACTTGAAAGTCAAATGGTTACACTACAGGGACAATTACGGGAAATTCAAACACAACAGTTCTCAATCAGTGAAATTAAACTTCTTCACAAATATGCCGAATGCACTCAATCACCCTCAAAAGCTCTGACAAGAATCATAAACATAAAAAACCCTACCAAAATAAAGCAATTAAACTTTAATAACAAATCACTAGATACGGAAGAAGAGATTATAGCGGCCTTTGAAGAGCTTTACCAAAACCTATATGGCCCTCACAACCAGTTTAATGAATCATTATTTCATCAATTTACTGAAGAGTTATGATTTCCAGTACTGAATGAAGCAGAAATAAATAACCTCAAAGCTCCCTTAAATGTAGAGGAAATTATTTCTGCCATAAATAGATTGAAACCTGGCAAATCACCAGGGCCAGATGGTTATGTGTCAGAATTTTACAAGGCTTTCAAAAAACAACTAGCTCCAATATTACTGAAAGTATACAAATACATAATAAAGTATGGTACCAAAGACTTGTATATCAATAACTCATAAACTATATTCATACCAAAACCCATGTCTAAAGCATCAAATCCAAATAATTACAGGCCGATAGCACTCATAAATATTGACATATCAAAATTCTTTCTACAGTCCTAGCCAGTAGAATCAAAAAAAAATCTTACCTCTCATCATATCTTCTGAACAACTAGGTTTTATGAACAACAGACAAATATATGACAATACACTCACCATTGATTCAATCATTAGTTTAAAAGCGAATGATAAATGCCCTAGCTATGCACTCTCAGTAAATGCATCCAAAGCTTTTGACAGGGTAAATTTTGATTTTTTATTAAAGATACTCAAGAAATTTAGCATCCCTGAAGAATATATAAACATGGTTAGGGCTTTATATAATAATGCCACGGCAATACTATTTATAAATAAAAAGGAATCAAAACCTATTAAAATTGTGAACGGTACAAGGCAAGGATGCCCACTATCACCATATCTGTTCAATATATACATAGAACCTCTACATCTTAAAATATCACAAAGAACTTATCACCATCTTATGAATATTTCAAAAAAACCCAATAAAGTATACAGCTTTTGCTGATGATTTAAACATCTATTTTGAATTCCCAAATACAGATTTGAATAAAATATTAAACTCAAGTAAAAAATTCTCAAAAATATCCAATTATGCTGTTAACCCAAAAAAATCTGTCATATTCCCTCTAAATACTCTATCACATAAAGAATTCTATTTCCCCAAAACTGAAATAAAAGTCAATTATAATCTTAAATATCTGGGTATCAGGTTCACTCACCCCCAGTCTGATATGACTAAAAACAATTTGCTCAAAACCTGGACTACTATCACTGAGGACACTAAGAGATGGTTAAATCTCAATCTATCTCTACTATCTAAGATGGCTGTAGTTAAAATAGGTCTATATCAGAACATCGGAGTTTTAAACTTTGAATGTTGTAATATCGACCCGTTTTGAGTGAACGCTAAAAATAGTGAAGCTGCAGAACACCGAATTCTTTCCTAGGGAAAGAATTCGGTTGGCCGGTTCTGTGGCTTCGCTATTTTCAGTGCTGTAGTGGAAATTTATGGGTCAGGTTCAGGTAAGTGTGCGATTGTGTGGTCATTAGGAATAGAGTGTGGGTTAGGTGAGTTAGGGTTAGGGCGTGGGTTAGGTGAGTTAGGGTTAGGGTGCGGGTTAGGTGAATTAGGGTTGGGGTGGGTTAAGTGAGTTAGGGATGGGCGCGGGTTAGGTGAGTGTGTGATAGTGACGGACCTTAGGGTTAGGGTTTGGGTTAAGGTAAGTGGATAGATAGTAGTGTATGTACAGTTTAGTGTAGGGTTAGTTGTAGGATTATAAGTGTATGTGTGTGGATTGATGTTTTTTAGGTGTGCTTGTGTTGTGTGTATGTGTTTCGGAATAGCGAATTTTTTCCCAAGGAAAGAATTTGCTGTTCTGAATGTTTGATATTATGTGGTTTCGATATTTTAGGCTCGATGAAATAGCGTTCGCTATTTTCATCTTTCAATAGCGTGATACAAATGCTAAAATGAATATTCTTCCAAGATTATTGTTTCATTTTAGTGCTATTAATCAAAATATACCCAAAAACTTCTTCTCAGAACTTGAAACACTACTAGGTACATTTATTTGGCATCCAAAAAATACAAGAATAAAATATTCTAGATTAACGTTACCCAAACAAAAAGGGGGGCTAGGTCTACCTGAATTCCAAACATGCTATAACATTATAAATGCTAGTCGAATTATACAAATAGCAAATTTGAACCATTCAACAACGCATGGTATCCACTATGGATTAAAATATATTATAATAATCTAATCTCATGTAATTTAAATCCTAAAGCAGTACCCTTTTTGAATTCTAAGACGTTAAAGTATTCAAGGTCTACCCCATAATCATAAGAAACTCACTAATATTTCAAAAGCTGGTATCCTCCCTAAATCTTAAAGATACTTTGGTACTGGGACAGCCAATACACCTTAATCCTAATATTAAACTAAATAATACTATGATAAACCTGACTCAGTACCCCAAAATCAAAAACACCACCATATGGGATCTCTATCAGGTCAAAACCCTTGCAATTGAAAACATTAGGCAAAGATTTGAAGTAAATAAAAGTTATAACACCATAATCAACCAATTAACATACCCGATTAACACAATTACTATGAATGTTAAAATAGATAACCAAGACATGCAGCTATATCAACAAATTATTAGTCTGTTACTTTTGCCTGCGGTAGTGGTGCTGCGGTTGCATTGTTGCCTCACAGAAAGAAGTTGTCCCGTTCGATTGTCAGCTAGAGCGTCTTCTGTGTGGAGGCATGCGTGAATGGGCATGCCTTCGTTGAAGGTTGTGCTTCAGGGCTGGTAACTCGGCACGTAAAAATCCACTACCAAACATTAGCGGTCCAGAGTTCCGCTGTGGCGACCCCTAACTGGGATAAGCTGAAAGACACAACATTAGTCTGTTACTTTTTAGATCTAAAATGTTATAAAATTTCTATAGATTAATAACAAAAATTAAATATCAAGATGCACTTCTATAGTCTAAATTTTGGGAAGAGAAAAATAATAAGAACACTCTTGAACAAAAATCTGCGGCAGTTGAGCTTACTTTAAACTAACCCCTCCCCCCCCCACAAAAAACTAATTTACACCCAAATTATGATTAATAACAATGCATATCACACACCATGTTTTCTAAGTAAAATTAATCCCTCACACTCTCCTTATTGCACCATATGCCAAAACAGCATTGCAGACACTCTTCACATTTTTTGGAGCTGCAAGAATGTTTACAAATGATGGTGTTCGTTAAGAGCCAAGTTAGAAAAAAAGGGATACACTAAATCTACCCTGTCATGGGAAATGGCAATTTTACATGTATTCCCTACCGATTTTTCCTATGAAAGTAAACACATCATAGTCACACTGTGTGCAATCATGAAATCATACATAGCCCAAAACTGGTTAGATAGAAGTAAAATCACATGGGAAGAATTTAAAGGAATGGCTATAATGTACTTATTAGCCAGTAAACTAATTGCAAGAAGCCAAAAAAAAAATATCCTACTATCAGAAACATTGGAGAAAGCTTATAGAAATCTTAGGTCAAAACTGATTTATGAACAAGGGACTACAACATCAATATTATTCTATGTAAATAAGGGAAACTAAAGATATTTAGTATTGTAAAATGTTTACCCACAACAACAATGGGCAGGTCATGGTAATACATATAAGATGAACATTCAAGGTGGCATCAATGTATATAGTGTATATAGTTAGTTAGGTAGGCTAGAATGTCTTGATGCAAGTGTTTTAATGTCAGATTTCAATATGGTGTATATTATCTCTGTGTAGTTTTCTGTATTATAGCTCAATATGAACAGCTTGATTCTTAGTTCATTTTGCATATTAGTTTAACACTGATGATTCATGTTATATATACTTTAATAGGATTACTGCAAATTGATATTCCGAGTACCTGTTCTTATATTTTTCTGTGATATTCTTTTCTTGTATTAAAATAAGAAGAAAAAAAATACAATAAGAATATATTTGAAAAAAATAATTAAAATCCTGCATCTCTTTGTTACTCAGTACTGCTAAAGGCTCTTCTGGTTTGATGTGCAAGTGTGTTTGTTTGTCAAATGGAAGGAGATTGTTATTGCAACTCACCCTGGGTGTCCCAGCTGTACTGTTTTGCGGGGTAGAGCTAACTTCTAAGAACAGTAAAGGTCAGGTAACCACTTTCTTTAATCACGTCAGCCCACGCCACCCCCAGAAGTTCAGAAATGCTGCTGCTTTACAGTCAGAAGAGAATGTGTCATTTATGTTTGCATCCCTGTTTAACAAACGCTCGATATGCACCATTTGTCCAGTAGTAGCTATATTGTGCTGTGCATGTCATTGTCTCAAATGTCTCTGTCAGGTCTGTTTCTCCACCTGCAGGATAACTATACAGACAGATACAGCACCATTATTAGGTCACTAGAATCGAGGCAAGATAATAGTATGAATCAGAGGAAGAATGTATGTGTCTGTGAAACATGATTATGTGTATTGCTGTATTCTCATTTCTAGTAAATGATATCAACAGCCATAATAATAATGATATGATTAATATATAGATTTCCATAATTTATGCTCCATTTTGCATCTTTATTGAAAGAGCACATATTTCTTACGTTTAATGGTTCCCCAGTCTAAGCCTTAACATAATTGCTTATACTCTTTAGATTCTTGATATGAGTCTGTTTGTTTGGTCTTGTTGACATTAAAAAGATCAAAATTTGCCCATTGTCTGTGCAGGTGTTTCCATACTTTCTTACGATGTGTGCCTTGTTGTTTTCCCCTTTCTCTTCCAATCACATTTACTTAAATGAAAAAAATAAATATATATATATATATACATTATGCAACAAATATATTTGCAGTACATTTGGTAAAAGCTTTCTGCTTAGGATGCTAATAGTTCAATAAATTAGTATGCTGTTTTCAAAAATGGAAGTAGGGAAAGGAGTGTATAAATAGGTCACCAAAAGGAAGAAAGTGTCAAGTTTGTTTTTTTGTTTTTTGCTCTTTGTTTTTTGTTTTTATGGGAGTCCCACAGTCCCCATCTTAAGAAGTTACTCAAACATTCTGGCAAAGAACTTAAAGCAACAATCAGAAAATATGGAGCCGATTGTGAGCTCAAAATGGCCACTGATGCCAAAATAATTACAGACCCTTCTTTTATTAAAGTTGACAGTTAAGCAACAATACCTATCATTGTTCAGAACTGACTCACCACCCATTATGGTCCAAAATAAATAAATAATGCCATAGACATCAAATTTAGTGCAAACTTCACTTCATCACTATCATAACTGCCTCTTTGATTGCTCAGTTCCTGACCGCCCCCAAGCTCATTATGGAACAAATCTTATCTGCTCTTTCTGAAAAAAAAATCATATAACCGGGCCCTAATAATGTACTCGGAGACTTAATAATATGTGCCAGTTATGGCCTATTCCAACCTCTATTATATCTTATTAACATGAGTCTTGCAACATGCTATGGAAAACAGCCATTGTGACGACCCTAAATAAGGGAGGTCAAGCACTGACCCTGTTAATTTCAAACCCATCAGTCTTGACAATTTTGTTTATAAAACTGTGGAGTATTTCATTAATGACCATATCAATTCAGACTTTGATAAACTCTCAGCCCTAGATCTATATCAATTTGGCTTTGTCAAAAAGTGGGTCATGCTTTCTTAACCTTGAAACTTCTTTGAAAGGGTAAATGAAACCAGAACCATAGCTGGGCATTTCCTCAAAATGGAGGACAAAAGCAAAAAAAAAAAGGAAGAAAAAAGGTCTTCCTGAAGATGAAAAACAACATCTTTCTGAAATTAAAGTAAAAAAAAAAATCTTCCCCTAGCAAGCTCCTTGCAGGTCTATATTATGACATTGAAATGTCGGAATATCAAACACCTTAAGATTGACACGTATTCATCAAAATACATTTGCGCAATTCGATGAATACTTACAAGGCAAAGATGTAGCTGGTCAACTACACAATGTTGCCCTTTTCTCGACTGTAGTGCGATCTCGGAGTTGGTATATTTAGTTAGGGGGGTGGGGGCACAGCCCCCCACATGGGTGCATTTGTTTTAGGTTAAGTTAGTTCCATTGGATTGTGGGGCAAGAGTTTCTTTGCCCTGTAACTATTCATTGATTCGTGGAAATGTGTTTCATTGAATACATGTTGATCTTTAGGTGTTCGATATTACGAAGTTTTCATGTCGTAATACAGACCCCTCCTTGCTACAGCTGCTCACATTCTGTACTCTACCAATGCAGTATTGACATCCATTAAAAAAACTTTTTTTTTCAAACTATGACATAGGCAAATTTACATTCATATAAAAGTAATCAAACTATATTAGCATAACAAACATTACACTTCACATATATTGCTATATATCATATAATGTAAGCAATATTACATAAATTATTCAATTTCTGCCTTTTTTTAAACAAGAAACATCTTTATTAAACCATGACTTACTACATACGATATCATCCACAGCTTCTTAAATGAATGCTGTTACTGCACCTGCTCCCCATTGGCAACTGCCGATCACTCTGTCAACACCCTACACAAGGGACAGTCACATCCTAGTGTCTGCCCAAGTTATGGCTATGAATGAAGCATTATAGTTTTTTTCTTGGATTATTACTGTGATAAATCCACAACACAGTATCAGACTAACTATTCTATTCACACAATTAATTTTGAACAAAATATCACACCACCTGCTCTTTCTTTGTGGCACAGTGTTCCCAAATGATAGTCATGGATTTTCTCTAACATCGATTTTCTTAGTTAATTCAAAACTATCAGCTTATATCTGTGCTAACAGTAAATCTAGTATTCTCCTTGTCTCTTTTTTTAAATTAAAAATAAGGCTGAATTTCTTTATGAACTGCATTCTTCTGCTCTGGACTACAAACCCTTTGTGACATCTTTTTCAACATCCTCATCTCTAGAGACTCTTATTTTTTTTTCTGTTATGGGAAATTGCAGAACGCCCCGTTTTTTTTTTTTTTCTTCAGATCATCTCCTATAAGAGCTCTCCTGTTAAGTCTGAATGGCTCATAGTTTAATAAATAATTACTAGGCATGCAGTCCAGTAACCATTAATGAACCTTGCCCCAGTGTTCATAAAGGACAAGTACACTGCTAGACTGGTCCAACAGCATGACTCACTTGAGTTACTCCATGATGAACTAACCATGAGCGTGACACCATATCATATCCTTGCTAGCTAAAGATCCCCTAACATGAGTCTGGAAAACCACACCTCACAATTAAACCTACTGGAATCTCTTAACATTCAACCTAACACCATACTTATGGGTGACTTCAACTACTCCTCCATAAATTGGGAGACATATACAGCCCATAATTCACTTGCTCAGAGCTTTTTGGAGTTATTCAGTGCAAACGCCCTGGAGCAACTAGTTAGTTGTCCAACTAGAGGTACACATATCTTGGCTCTAGTACTCACGACTATTGAGGGGATGATGCTCCCTCCCATGCATTAATTCCTCCCTGGTAAGAACTGACCACAAAATGATTTCCTTTAGTATTAAATCTATCCTAGAACCCTCATCAAACTCCAAACCTGTAAAGAACTTTGCTAAGACCAATTACCTCAAACTAAGTGCCAGCTTATTAAACTTCCAAGCCCCTCCAAACCTGGATTACACTAAAGCCTACTCTAAGCTGTATATAAAAGCACTGTACAACCACATTCATAGCTGCATAAAGGAGGCAGTACCTGTCTGAGTCAAACCTATGATTACTGGCAAAAATAAACCATCTTATTGTACCCCTAGAATAAATATGCTATTCAACAAAAGGAAAAAAAATCATCTACAGGAACAGGCAAATCAGTGCAAAAAAGAGCACACCAGTCTAAACAAACAAATTAGACATCTGGTCAAATCTGCCAAAGGAAACTATGAGGCAAAGGCAGCCTCCCAGATGGAAGATAACCATAAGACTTTTTTAATTATGTTCATAACCTCAGGTGAAACACTCAGCAATGTGCTGAGTTAATCATGAATGGCAACACTTACACCCAGCCTGAAACTATAGGAAACCTGCTGGCTGACAAGTTCAATTCAATTCCCCCATCACCTCATACCCAACCCAAAGGAATACCTGCAACCACCCCCCTACCAGTCATCACAAGAGAACACCTCCTAACCACACTCATTAAAGCCAACAACACAGTCTCCATGGGTCCCAATAACAATTCAGGATGCTTCTTAAATAGCTTAAAACAGAATCTATCAGGGTCACTAGAAACCCTCTTTAACCACAGCATCTGAACGAGCTTTGTCCTGGAGGAATGGAGGACTGCAACAGTCAACCCTCTGCACAAGGGAGTCCCATCAACTGACCCAGTTAACTACAGATCCATAAGTTTGACCAGTCTTATCTGCAAGGCCATGGAGAGAATTATCATGGACCTGATCAATAATGACATAGGAACTCTCCAAAAACTGGACCAGACCCAATGTGGCTTTGTCAAAGGGATGTCTTGCTTGCTCAAGCTGGTGGACTTCATTGAGAAAGTCACCAGGGCTATGGATGAAGGTAAAAGGGTACACACTGCTTAGTTAGACCTGGCCAAAGCTTTTGACACAATGCCCCACTCAGGGATCTTAGATAAGCTTATTGAGTTAGGCATAAACCCCTACATCATCAGATGCATAGCCTACTGGCTCATTGACAGGAAACATGTTGTCCGGATAGGTGAATCCACTTCCGATAAGAAACCACTTACTAGCGGTGTCCCACAAGTCTCAGTGTTTGGATCCCTCCTGTTTGGTATATACTTCTCTGAAGTGAAGGCCAATGTTGGCCTCTGGCTGACCAAATTCACTGATGACTGTAAGCTGGAAAAATAATTGAATCCCCAAATGATGTTGACATCCTACAAACAGGCCTAAAAATGACAAATGACTGGTGCCAAAGCCATGGTTTGAGACTAAATGCTAAAAAATGCATAATCATACCCTTCAGCAAATCAGAAATCCCTTCAAATTATAATATTGACAGCGCACCCCTAAAAGTAGATCCATTGGTGAGGGACCTAGGAACACAAACAGACAGTAACCTAAACTTTGACCACAAGGTAGCTACAGTAGTGAGGAAATCCTTCTGTATGGCTCAACTTCAAAGGACATCATAATGTCATCGTACTTGGCCCTCATCAGACCCATAATAGAGGGGTCTACTTCATAACACTGAAATTTCATAATGTTGAATTTCATAATATTAAGACCAAAACATCGAAATCCAAAACACTGAAAACCCAAAACATTGAAAACTCAGAACATTGAAAGTGTGTTTCATAACATTGAAAACTACAATACATATATAAATAACATCCTCTCTACCTATAACACCTAACTAACAAACACACTTTCTACAACATTTATGCAGGGGGCAAGCCCCCCCCCCCTGCACCCCCCCCTTGGGGAGGGCTTTGCCCTCCCCACCCCACCCCCGTAAATTAAATATACCAACTCCAAGATCGCACTACAGTGGAAAAAAAGTTAATTTCCTAACCTCACTGTATCACAATCACCATACACTGAGGTTAGGAAATTAACTTTTTTCCACTATAGTGCGATCTTGGAGTTGGTATATTTGATTTACAGGATGTGTGGGAGAAGAGCCCCCCCCCCCAGCAGAAACGTAGTAGAAAGTGTGTTTGTTAGTTAGGTGGTGTTGTAGGTGGATGGGATCTTATTTACTTGTGCAGTGTAGTTTTCAATGTTATGAAGCACACTTTCAAAGTTCTGAGTTTTCAATGTTTTGGGTTTTCAGTGTTTTGAATTTTCGATGTTATGGTCTCAATATTATGAAATTCAACGTTATGAAATTTCAATGTTATGAAGTAGACCCTAATAGAGTACAATACTACATTCTGTATGTACCTAACCAGGCACTTACACCAAAGCTGGAGTGGCCCTAGAGGTTTCTCACTAAAAATACAAAGCGTAAGACATATGTCTTATGCAGACTGACTAAAAGCCCTAACCTTTTAAACCATCTTATTTCTTTTACTGAGACAGGAGTTATGCCTGACCTACAAAGCATTCTCTGATCCAGCCCTGATGAAAATGTTATATATTCGCAAGAAAAATTATACAAAGGTAACATTTTCCATGGAAAAGAACCTTATTTCTGACTCTAACAGAACTTGCTGGAGAGACAGATTCATACCCCAAAGGCTGCCTCTTCTATGGAATAAACGTATCTTTGTAAAACAAAGTGCATCCCTCACTCTGTTCAAAAAGAATTTGGGTAAATGGATGGGGAACTGTAAATTCTCTCCTGGGGTACTGCCCATGTACCTTATGGATAGAAGCAGTATATAAAATGACTCAGTGCTCCAATACCCAAAGACCCACTACCCTAATACTACCCAATCCATGTATGGGAATTATGATATAATATTGTCATATCCTGAGTATAATTGGCTAGGATTGTAAAGATTCTTTTGCCATTAGCCTAGTAATCACCTATGAGCCTATGAACAATTGCCCAAAGTACTGTCTGGTTATGTGATTTGCTCAAGGTCAGAAAGTAGGCAAATAAAAGCTGAGGGAGTCAAACCACAGACCACAGGAAATAGCCCATTACAACTAATCACCCTAATCCTCTGCTCCAACTGACAAACTAAACCTGGGCCTCCCACATGGCAGGCAAGAATTCTACCACTGAACCAACAGTGTATGTCTCCCAACCACCAGTGTACACATCTTAACATATCTGCTGTATGTAGCTGACCTCCTGCACTTCCTGGATTCTAAGTCGCTCTCATGTTGTATACAATAGCATTCTCCATAATCTGGGTGGCACCTTGCTGTAATACAATCTTGATTGTGTTCTCTAGTGGCTTATGAGCCCTTATACTTCAGTTTCTGATTTCTAGATAGATAGATAGATAGATAGATAGATAGATAGATAGATAGATAGATATAGCTATAGATATAGTTCTACAAAACAAACTCAATGAATGTCCAAGCACTGTGTGTGTGTGTGTGTGTGTGTGTGTGTGTGTGTGTGTGTGTGTGTGTGTGTGTGTGTGTGTGTGTGTGTGTGTGTGTGTGTGTGTGTGTAGACATATGATATATGACTAACTCACTGACTTCTTCACAGTGTAGAGACTCTGGTCACTACATCTGACCAAGATACTGCATAAAATAATAAAGCATGCACCAAAGCTGCAAAAAGACTCTTCCTTTAATAAATTAAGTAACAGTGAGTGCTTTCATCTGTCTAATGGAAGACTTCATCAGAATAAGTAACAGTACAAGAATTGGCATTTAAATAGCCTAAAAAGTCATGACACTGGCTGATTATTTGCCTAATCAATTTGTTGCTTAAAATCACATGTAATTGGTAGACATATTATATAGGAAAATATAAAAAAGTTTTTTATATAAAAAATAATACCGAATATAAATTCACAAAATACCAGACTCCATAAAATTTTTTTGATGGAAAAATAAAAGTGAATGTGTATCACCATTAACAAAACAGAAACAACCATAATTTATAATCTATCTGCCCTCTCTTTCAGTACTGACTTTATAGAAATACAGTCATTCAGACCTGGGGGAAATCTGCGATTGCAGTTCTTTTTTACTCAGTATATTCTTCTAGTCATCCCCCCCCCCCCCTTGGTTCTATATGTATAATTTTCAAAATACCAAACTGGAAATGTAAAAAACCTTGGCATATTTTGGAATGTCTGTAAAGGGCATTTGTTTCTTTTTTGTGTTCATAGATTCTATTTTTTAGGGCTCGCTCTGTCTTGCCCACATAGAATCCTTTACACGTCTCACAATAAGCAAGATAAACAACCCTTTCTGTATAACAGTTGCCTTTCATGAACTTTACTTTACTCACCATATTGTTACCCAATGTTATGTCACTATGTTTAGTAATATATTGAAAACATCTGCCACAAGGTTTGGTTCCTTCACTTTTAAGTTTGTTATTATCTGTTTTATTCTCCATTAGTGACTTCATATTTCTACACACTGTATTAATAAAATGGGTTTGTCCCCCACAACTCTGTTTACATCTCTATTAATTTTAAATATATTCCAATTCTTTAATATAATTTCCCTTATATCTTTAGAAATTGGACTGTATTGTATAATGCAGGCTTTTTCAAAATTTTTAGTCAAAGTAATATCCACCTGTTGGTCCTGCAAACTCATACCTAATAAAGGCTTGTATTTTTCCCCATTCTCTTAGTACCCCTTCCAAAATATCTTCCACTAATTTCTTTGGGTATTCCCTCTCCAAAAACATTTTTGTTAACTGGCTAAATTCCTTTTCAACATCACTATACTGGGACGTCATACGGACTATTCTAATAGCTTGTCCTTTGACGGGGCTTTTCTTTTGTGTCATAGGATGGTAGCTGGAGAAATGAAGGTAGGCATTACAGAAGGTATTTTTCCTATAAATATTAGATACAAATCTATAATATAAATGGGAAATAGTAATATCTAAATAGCGAATACTGTGTGGATTATATTCATAAGTAAATTCTAAGAAAGATGTAGTACTATTTAAATATTCTATGAATGAAGGTATTATTTCTGTACTACTCTGCCATAAAATAAAAATGTCATCCAAATATCGAATGTATAACTTCATATACTTATAATAATCACTTGGGAAAATGTATTTGGATTCCCATCCAAGTAATACTATATTGGCATATACTAGTGCGTAAGCTGCGCCTATGGCCACTCCTTTAAGTTGTTGAAAGTACTGGCCTTCAAAATAAATTAATATTAATGCCATAAGTTCACTAATTATACAAATTTGGTCATGCAGAAAGTCTGACTAGGCTAACAAGGTCTCTTCAAACATTTCTAGTCCTTCCTCTTTTGGGATGCACGAAAATAGATCTTTGACATCTATTGTCAAGAGTATGAAGTCTTGTGACCAAATATCTTGTTTCAGTTGTTCCAGAAATTCCCAATAATCTTTTACAAGGCGGTTTGTCTTTTCTACCACTTGTTTGACTATTTTATATATATATATATATAAACCTTGTGTTTTAGACCCTCCAGCTGCCACTATAGGCCTAAATGGTGGTTCAATGATATTTTTGTGTATCTTGGAAATACCAGATATAGTGGGAACCATAAGGTGTGTTTTAACCAAAAATCGATGTACATCTGGGTTTATATGCAGATCTAATAAATATTCCTCCAGGTATGAATCTATACTTCTATAAGCTATATTTATTTGGTTTTTAGAGACCTGAGTATAATTTTGCTCATCAAATAGAATATGTTGCATAATATTGGAATAGTCTGTAGTATTATACAGCACTAGTCCACCTCCCTTGTCAAGAGTCATAATGCGTATATTCTTGTCTTCCCTTAATTTACACAAAGAGCATGTTCATCTTTATTCAAATTTCCAAAAAAGCGTTTTTTTATGTGCCCACAAATTATAAATATCTTCTGTTACTGTTTTTTTTTTTTTTCCAAACATATTCAATAAGGGATGACGAGGGGGTTGAAAGTGCTGTTTTTACTTAAAACTTTTTGATTATACATCCTATTAGAATCTGGTTCTTCCATAGATTGTGAAAAAATTACACTTAAATTTAATTTTCTAATATACATTTGAAAGTTAGTCATGCTGTCATCTAAGTCAGGAGTCTTAGTAGAACATACTTGAAACCTTTAAAAAACAAAGAAAAATATTCTCTTGTAATACCCTTGTCCATATAGTTATATATTTTAAACCCTTGGTATTCATGTACAATCCCTGTTTCACTGATCATATGCTGAAAATAATTCTCTGTATTTAGTATCTCCTTCTCCCCTTCCTCTGCAGGGATTCCCCCTCTACACCTGTCCAACATAATTTGATCTCCGCATTCCTGTTTGCTAAGCTTTCTGAGCGATGGAGAGTAGGAAAATCCCCTTGAGAGAATTCAATATCTTATCTACTATGTTCTTCATAAATAACCTCCTCACCTCTTGAGTCTGTCTTAATATCATAGTTGTCTCTATATAATTCATGAGAAGAATGTTTGTAATAAACTATTCTTAGGATATGCTGTATTGGTCTGGTAATGTTTGGTATGTCTTTCTAACTTTCTTTTCTTTTTAAAAATAAGGCATTACACCTTTTTTCTACTATAAAAATACCTTTTTCATATAAATCTTCATACTGGGGAAATAACAGGTCTGTTAATATGTTATTGTTCAAACTGTCCAACTCTTCACCTAATTTCTCCTTCAATTATTCATTGTGAAGTAAAGTCTTATTCAACAGCTCCAAACCCCATTTATCAAACATACATATACAATCACATATAACACTGTCATCATAAAACAAACCAAAAGGAAATTTAAAAATATGTAAACCTTGAGGTATGACTTTCAAGTTAATACACTCTTGCAAGTATGCAATTTCCATTTGTATACTTTTGAATTTAAACAATAGTTTTTTTTAAAGTAAAAATCATATCCTTTAAAGAATTAAAGTCATCCATTTTCCCACTTTCATTGTCTCTTGTATTAGAAACACAATGTTCTTGAAAGCTAAAAACTTTTTGTTTTAAGGATTCAAAGTTTGACTTAGTATATCGGTTAACAGCTCTGGGACTAACAGAAGTCCTGTTGTTATATATGAGCTGGTGTGACGCACTACTTTCACTCTGAAGAAGAGGCTTATTATAAAAACGATTGTTTTGTACAGTACCTGATTTACGGAATGAATCAAGGTCCAAATGCTGGTTCCCAGAAGTCATAAATTTGCTAATACCAACATTGGCATCCTCCCTGCCTTGTGAGAAACCGCATAAGTTCTGCCACAAGGGCCAATTGCCATACATTTTCACTGAGAATTTTGTCTTTGTGCAATATAAGCAAATTTAACTTGAATAAACTTGTGTATTAAGTTCATCCAGTCAAATACGTTCCTGCCAGTGCTGGAAATTAGATTTTAACCCCCCCCCAACAGAGTTGTCTTTGCATTCTAAGGACCACATATTAAGTTGGTCATTGTCCTTTCTCTTGACCAGTGGACTACACTGTATATGCCAGTTCCTTAGTGTTCCTGGCTGACAGGTTTCTGCATCCGGGAAATGAAAGGAAACCTGTTCTACTTTGTACCTCTCTATTAATTGCTTTGAACTGGCTATAAACTGATTACTCTCTTATAAAATGACCTGAGGGTGGGAGGGTTGCTAGTAGAATGAACTGATAAATATCGTCTCATTATTCTCTCCTCCTTCACTCGGTCACAAACTTCCTCGCAGTGCTGGTATGTGTCGCATGTTATTACATTTATATTTGTTCTAAGACTGTGTAGAACAATGAATAGACCTTGGTAATGTGTTGTATTTGTATTAACTTCATTCAAATCGTATAAGCCTTATGCATGTTGAGCCTGTGTCCTTTAAAAGTATGCAATGTCAGTCTCTTGTGTTTTGATTTATAATTAGATATAGATATAGATATATAACAACACTCAATCCCCTGAATGTTACTAAGTGATGGCTTTATATAGTGATTATCAATTTGGTGTTATGTTATGATAACTAGCTGTATACAGCTCCATATATACACTGTATTACTGTGGTTTCTCTATCAGTATACCTCCTGCTAACCTACTTACAGCTTACATTTATAGACTTTTTTTACCATCTCTCTATCTTATACTTTCTCCATATTCTCTTGCTCTGACTCACTGTTGTCCTTCCTTCATTTTTATAATAAATATTACCTTTATTGCCTCGATATAATGTGACAGTTTAGTATATTTTTTTCTCTTGTTTTTCAGAGCCTCTGGTCACTACATCCAACCCAGATACTGCATAAATTCTGCCACAAAGGCCAACTCACAAACATTTTCACTGAGAATGTTGTCTTTGTACAATATAAGCAAATTTAACTTGAAGTACTTTTCTGTATATTAACTTCATCTAGTCAAATATGTGTCTGCCAGTGCTGGAAATTAGGTTTTAACTCCAATAACACTATTGCAAATAATAAACTACACAGTTTATACTCATTTCGAAGAAAACGCAATCATGACAATATAACAAATGAGTAAAAGTCATATGGAACAAAGGATCGTTTATTGTTAAAGTCATAATGGTGAATTGTAAGAAGGTGAAGAATCGAAGTATGGCTTGGATAGATAGATTACAAAAAAAGCATTTAACAGCATCCCACATTCATGGATACAGAAGTGCTTACAGATTTGTAAAATACCACCCTACATTGATTAATAACATTATAGCAACCATGAAGCAGTGGCAAACCACTTGGCAGCTAAGCCATGATAAAGGACAAATTATTATCCCAGGGATAAAAATTCAGTGTTGTTGTTTTTGCCTTGCCCTTAATCTGTTAAACTATCTACTTAACAGATTAGATTATGGTTACAATTTGCCTCTGAGAAAACAATCAAGTGTAAAGACTTCTCATCTTCTTTTTGTGGATGATTTAAAACTGTATAGTTCATTAGATGAGAAGATGAAAGCACAACTGCAAGTGTTTAAAACTTTCTCAGATGATATAAGAATGTCATTTGGTCTTGATAATTGTGCAAAAGCAACGTTTAAAGTAGGAAAGCTGCAGCACCATGAAAATGTCAGTCCGGGACAGGAATGTGATGTAAAGGAACTTGATCAGGAGAGAGTGTATAAATATTTGGGAATTAATGAAGGATTGATAATAAAACATGAAGAAATGTGAATAAAACTTAGTAAGGAATAGTTTGCAAGACTAAAATTATACCAAAAACAGCTCTAAAATCTAGGAACAAAGTCCAGTCGATAAACCAATTTGCTCTTCCTGTTTTAACTTATAGTTTTGGGGTAATTGATTTGCTCCAAAAGGTATTGGATCAGTTTGACATTAAACAAGAAAAATGCTTCATTCTTATCAAATGATTTTTAAAACTCAGTGTATACCAAGATTATATATTCCCCATTCTGAAGACGGTATGGGCCTCTTCGAAACTGATTACATGTATAGATCTGCAATCATAGGACTGCAAACAAATCTGCTGACCTCAAAAGCTTCAAACATAGTGAACATTTTAAAACATGAGGAAAACAAGTCTAAGATGACTTCCCTGCTAAGTTTAGCAGATGCATATCAGTGTCAAGCAGGAATGGAAATCAAACCAAAAGTAGATAAAAATGACAGTCACCAAGGCCATAGACGAGGGAAAGGTGGTTCACACAGCCTAACTTGACCTCGCCAAGGCTTTCGCCACCATTCCCCGCTCAGGTATTACAAAAAAACAAACCAGCCTGAACATAAACCCCTATGTCACGAGATGGGTTGCCAACTGGCTTACAGACAGAACTCACACGGTAAGAATAGCGGGCTCCAGATCCAACTCTAAACCAATCACAAGTGGTGTCCCGCAAGGCTCGGTCCTGGGACCCCTACTCTTCGGCATATACTTCCCAGAAGGACAGGCAAACACAGGAGGACTATGGCTAACCAAGTTCACTGATGACTGCAAACTGGGAGCCATAATTGACTCTCCGGCTGACACGGACATCCTCCAAAAGGGCCTTACTGAGATGGACAACTGGTGTCAAAGTCATGGCCTCAAGCTAAATGCCAAAAAATGCATAGTCATCCCATTTGGGAAAAACAAAACACCCACGAATTACCACATAGGTGGCAGCCCCCTTAATACAGAAGAGGTAATAAGAGATCTGAGGACCCAGGTAGATAGTAATCTCTCCTTTGACAAGCATATTGCCAAAGTAGTTAGGAAATCCTTCTATGTGGCCCATCTAATTACTAAAGGGTTTGCATCTAGAAGTAAAGAGGTTATAGTGCCCCTCTACTCGTCACTCATTAGACCCATCATAGAGTGCAATGCCCCATTTGGGATGCACCTCACAAGACACTTCCAACAGCTGGAAAGACCACAAAAGTACCTCACCAACAGGATTACTGGCCTCAAACATATGTCCTATGCAGCCTGACTGAAAAAACTCTGGCTGTACTCAGTGGCATTTCTCTTACTCAGAGGTGATCTCTGCCTGACTTACAAAGCCATGTCCAACTCAGAATTGATGGACATGCTCCACCTAAAGAAATCCAAGTCACTGCAAGCCACACACTCTAGTGAGCTAAACCTCACCACAACAATAAATAGAACATGCTGGAGGAATAGATTCCTGTCACAGAGACTCCCCATGCTTTGAAATAAAATTCCAAATTACATCAGGCAGAGCCCTTCACTAACACTCTTCAAGAGAAACCTTCACAAGTGGATGAGTAACAGAAAATACACCGCTGGGATCACTTCATTGGCTCTACTTGACAGAGGATCAGTTAATTAATCAATGGGGTGGCAAAAGCCGACACACTCTGGCTAGGCTTATAAATGCCCTCGGGCAGATAGCCTAGTACCTACCTATGAACCTATGAACTGAATGTGCCAAAAAACAAAAGGAAGAATATAAGGCAAAGGATGAGATGAGATGTCAAAAAATATGGAAAAGGTATAAATATAGTTGCAAATACAGAAAAATCCTGGAACAACCGCATATCGATCAGGATCTGATGCAGGAATGGTTAAGGACAGGTGAATTTAAGCCAAAAACGAGAGGTTAATATAGGTGGCCCAGGATAGTGGATTATGTACACATTGGTTTACAAAGTCCATTGAACATATTAGAGAAACAGACAAATGCAGGTTTTGTAAAACAGTATTGGAAACAGTCACACACCTTGTTGCTGCATGTGATACACTAATGGCAGAAAGACTGTATACTGAAAGGCATAATAATGATGCAAGAATGTTACACTGGGTATTGTGCAAACATTATAATATTGACGTAACTGAAAAACATTGGAAACATGAGCCACAAAACATTATAAAAAATGATGAAGTTTATATTCCATGGGATCACCCATTGCCAACAGTTAAAAAAATAGATATCAGAAAACTGGATATAGTTGTCCATGAAAAGAAGACAAAAGTAGCATTGATCAATGAAAGTACTACACCCAACGATTACAGTGTCTTACGTACAGGGAGACACAAAGTCATAAAATATCAGGATTTGCAGGCAAAAATGAGGGCAATGTGGAAAAAAGATAGCCAGACAGCTCCAATAATAGTAGGAGCAATGGATCTTATAAAAAATAATTTACAGTTGTATTTAGATATAATACCGATGCATGTAACTCCATATGAATTGCAGAAGGAGTCAGTTCTGGGCACATTGTGGGTACTGCAAAAAGTAGTTTTGACTAACATCAATGATTGAAACAATACTAATTTCATGAACTTTAATCATACTTTGACTTAGGAAATGGAAACATTCCCATCATGGTATTAGAAACCCAAAATACTTGGAGAAATTAAACCAGACATCTCACACATCCACTTAAACAGCATATTTATAAATCAACATGCAACCTTTCCAAGTTTAACCCATAAATGTTCATTACTAACTTCCATCTATTAACTGGAACTTCCTAAAAATCCTTCCCTTGGATAATGCTGTAAATGAATTCAGTACAACTTTCCCAAATATCCTAAATAGCCATGCACCTCCTAGAAGAAAGAGACTAAAAACAAATAATGCTATTTGGCCAAAATGAGTAGAATGGTAATGGTGGATAGAGAAAAGGCTTGGAAAGAAATGCAAAAATATAAAATACCACAACATAATGGAAACTTCAGAATGCTTTGCAATCATACTAAAAAACAAATTAATGAAGGCAAAAAAGCTATACCATAATAAATTTCAGAATAATAGTTAACACAACCCTAAATGACTCTTGACAGCCTTAAGGAAATGTTGCATTCTGGTCACAAATTCAACCCTAACCCTTCTCCCAATAACTCAAGCCACAATACAATTCAACTCCTATTTCATAGATAGTATAACATCTCTAACCAAAGATTTCCCAACATCTATTTCTAACCCTGTCCAGCAGCCACATAACACTACATCCACTTTCATCTTCAAACCTGTGCCCACATTCTAGATAAAACTAGTTTTATACAACACATAACGAATGTGACAGTGACCCTCATTTGTCTTAGCGGGAGCTGGTCATCAGTTTCATTACCTTCTAAACTTTCTTTCCTTGCAGAGGCTTTAATCTGTAACCAGTTATGAAACAGACAATAAATGCATGGCTGTGCTTATTTCCTCCAGTTGGTGTCTGTTCCACTTACTGTGGTCACTAAAGTAGAGATGGGCATGGAGCTTGGCAATGAAATGGCAAAAATAAGCCTGCTAGAAATTGCACTGTAGGGGCATGTTTCTATTAGGGTTAGGTCCTGTTTTTGAAAAAGGGAGTAAGTATAATGTAGGCACACACACACACACACACACACACACACACACACACACACACACACACACACACACACACACACACACAGTAGAGTTAGCTAGAAGGAAGTATCATTGGCAGATTTTTAGTTATAGGAATGAGCTTCACCTGTGCCTGAGAGAACTCTTATCACAAAACACTAAATGTAAAGGTGGAGCCTTATTTAGTACAAATAATCAGATTCCACCAAAGATCACTTTTCTAAAAGTGGGAGGAGGGTTGGGTAGAGAACAGGAAAGGAGAGATAGCAACTTGGTGATCAGGAGGGACACACACATTGTAGTAAAAAAACAAAAATTGCATTTGTCAGCTCTAGACATTTTGTAGTTTTGCATTCTCTAGTAATCTGTCTGAAACAGGGCAAAATAGGGGCACAGTAGCTAGCTGGTGAGACTTGTAGGACATGATGAAAAAACAAAACAAAGCACCATACCGATGAAGTATAAAATACATGATGAATTGTAACAATTCACTCATCACTGTTAAAAATGAAAGGCCATTTCCCTGTGAAAAAAGTGAATACCATATTCTTATAAATCCTGGCAATTTTCATAACACAGAAAAGCTACTAATTTGTCAAGGTCAAGCATTATGGTTTGGATGATACAGTGTAGCAAGTCAAGGATGTAGATACCAATACATTAGAAGTGGGAAAATGTCAAGCACAGAGACATCTGTGCCTCTGTAGAAAGACAAACATATCATTACCCCAATTTCCAGAACAGAACATCAGACTTATTTTGTTCTGTTCTGCATTGTAAGGAAAATATTTTAAAAACAAATACAGCACATTTTGCCTACATTCAACACAAAACACATATCTTCCCAATGCAGACAATGCTGAATAGCAAAGCAGTTAAATATCTACTAAACGTTCTTTGAAGTAGAAGCAAGAGTGGTCAGTTAACATCTCTTGCATTACAGTGCTAATTTTGACACATCAGAATGTGGCAGAAATGTAACTGGCTTCTGTAATGACTGGGCCTGCTTGTCACCCCTACCCCCCCACCCACGCCAGGCTCTTCATTTCAAGAACAAAACAAAAAATTCAGTCCGCCTCCTTCCTATCCTAGATCTTCAATGGAAGAGCAAAAAAAGGGTCCACAATCAGGTACTTGGTGCTTCTGAAATGCAGGAGCCAATCTGATCCTATTTCTGCACCCTGCCTTGCGCCACCTTCATCAGAATTTAGCTAAAAAAGGGAACAAATCTTTTTCTTTTCTTTTAAATTGTAGCAAGCAGTTGCTACCATTTATAACCCGCATGGAGAGCTACAGCACTCAGGTTTTATTAACAAAAAAAGTATTTGTTTTAAACTGTAACAGACTGCTTGCCACAAATGTAGCAAGCAAGCAGTTGCTACAGTTTAGATCACACAAGGAGCACTTCTGGTATGCACGAAAAAATTGATCATCTTGCCAATTCCTCCCCCTAGCACTTTGCTCCTGGGGAAGTTGCCCCCTTTGCCTCATCCTAAGTATGCTGCTGGAATGTGACAAAAGATATTTTAGTACTTGTACAAAGACTGGGAGGGCTGGGTCTCATTTCCATGGCCTGAACCCAACACTCCTTCAACCTTTTTATTAAAAAAAGTCTTCTTTTAAAATGTAACAAACTATTTTCTACAATTGTAGTAAACAGTTGCTACAGTTTATGCCCTACCTGCACAAAGCACTATAACACTTATGTTTTAATAATAATAAAAAAAATGTAGCAAACTGCTTGCTACAGTTTAGACCACACATGGAGTGCTACAGCATTCAGGTTTGACAGTAAATGCAATGCCAGTGTTTTAGAGCTTTTGTCCCTGGGCATCCACTGAAAATGGGCTTCTGCCCAGTTGGACTTTCCTGGTAATCAAATGATAATAAATAAGTAAATAAATAAATAAATGAAAGCTGGCATTGCATTAAAGAGAGATCAGGATTGGCTGAGTACCCCCAACACTTTGTACCCAAGGCACTTGCCCCTCTCACCCTAGCCCAGCTACACTACTGTTGTTTGGTTATTACTTCTTTAATTTTCATTTCAGTCAAACCTTATAAATGTGCACAGGAGGTCATTATAGCTTGTCTTTAGGCTGGGGACAGTGTGCTCATTGTTTCTTTTACTTTTCTCACAGATAACAGAGGTGTACAAAGAAGGCTACTGTAGTTTGTGTAGGGGCAGTGTACTGATAGGAACAACAAAGTAGAATACATTACTATAGTCATTCTTTTTTCACTTTTCTCACAATCACACATCAGACATGTATAGAGGTGGCTGCCTTTGTGGTTAGCAGTAAGGACTGAGGATGTATGATATGTATATGTATATATGTATATGTGGGCCTACTTGATATGGCCGAAATTTGAAAATGTTGGCTTTCATATGGCCGAGACCATATGATCGACATTTGAAATCTCGACCATACAAGTAAAACACAAACTTACCTTAATTCTGCCCCCCTGCACCCCCCACACCCCTCCCTGTAACTTAAATATACCAACTCCGAAATCACACTACAGTGCAGAAGTGGAAATCTTTCCATTCTGCACTGTAACATTCAAATGTCGGTCATATGGTCTCGGCCATATGAATGTCGACATTTTGAAATGTCGACCATTAGAAGGGGACCCGTATATGTATATGTATAGTCAGCAGTCAGCTGAAATACATGACTGTGGTGACTTGAACCTCTGCTTACATCACAATCTAACACCAGAGGGATGCATAGGCAGTAACTGTCTTTTTGGAGGGTTGGGGAGGCAGCAAGCAGTATTCCCAGATAGGACCTGAAGCTGTGTATCCTCACAATTATTTTGTTTGTTTATTGTAAGCTACTATTTTGCCAGCTTTGAACATTATGCCTTGTGCCCAACTCATGTCTTTCTTAAAAGAAAAAAACAATAAGACTGTGTGCTCGCCCGTTTTGGTTTTGGTGAAAATGAGCTTTCGCTTAGCAGTTCTAGACTCATATATATATATATATATATATATATATATATATATATATATATATATATATATATATAAACTTTGAAGTTACACTACAGTGAGAAAAGGAGCAAAACCCTAATTCCCACTGTACCATGATCCTGCACAATGATCATTCATGTTGTTCAAGCTTCAGGGTTTTTGATATTCCCGGCTCAATCTTGGAAGGTTTATGCTTGGTTAACTTCGAGTATATAATAAGGACCACACACACACACACACACACACACACACACACACACACACACACACACACACACACACAGTCTCACACACACACACACACACACACACACACACACACACACACACACACACACACACACACACACACACACACACACACACACACACACAGTCTCTCACACACACATACATAATCAGTTACAACCGCTTGTATGACTTTATAACTCAAATATTTTTCTTGTGATCAAGTGAATGGGTTCATAGATAATGACCTAGAAATATGTCTCAGCTCACTGATGTCAGACCATATAGCACAGCTCTCCTTTGCTCTCTCAGCTTCTTAGTTCAAGAACAGAAGTGTAGCTAAGGCATGGTGAGAGAAGCAATAGCCCTGGGTGTGAAGCACTAGGTGGGCACAATCGGCCATCCATAATGCCCATTAGTCTTTAGAGCAATATTGGCTTTTAAATGCCAATACTGGATTTGCAGTCAAACCCAAGTGCTGCAGCACTCCATGTATGGTCTAAACTATAGCAGCTGTTTGCTACATTTGTAGCATGCATTTTAAAAAACTTCAAAGACCAATACACGTAAGGTTCAGTTAAGGCACTTTTAATTGACTTGCCACAAGGAGACAAAAACATGCAAATACAAGGATTTGTCTAACTACTAACAGGAAGTATGCTTATTCTTATACTATTTTACAAGACATGGCCTTCTAAGCTGACGTAATCAAACACAACTTTTAGCATTGTTCTACAGCAGATGTTGCTCAGATTTTCTGCAGAAATGACTAGATTTGTGAGAAACTTTTGAGAAAAACAACCTGGCCTTGGTGACCATTAATCCATTTACAAGCGTCCATTGTACAGTGTTACATTTCAAGGTACTTTTCTAACTCAGATACAAGCAAATGCTGATTGCAGTTCATATTTTCAAGCAGGTTTTGTACTAATTATCTGTAACTTCTACAGCTGTGTATTTTCTCACAGCACAGCGGACCTTCTTGTCTAAGTTTCATACAAGTAGTATTGTTCTATTCATTATTTTTCTAATGCAAGCAGAAATCACCTGCTTCTCAGTAAATTTCCAAGGCACAAGAAAGATTTCAGCTAACAATACAAGGTCAGAAAGCAACTGCAGTTTGTACAGATTTATGCAGTATGAAATAGAATAAATGTGTTAACCCTTTTCAAGCTCTAAATGCACTAAGCATATTGCTAATACACACATTAATACATATTTTTCTAACATTTTCCCCCTATTAATACTTTTATTCTACTTTCAAAATAAGCATAAACAATTTGTTTTCTTCTCCCAACCTCTTCCACTCAGGATTTGCAGTTAAGAGAGTCATTTAGTTTAAACTTATGAAAGCATCTTCAGTCTTTTAACAGTTCTTCAAACTCACTACTTTGATATAAGGTTTCAGAAACTGATATGTCTATAAAGTCTTTAATCAGTCTTTTCATGCAGGGGATACCACAACAAACACATACTCCCAGTAGGAGCATACCTACACAAATGGCAATTAGGATGTTCATTAGAATGGTACCCCACCCCCCCAAACCATTTCTGGAAAAAGTCCGTCAGTGGGTTTGGGCCTGGTTTGGTCATGGCCGACACTTGCTGAATTACCTCAAGATGATTGTCTATCTCGTGTTTATGGTCAGGAATATATGAACAGCATTCTTCTTGGATTAAAGCGCACATACCATCTCTCACCGCTAGGGTGAAGTCGAGAGCCATGCGGTTTTGGAGCACTACAGTTCTCATAGCATTCAGTTTATCAGTCACCAATTCGAGAGCAGAAAAAGTTGCATTGCTCATTACTTTGAGAAGTTTTGATAGTTTTCTCAGCTCCCAGATCGATTTCACTGCTCCATATGCTGGTAATATGCCTGCCCACAATATAACACTATCACTCAAGTCCATGTGTGTCAGTCCTTTGCCTAGAGAGTGATGGTCTTTCCAACGTGCATCGATTTGTCCCACTGGATTTACAGGTTTCTTGACGACTTCTCGGACATTTCAAATTTTTCCACAAGGCAAAACTGCAGTGTGTCGTATGGCCAGAACCAGGTAACCCAAAAGACACCTGCCGGACCAATTCTCAGGTAACCATTTGTATGCCTTTCTGCCACACACAAAATAACAGTCTTCTACTTTAGTAGTAACCTTGCTATGAATATACACTTGCCCTGCATGAAACATTTTTCTATCAATTGTAGACAGCTGTTTATAAAGAACAGAATTATGTTTTACTTCATCAAGTGTTTTGTGCATCAATCCAAGAAATGAATCATAGTTTGTATTACAATAAAGATCTACATTGTTACCTTTAGTGTAACATTTATAAGGAACGGTCACATTGCAATTGCTCCAACCCACCTGAACAGTATCATTTTTATAAAAACATACAGTTCCCTTTTGTGGAACAGACAAGTGCAATGCTATTTTATCTTATGCTGTAATGGTTGAGGTATCATAAACCAAGTTCTCCCAGGTCTCATTGACCCCTAGGGGGACCGTAGTCATTAATAAACCCCGTATGCTGTCGGCAAAGCTGTGCAAATCCAGCAATTCAAAACATTGAAAGTCTCAGCATACACATATTTAATTGCCTGGTAAATGTTAAAGTTTGGATGCCAGTGTATGTGTAACGCTTCACGTTTATTCAGTTCAGTCTGTGTGGCTGGGAAAAGAAAAGGCCACAACAAAAAGATTATTATCACTAATACAGTTAACAGGATGATTATGCAATACTTCTGAGGAAAGCGTTGTTCTGCATTCCTGTTTCTTCTGGACTCTATCATTTTTGCTCTTGGCATGTAACAAGATTTTTGTCCAGTTTAAAGGTTTTAACTAATTTACAGTGCGTCAGGTGGATCCATGAGGCACGCTCCGTGATGTTGACTGCAGTGGGTGTTGACAAAAGCACTTGATATGGACCTTCCCACTTTGGAGATGCCCAATTCTTCTTCTTAACTATCTTCAGCCAGATCCATGCACCAGGGGCCACTGCCACTTCTGACAGTCTGGTTTGTTATTTATCTGAAACAGAATTTAACTGCAACAAATGTTTAGAATTTAAAAGGTTACTCATATACTCAGCTAATGTACTGTCAGCTTTCTGGTCTGCGGGCATGAGAGATTTCCACTGAGGTATATAATAAGTCCTTCCAAAGAGTTTTCCAAAAGGAGTCAATCCTTTTGCATTCGGAACAGTTCTCATGCTCAACAGTGCCAGGGGCAGACAGTACACCCAACTTCTCTGCGTTTCTGTTATTAATTTTCTTAGCTTACTCTTTAAAATCCCATTATGCCTCTCTACTAGCCCTGCAGATTGTGGGTGATACGCACAATGATTTTTTAAAGAAATGCCAAAATGTCTACTTAACTGCTGTATGGTCTGGTTTACGAAGTGTGTGCCATTGTCACTGTAGATCCTTTCTGGAATGCCGAATCTAGGTATGATTTCTTTAACAAGGACTTTGGCCACAGTCGTAGCATCTGGATTTTTAGTCGGAAAGGCTTCCACCCATCTGGAAAACATATCTACAATGACAAGACAATACTTTTTATTTTCACATTTATTCAACTCTATGAAATCCATACAGATAGTATGAAATGGATATGGTGGTGTAGGGGAAACTCCCTTGCTTGGGCTTTAATGCCCCTTGTGCATGATGTTTATTACAGATATGGCATAACAAACAAATTTTTTAGAGTAGTTTGTAAATCCGTACGTTGTGAACACTTGGTTCACCAGCTATACCATCCCCCTGTTGAGACATGGCACTGCCCATGGCTCAACAAAGCTGCATATCTAAACAAATTAGATGGCAATATCGGTTTTCTTTCTTTAGAGATGTACAGCCCCTTTTCGAGAATTGCTCCTCGTTTTACCCATCTTTGTTTTTCAGTTTGCATAGTAAGTGTTTGCATTGTCTTTAACATTTCTAAGTCTAAAATCTCAGAGAGTTGTAGTTCCTCAATCAAAAGAAATACTTCTGAAGCTGCCTGCTTTGCAGCTGTATCAGCTCTCGCATTACCTTTTGAAATCCTGTCCTGTTGCTTGGTATGAGCTTTGCATTTACAAATAGCTACGTTTTGAGGTAACTGAATAGATTCTAAAAGATCTAAAATAAACTGTGCATGATTGATTGGTTTGCCAGTAGATGTTATCATTCCTCGATTTTTCCACTGTTGCGCAAAAACATGTACAGTAGAAAAAGCGTACTGGCTGTCAGTAAAAATGTTCACACATTTACCTTTTGCTAAGGTACATGCCCGTGTCAAGGCAATCAATTCTGCTGCCTGTGCAGATAAACTATATGGTAAAGATTTGGCTTCTATAATGTCTGTGACAGAAACTACTGCATATCCTACTAGGTTCTGTCCTGCAGGACCCCTTTTGCATGAGCCGTCTACGTAGTATGTCACCTCGGCATCATCCAAGGGAACATCCGTAAGATCTTTTCTAGGCAGTGTCTTTTGCTCAATCACCTGCAGGCAGCTGTGTGGTATGCCATCTGTAGGGGTTGGGAGTAAGGTAAAAGGGTTCAAAGTCGTACATCATTCAATTGTCATATGAGGTTGGCTCAGCAATATAGTCATACAGGAAAGATGCCTAGCAGGGGAAAGATATGCTACCTTCTCTTGTAGTAAAATAGTCGTGACTGCATGAGGCACCCTCAATGTGAGAGGGTGGAACAACACTACTGAGGCCGAAGCCTGTACTGCCATTGCAGCTGCAGCTACTGCTTGTACACAGTGAGGTAAAGACTGTGCCACTGGGTCCAGTTGTGATGAATAATAAGCAATAGGGCGCTGCTTGTCCCCATGCTGCTGTGTTAACACTGATGTCATATAACCTTGCTTGCAATCTACAGTTTGCAAAAAACCTTTATGATAGTTTGGTAATCCCAAAACTAATGAGGACGCTATTAACTGTTTCAGTTTGCAGAAAGTAGATTCTGCTTCTGGTGTCCATTGTAATAAATCCTGTGCTGCCATAGGCTTTTTATAAATCAGGTTAGTCAACAGTGCAGATTGCAAAGCATAGTTTGGAATCCAACTCCGACAAAAATTAGTCGTACCCAGGAAGGACATAATTTCCTTCTTGGTAGTGGGTTTTGGTGCTTGCAAAATCACTATTTTTCTTTCCTCATCTAATGTCCTACCTTCCTTGGATATTACATATCCTAGGTATTTAACTTGTTTTTTCCAAAGCTGCAGTTTATTTTTGTTTAATTTATGTCCTTCAGTGGCTAAAAATTGTAATAGCGCTTTGGTATCTTTTTTACAATCTTGCTGGGTGGGGGCAGCCAGCAGGATATCGTCAACATAAAGCAAAATTTGACTACCTCTTGGTGGGGTAAATCCCACCAAGTTGCTTGCCATTTCTTGTGAGAATATTGTTGGACTTTCACAATACCCCCGTGGTAGTCACGTATATGTATACCTTTTCCCCTGAAATGTGAATGCAAAGCAATGCTAGCTGTCAGGGTGTATTGGTATCGAAAAGAATGCATTGCTGATATCTACCACAGAAAAATATTTTTGTTGAGGTTTTAAGTCATTCAACAGGGTGTGTGGGTCTGGCACCGTAGGGCCCTTGGTATTGCTGCGTCATTTACAGCTTGTAAATCTTGGACCATATGCCACTCTCCATTCACTTTCTTAACAGGAAATAAGGGTGTGTTACATGGTGAATCAGGAGATTCCACCAGCACCCCTTCCTTAAGTAAAGCTGCTATAATAGGTTTGATTCCTACCTCTGCATCTTTTCTTAAGGGATACTGTCTTTTTTGTGGTCTAAATGCTGACTTTGGCATAATAGTAACTGGTCCTGCTGTACGAATAAGTCCTACATCTGATTTTCCTGTTGACCAGTGAGTTTCTGGTATATTCTGTAAGGCATTCTCTTCCTCCTTCAATAGGAGAGCTAATCAGCTGTCCTTGCTAGACTGCAAGTGTACAGCTGGGTTAGTCTGAGTTATCCAATTCAACTTCTGCATTTGTATTCCCTATTCTGACAGTTCTAACTCTGTCTGTTTCTCCCGTCTCGTGACTTTTTCTCCCAAGTCTACCCATTTTACATTTTTGTCCTTAGTTAAGCTAACATGTGGTAACCGATTAGATTTGTAAAGTGCAAAGAACTCCTGGGGCAATGAACAGCTGACTACACTGTTCCCTTCTGTGTCCCAGTACAGATTACAAAATATCAATCTGTTTGCACAATTTCTAAACAATTCTTGCTCATATTCCTTATCAGGTCCTGGTGTGTTACAGTGCAACAAATGTTGCCTATCAATGTCAAGGGAGGGGAACTTGCTGATGGCTATGTTCATCAACTCTTCGGTCACTGCCCCTGGACCAGTCGTAACCAAGTCCTGGCTGTACCAATAAAACATTTCACCCACAGATTGCACTGCAAAGGTATCAATTTGTCGCTGTGCTTCCATACCCTGCATAGTCGGAACTACTGCTATACCAAATAGCTGCATAAGGTCTCTGCCCAAGAGGTTTACTGGGCATTTTGCAGAAACAACAATTTTGCTTTTCTGGGTCAGTCCTGAAACAGGATCAGTTATCACAATATTATGGGAGAGGGGCTCCCGATACAGCTGTCCATTAGCTGCTTTCACTAATATGTAATCAGGTGACTCTGAATTCTCTGTCAGTTTGGAGGGATGTATCAGGGTCTGTGATGCCCCTGAGTCACACAAGAATCTGACTTCCCTCCCTTCTACCAGGAGTGTAACTTCTGGTTTCGTGTCTGCTAAATAGAGCTCTAAGCTCAATAAAGCCAAATCCAATATTTCATTTTCTTCACTATCCGTGACTTCTTGCACTTCCTCTATTTCTTCTGTCACATTTTCTACTCCCTCTATCACATACTCATTTGTCCCTTCTCTGCTATCCCCTTCTAGTGATTCCTGACTATCATATAGTCAGTCCTCACCCTCCTTATTCTCCGTGGTTGCCTTCTTGTTTTTCTTGCAATTCCTTGCCAAGTGTCCCTTCTTACCGCATTTAAAACATTCACCCCTTTTCTTTCGCCCTTCAAAGTCCTCTGATCGTTGATCAGATTGTTTGTTTCCCTGGGCATTTCTCTTGCCTCTTTTTCCGGTCTGTACTACATAAACTTCTGCTCCATCCTCTACAGAAAATACTTGGGCTTTCTTTTTCTTTTTGCTATTAAAATGCCTTTCGGCATGCCTAGCATATTCAAGCAATGACTGTAACCTGCTTGTACGATGATCTATCATGTGTTTTGTAATAAAACTGCTTATGGGTGCGATACTGCCTTTCAAAAATGTGTTCTTTAACTGCTGCTCATATGTGGAATCGTGTGTCTGATCTTCAGGAACCTGCATTCCATAGTGGTTATTAAAACATTCTAACAGTCTGGCATAATATCTGTCAACAGTTTCACCTTCTTCTTGGATGCATTGATTAATGCAAGTCCAGCCTGCCCTAGGCTTCCATTTCTCAGAGATTTGGTCTGTGAGACCTTTCACTCTGTTGTCTAACTCTGCGCTGCTATGTGGGAGGGGCTTGAACGCAGCGTCACGGGGACTCCAGTCGCCACTAATCACGTGCCAATCTGGCCCCACAATTTGTCTGACTACTTTTTCTACCTCTTCTCCTTTTAAATTATAACTCAGCCTTATTCCTTGCAAATCTTCTAAGAACTTTCTAAAATTAACTTTTGGATGGGGAATTCCCTCAGTGGCTTTCTGGATGTCTTCCGGAGTTCAGGGTCTATACACTAGAATAGTTGGGTCTTGACCTTCTTGCCCTGCCTGAGGATTAGGCACTTCTATAAGTGGGCATATTTCTTCTTCAATTATTATTTAATTTTATGTATTCAAACATTATTCTGTGAAAGATAGCATTCATTATGTGGCTTTTTTAATTAACTATTAAAGCGTTTTTATCATATTTTCAATATACAACTTTTAAAGATGATTTTAGTTATTATTGAAGCTTAAATTTCTGTATTTTAACCTTATGGTTTTTCAAAAATTCATTGTATACACACACTTTAAGCACTTTACGACATAACCTGCAATATGATTGGTTAATGCAGCGCTGACAGATTTCAAATGGTGTATATAAACACTCATTAAACAATATGGCCAGTATTACTGAAGAAGTTGGGGACGAAAACGTCTGTTGGATACGTTATTGGAGTGTATTTTTTTGTTATCAGCGTGTATTTGGAGTGTTGGAGTGTTATCTTTGCTGCTTTTGGAATAAAGCATTCACATCTTCAAGGATCAGGATTTATTTGTGCTTGGTGCAGTGGTTTTCTACTTTTACAAGTTTGCTTACTTTTCCACTTGCTCGTTGACTTTTTATTAGTTTGCATATGGAGCATTTACCGAGCGCAGATCAGGGTCCTAGGAGTACCGAGACTGGAGAGATGCGTAAGTTGATTGGACAACTAACGCAATTGATCGGCCTACTGACGCCCCTAAGCCAATCATTTGTCATGCTCGCCTCGTCCATACAGCTACCGGGAAACCAGGAAGCTATGCAGAAAGGGGTTGGTACGAGGGAAAATATATCGGACAATTCCAAACAAGTGACTTTAAACGTAGAAGAAAGCAACATTTGCGACAATAGCTTAGAGGGTTTTCCTCACATTACTGTGGATTGTACAAACACCAACACCAACGAAGCTGATGCCGTGGCAGCTAGACCGAAAAGTCAAAGAAAACAGCACCAAGGTGCTGGGGACAGACAGAATAACATTTCAGGTACACAGAAACTGTTTTCTGAATGCTTAAATGCTAAATATGCTTTTAGTTCGGAGCATGGCTCTAATAAACACAGTGCTACGTTTTTCACATTATTGAATGACCTGGAATTTTTTCTTATCAAATATAAGACTTTGGACATTGACAATGATTACCTTAAGCACTGTATTTCTCTTAATATTGTTCCTAAAGGCTTAAGGGTCTGCAAGTACCCTAATAATGTTATGGAGGGGTCAGAATTTTGTAATGAACTAACCTCCATTTTTGACAATTGTGGGTTCAATATTATGAAAGCTATCATTAAAAACAATGACAGATTAATGGAAAAGTTACAATATGACATTGAAAGTATCAACAAAGCCATTTTAAATGACTTATTGTATACAGTTGAAGCTAATAGAGTGAAATATCAGAGTGTGTTCAAAAATGTTGATGTAAAGTGTAAAGAGGTACAAAACAGAAAGATAGGCAAAATTAAAAGGGACCAAGAAGAGTACAGAACTAACACACACTACCCAAAACCAAAAACTACATTTAGGAATGGGTATGGTAATTGGGGTAGGCAAGAAACACATGATTGTGACTGGGGGGAATTTGAACATGATGAAGAACAAGAACAAAATTTAGAATCTGAGGAGTACCCACCCCTACGAAGATCAGAGAGACTAATGAATCAGGGAAAAGTCTTTTATAATTCAAAAAACTACAGGGGGAGGGGGGGAAGGCAATTTCAGACGAGGCAACAGACTTGGAATTAGTTGATGGTATTACCAAACACATGTGTACTTTTACTTATGACGGTTTTAACATTTTCAACTATTCCAAAGTTAGAATAGATAAATCCTGGTTTGACTTATTTTCAAAGGGATTCGCTTTCATTCCCACCCAAAAAATGGATATATTTAAACTACTGATAGACATAAAGTTATTCATTCGGAAAAAGAATTTAGAGTTGTTTTTTAAAGGGAGAAATCTAGATTGTGATGTCAATCAATTGAAACGTAACAGTACATTCAACCCCCCCCACACACCCTCAGCTTAGAAACTTTGAGTTAAAAATGGAAAATGAAATCAGAACTCATTTAACAACGAAACATTTTCATTCCAATTTAACACAAGATGAAAAGAACACTTTAAGAAGCATCAGCAACAACCGTGACCTGAGGGTTATGAAACCAGACAAGGGTGGGGGGGGGTTGTTGTAATGGAGACAATTCAATACGAAGGAAAAATGCTTGAGCTTTTAAATGATTCAGAAAAATATACCAGGGTTTCCATCAATGAGGTCAACATTGCCTACAGAAAAATTCAAGTATTATTGCATGACATGTTGATGGATGGATCTATTGATCATGGCACTTACAAATACTTGGTGGTTGAGAAACCAAAAATCCCGTGCATCTTTGGGATCCCCAAAGTGCACAAAAACAGCCTTGATCCACCGCTCAGACCAATTGTGTCGGCTGAGGGCTCAATAACAGCCCCCTTAGCAAAATTTGTGGATCACAAAGTCAAAAACATATTACAAGGCTGTGGAAACATTCTGAAAGACTCATGGGATTTCCTGAGGAAAATTAAGCCTTCCTTATACACTGACAACGTGGCCTTCGGCACAATGGATGTTATTGACTTATTTGGGTGTATTCCTCACGACACAGGGTTACATTGGTTTGAGGAAAAGTTAGTTGCAAGCAAAAGGTTGACCCACACTGATTTCAGAAATACTTTAACCCTGATGGAAGTAGTATTAAAAAATAATTTTATCTACTTCCAAGGAGAATATTTTAAACAAGAAAAAGGCGTTGCAATGGGTGCACACTGCGCCCCAGCCTATGCCAATATTATTATGGCATATTGGGAAGAAAAATATCTTCTAAATTCCCCATTTTTGAATGAATGTGTTTTATACACAAGGTTTCTTGATGATTTATGCTTTTTCTGGAAAGGGAGCAATGAACAATTCATGAACCTTTTGGGTTATTTAAACAATACCTCTAGTTTTTTAAAATTTACCAGCCATTTTGACCATCAAGAATTGAGATACTTAGATGTCTGTATAGGCAAGAAAGAAGGATCCTTTACATCACGCATTCACAGAAAGGACACCTTCTCCAATTCTTACCTGCACTACACCAGTTGCCATCCCACCCATCAGAAGAAAGGGGTAGTGAAAGGGCAACTGGTGAGGCTGAGTAGGATGACTTCTGACAATGAAGTTTTCTTTGAAGAAAGCAATTTTTTAAGAAATTTATTTATCAAGAGAGGGTATCCTATAGAATTTTTTAACAAAGTGATTGAGGAAGTAAACAATAAAAGAGTTGATTCATTTGCCCCCATTTTGGGTAAAGATGAGGACTTGGTCTCACCTCAACAGCAAGAACAGAAGAAGGTAGAGAATAAGTCAGGACTTATTACTACCTTTGGACAACAATCAGCATTTGTAAGAAACATTTTCTCTAGGGAATGGAACAGCTTTTCCAAATTTTCAGATTTAGAATACATATTTGACAATGATCCAACCCATATTTACCGTAAAGGTAAAAGTATTAAAAATATTTTGGAGGCTGGCCAAAAAACTAATTCTATTTACAACAGTAACAGACCAAAGAAAGGATTATACAAATGTGGAAAATGTAATTATTGTACACATTTAATTTGTGGAGACACACTGTATTTAAAAGCTAGAAACATGACCTTGCATTTAAACACCTTTGCCAACTGTGACACTACAGGAATCATTTATATAGCTATTTGTAAGAAATGCTCTTCCTTCTATGTGGGAAAGAGTGAGAGAAGGCTCAGGCAGAGAATATATGAGCACCTATATGATGTTAGGGTGAAGAATGAAAAAAATGCACTTAGCAAGCATTCAGCAAAGTGTGAGACCCCTGGCTATCAGTTTTTCATTTTGGAGGTTGTCCCCACTAACCCCAGAGGTGGTATGTGGGAAACACTCATTGAATACAAAGAATTATATTGGCAACTCCTTCTTGATGCAAATCGGAATTTAGGGCTCAACGATATGGTATCTATAGCCCCAGTATTAAAACTGAGGGCTGCAAAACTCTAATTCCATTTCATCACATTGTATTTTTATACTCATTATTACAGATAATGGAATTTTAAAATGTTTTTTACCATAAAACTTTTTTCAAGGAAAATGCTATTTATTTTTAGATGCATTATCAATTTAAGCCACTAGATGGCCTCATTATTTAATTTTATATATTCAAACATTATTCTGTGAAAGATAGCATTCATTATGTGGCTTTTTTAATTAACTATTAAAGTGTTTTTATCATATTTTTAATATACAACTTTTAAAGATGATTTTAGTTATTATTGAAGCTTAAATTTCTGTATTTTAACCTTATGGTTTTTCAAAAATTCATTGTATACACACACTTTAAGCACTTTACGACATAACCTGCAATATGATTGGTTAATGCAGCGCTGACAGATTTCAAATGGTGTATATAAACACTCATTAAACAATATGGCCAGTATTACTGAAGAAGTTGGGGACGAAAACGTCTGTTGGATACGTTATTGGAGTGTATTTTTTTGTTATCAGCGTGTATTTGGAGTGTTAGAGTGTTATCTTTGCTGCTTTTGGAATAAAGCATTCACATCTTCAAGGATCAGGATTTATTTGTGCTTGGTGCAGTGGTTTTCTACTTTTACAAGTTTGCTTACTTTTCCACTTGCTCGTTGACTTTTTATCAGTTTATATATTCCTTCTTCACTCATAGATTGTGAATTTCTACCCATTTGATATAATTCAATGTCCCCTTTTGAGTTTCCTGCCCGTGTTCGAGACCTGGTCTTGACAGGATCTCTAATAAACGGTTTCGCTTTTGTAATGTCTCTACTCACAGTGACAGCAGGATATTGCAGGGGTGGACTTACTTGTTCACTTGCCTCATATTCTGGTAAGGGAGGCAGAGGGGCTGATGCTATTACTAAGTTATTGTCCTCCTTAATTAAAAACATTGCTTTTGAATTATTATTCTTTTGTTCCCTTTGGATTACTTCCTCAATCCACCTGTGTGCCTGAGGAATTCCTAATTGACGTTCCTTTTTTACCCGACCTTTGGAATCGGTCTTAAGCTGTTTGACAAGTTTGACAAGCGAGGAATTTTCTAGTTTACCATCAAATACATACTTATTAACCTATTTTGAGTAGTATTTAATATTATCAGCACGCTGTGACTGCATGTATTTCGCGTCTTCGGTTAACGGTGGATTTTGGGACCTTTTTGTACAATTATTACCCATTTTGTTCTACCCCTTCAATCGTTATGTAACTCCTTATTTTTAACGTGGTACCATGGATGTTTTTATAGTCTCTTCAGAATGACTGCCTACCTGCTCTGTTTCCCTGATCTATGACAAGACAGTAATCTTTCTGTCCCTGACTTATAAACAAAGTCTTAACAGAACAAATACAAATCTAGTCCCTGATCTAAAACAGAAAAGAAGGTAGATTCATCTTACCTGAGCCTTCGTGATTGATCACCTGGTTTGAGTAAACCCGTCCTTCAGTCGCAGATCAGAAAGTGGCTGGCCTCTTTTGTATGACAATTCAGTCGGAGGGCTTTACAAATAAGAAGAACCGATGTGGTTTCTTCCCCGTACAGTTTCAAGCCACCTGGCCTGTCTGATCCGAGGTGAAGTGAGGGTTTCCGGTCCGAAGGACCAATCTGTCAAAGGAAAAAACTTCAAAGACCAATACACGTAAGGTTCAGTTAAGGCACTTTTAACTGACTTGCCGCAAGGAGACAAAAACATGCAAATACAAGGATTTGTCTAACTACTAACAGGAAGTATGCTTATTCTTACACTATTTTACAAGACATGGCCTTCTAAGCTGACGTAATCAAACACAACTTTTAGCATTGTTCTACAGCAGATGTTTCTCAGATTTTCTGCTGACATGACTAGATTTGTGAGAAACTTTTGAGAAAAACAACCTGGCCTTGGTGACCATTAATCCGTTTACAAGCGTCTATTGTACAGTGTTACATTTCAAGGTACTTTTCTAACTCAGATACAAGCAAATGCTGATTGCAGTTCATATTTTCAAGCAGGCTTTGTACTAATTATCTGTAACTTCTACAGCTGTGTATTTTCTCACAGCACAGCGGAACTTCTTGTCTAAGTTTCATACAAGTAGTATTGTTGTATTCATTATTTTCCTAACGCAAGCAGAAATCACCTGCTTCTCAGTAAATTTCCAAGGCACAAGCAAGATTTTAGCTAACAATACAAGGTCAGAAAGCAACTGCAGTTTGTACAGATTTATGCAGTATGAAATAGAATAAATGTGTTAACCCTTTTCAAGCTCGAAATGCACTAAGCATATTGCTAATACACACATTAATACATATTTTTCTAACAGTTTAATACAAGAAGTTTTTTTTTTTAACAAAAACATGAACACCATGGCTCTCCATGACACTGTGGTGGTGGTGCTGCGGTAGCATTGTCACCTCACAGTAAGACGTTGTCCTGTTTGATTCTCAGCTAAAGCGTCTTCTGTGTGGAGACATGAGTGAATGGGCATACCTTCATTGAAGGTTGTGCATCAGAGCTGGCAACTCAGTACGTAAAAATCTACTGCCAATCATTAGCAGACCGGAGTTTCGCTGTGGCGACCCCTAACCGGGAAAAGCCGAAAGATACAACAACCATGGCTCTCCATGAAGGCAGGGTATAAACAGTAGCAACTGTTTGCTACAGTTTATAAGAAATTTTTTTTTAATGTGCTAAATGTGCAGAAGGACAATCAAAGGCAGGGCACAGAAACAGAATCTGAATGGGTGGTGCAGGATGGAGGTGATATGTGCGTCATGCATTAGTAACTTTCTTCTTTTTTCTTCAATGGTTTGATGTACTGCACATGGCACTGTTGGAGCCAGCCATGCTTCTGTTTAAGAATCAAGAAACAAGGAACAAAATTGGAAATGGGTTTTAAATAATGTTCTTATATGCTTAGGAAGTTGATAGACTAGCAAGCATTGCATTAGCAAGCATTTTCTGAAAAATATAACATCTGAAACTTGCATGCATATCATTTTTAGTGAATACAGTCTGCAATAACTTGCCAAAAGCTACAAATTTTACAAAGAACAGATCAAAATACCTCTCAAGTTCTTTGCTCAAGAATTCTGTGCAAAGCTGTTATATAATGTTTTCTATATGTAGTCATATAATTGTGTTTTCATGTAAGCTCAATGTATTTTTACAAAATGTCATTTTTCTGTCTTTAAATGTACTTGCCTAATATGTAGAGCTTTTCTCCCTTGATCTCAGCTGAAAATCGAATAAACCCCAGTCAGAACTTTCCAGTAGACAAAGAGAAATACATAAAAAAATAATGGGGGACAAAAAGGTACACATTTTCAATATTATTTTATACATTTGTTAATCAGGTAAACCTATTAGGTAAAGTATCCCTTATCAGGGGTGATCTGGGAACACTTTGTGGTTAAGTGACTAATTCAAAGTCACAAAGTAGACAAATGGAGGTGAAAATATTCAAGCCATATACCTGTGACTACAAGAAGCAGTTTGTTAACATGAGTGCCAGACAACTGCAACTCACTTAAGATGTTAACAAACTAAGTGTTGAATAGACATGCATTCTGTGAACAATAAAACCGATGAAACGGTTATGACTTACATTATTGACTGACAGTAACACTCAGTGATCTACCAGAAAAAAAGTTATGAGGGAGAGTGCATAAATATGAGGCAACATCAGTGATGTTCTGTAAAAGCTGAGACAAATAGGCAAGCTACTTTAATTCATTCAAAATGTTAACAAAATAACAGGTTTTGCATTAATATGCATTTTCTGAACATGTGAAAAAAATATGAATAACTGGCATTGTTGACTGAGTATAAACCTTAGCAATTTTTTATCCCAAACCCTCACTGATTTATCAGAAAATGAAGACACAAGTGAATGTCTGGAAATTAGTGCAGAGGATTAAGTCTCTAAACTCATAGTGAGCTGCTTCTTGTGGTCAAGGGTGCAGGGTTTGATTTTTTTCTAGCCCCATTTGCTTACTCCGAGAGTTTGAGTTAGTTGCTTAACCAGGCATTGCTCCTAGGTTGCCCTTTACCTGGTTTAAACATACAAAATCAAAATGCGTTCTGAACAAGATCAGGGCCAGATCATGGTCAAATGGGGCCCTAGGCAGAGTAACAAGCCAGACCACCACCACACACAGCCATACCAATATCCCCATTACTTCTCTCTTTCTAGTTACCATAAACACTGTTGAAACCTGTCACAGTGCATAATATTTTTTGTCCCGGTCCCCTTCAATAACACACATCACACCAAGTGACATTTGACAACCTTTATTAAATTTCCATAACATAGCTTTGATCACCAACTTTATTAATTACAACTATTCACATATGATTCTAAATACAGCATAACATCCTTGTAATGTTAAACTGGGTAGCGTACTTACTCACCCTGCCCAACAAGCCGGGTCCATACCTCTGCTCACTTACTTTACTTATGAAGCAGCACCCCAACTCACTTCATACACCATCTATTGAATTATCTTCCACCAAATAAGCACCATCCTTACCTCAGCTTGTTTATCTATTCAGCAAGCTTCCACCAACTACTCATTTCCTTTCCCCAGATCCTTGAAATGAACATCCAGACATCTGAGGGGGAACAGAAGAGGGCAAGCATATCCCTCTTCTCCACCTCCCCCCACTGACAAAATAACCCTACACCCCACCAATGAAAAGAGGGAGGGTGGGTAGCAAGTTCACGCCAAAATGTGTCTGCTTAACCCAACTACACTACACTTAACCTCTTAAGCCCCTCCCCATCATTATCTCATTTCCTTCCAACCATCCCTGCCTCCACTTAACCCTTTCACCTCCCCAACCCACTTAACTCCCCTTAATATTAGCCTACACTCCCCCATGAAGATGTCCCGGGACAACTTAGTTTGTTCCAAACTTCATTTGTCCCAGTCCCCTTCAATAACACACATCTCACCAAATGACATTTGACAACCTTTATTAGATTTCCATAACATAGCTTTGATCATGAACTTTATTAATTATAACTATTCATGATATAATTGATACTAGAATACAGCATAACATCCTTGTAATGTTAATCAGGGCAGCGTACCTACTCACCCTGCCCCAGTTAGCAGCATCTATACTTCTACTCACTTAACTTATGAAGCAGCGACCCATCTCACTTCATACCCTATTCATTGTAATGTTAATCAGGGCAGCGTACCTACTCACCCTGCCCAACAAGCAGGGTCGATACCTCTGCTCCCGTACTTTACCTATGAAGCAGCGTCCCAACTCACTTCATACACCATCCATTGAATTACCTTCCACCAAATAAGCATCATCCTTACCTCAGCTTGCTTATCTATTCAGCAAGCTTCCTATAACTACTCATTTCCTTTCCCCATATCCTTGAAATGAACATCCAGACATCAGAGGGGAACAGAAGAGGGTAAGCCTATCCCTCTTCTCCACCAACCTGCCTGACAGGCTGTTCCCCCTCCCTTCTATCCAAAATTGTTCAATCCACTTACCAAAGCCTCACCTGCCACTAGAGCAAGAATACTCATCTCCAATCACCAACACTACCCAACCCCTAGCAAGGAAGACCCCAGCTAAAAATACAATGTGAGGTTCGATTCTGATACTCCCCAACAATTTCAAGCAAACAAGACATTACCTTGTGAGTACATATTCAGCTGCACTGCTGGAAAACCAAACTTCCTTCATCCCCTCCATCAGCTGCCACATTCCTCAGCCTTCAATCTTGCCGGTCGAGTCCAAGTTCCTTTAGCCCATCAAGTAAAATCCACTCTGCACATCCCATCTGCCACCTCAGTGTTGTCTAATGACCCGACCACTTATTCGACACCAAAGCATGATCATCTGGGAACGCTCTGTATCTCACCACTGGAACTCATCACACCATCATCTACATAGAAAAGGACAAAAGTAAATCCTCTAATATGTAAGGAGAAGGCTCCATCTTATACCCACCTATTCCAAACTACAGCCACAGTGTTCCAAGACCCCATCTTTCAGATCCCCTTTCCAGGCCACTGCATGATGTCTTCTGCCCTTCAGCAATTTCAGTCAGTAACTGTTGCCACCTCGTGCTCCCCATGTGTAACCTCTTCACTCGCCACTGCTTCCGTCATCTGTGAATTCCCTGTGTAATGCCACAACCAGTACTCAGCACACCACCATCTGCAAAGAAAAGGAGAAAAGTAAATTGTCTAATATATAAAGAGAAGGCTCTACCTTATACCTACCTATTCCAAATTATAGCAGCAGTGTTCCAAAAAAAACCCATCTGTAAGAAAGAAAAGAAATGTAAATCTAAAATACATAACACACCTGCCAAGACTTCTTCAAACCTTTAACTATTGTCTTATACAATTTTGCAACTACGTGTTCCTATAGCATATGCTGCGGCCCCTGGAACTTCCCCCAGCACTACAATGCCACAACGGAAATTCAACAAAAATGCCGAACAGTAGTCATCCACAGCTGAAGTCTCAAATGACCCTCTTCTAAGCTGTACTATTCATGCCATAGAAAGAGAACATTCAACTTTTTTTTTTTTTGGACATTAATACAACTTATTTGTATGGTCCAGTTGGTCCAGCATGAGACACTATGACCTAGCAATAAATATTTTATGAGGTATAAATCCACATAACACAAACAATTGTACAGAATATGACAAAGTCGAATTAAAACTTCTTAAAATACCTAAATGAGTCTGCTTATTTACTACTTGTAGGTTGAGGAATAGTGCGTGTTTGATACATCTGCTCCACATGGTAGTACTAAATATCATATGACATACTGAAGTCAGTAGTGTAGAGTTAAGCACTTTAACCGGTATTCCCAGAATAAATGGTAATCCCTCTAAGGAAATGGAAAATTGTATCTCGTGTGAAATGAGAAGGTCTTTTTTACAGCTGAATTAAAAACAATGCACATAGTTATAGAAACAAGATCACACAAATGGTAGCTTCCTGTCATCCCTGTAAAATTTTTCATTATTCCCAATATTAAACCAAGATTTACACAAAGGGAGGGAAAGAGAGGGCCAAAAATAGGGACTGACTTTAAATATTGTTTTTATAAAATTAGAAAGTTGCTGGAGTAATAGGGTTTGTGTTAACATACCTATGAAGTCTGAAACTTAAACGTATGTCATTAATCAGTGACTTCACTCCTCAGCTCATCCCAGTGATTTGCCAGAAAACCACAACTCTTATGAAGACTAGTCTAAAATTGTGAGACAAAATCCTTGACCCTAACTAAACTCTTATATTTCAGAGTCTGCACTTTTTTGGGCTATAATTCTGAACCGTCAGTTGAACACAGCCAGCTGTTTTCCATTTCCCAATAAAATATGTCAAACATTCTACTCCTATTTCCAAGTAAACTCTGAAATGAATCTTTCACCTTAACCTCCATGTACACAAACATGAATTATCCAGGTCCCTTTACTGTTCTAACCAAAAGCCACACAACCCGCAGCTTGGCCACAGCCAGCTTCCATGCATTACATTTACAACTACCAATGGGCTCCACTACACACGTGCCAAGGGCAACCATGCCTCAGAGCCTGCAAAACCCGCCATCACCACGTACAACAACCAGCCAGGAGGAAAGCCCGCGAAACAGCAAATCACCAAGGCAAGCAACCAAAGTACCAGGAAAAAACCCGCGAAACCACGAACCAACGAGACAGCAGCAAGGCACGCATGAATATCCTGTCTGCAACTTCAATAGTGAATAAAACAGGATTTTTTTTTCCTCTTCCCTCCCCTCTCTTTCTTCTCCCTTTGAGGCAATATTGAAAGTACCAAGCACCTATTTAACTTCTTCCACTATTGTCCCCCCCACAGAGCCCACTGCCATAAAATCACCATTGTATAGGAAATGGGCACCGAATATGAGGCAAACATTTGAACATTCTGCAAAATCTGTACAGTTGAGAGGAAGTATTCCTACCCCTGAAAATCTACTTCAGAGTCACCACCCTTAGTGGGGAATTTAATATATAAAACGAAGGTGGGCATACTAATTCTGATTCTAAACATTTAACTGTACATCTATACCCTGCAATCTGCCTGCTCTGCTGATCAATAAAAGAAAAGCCTTCCCACAGAAGTTCACCAGCCCATGCACAAAGCCCCTCTTTCAAGAAAACAAGTTTGAAACGCATATGTCTGTCTCCATCTCCCACTGCATTAAACAAAGGTGTCCAAAACCCGCCAGCAAAGCACCCTTTTTTGAAAAATGAACCAAGACCTGCCAGAAAAGCCTGCACCATTCCCTCTCACCATGCCCATCTGGATCACCACCAGCTGTCACTCACTAAACTCACTTGTTGCCAAACTCACTTGTCCAATTGAAAGTCGTATCCCACCAAAGAAGCCATACAATTACGTTGCCAACAAGTAACATCACTCAGAGAAAACCCTAATGAGCAATTCATTACCTTGCCAGCTAACCAGCAATTTTGGACATTTAAATGCCATTAGAAAGGGTTTGTCTTAATGCATAGCGAGTCATGGAGATGCACCTTAAATCCTGGCGTACCAACTCTGCTGTCTAACAACCCAGTGTTAAGAGGTATGATGTACCTTTGACATTCTAACAATTTTTTTTTTGAGGAGAAGAGTCGTGTTCTGATGTGAATAAGAGCCGTGTTCTGATGTGAAGCCTGGCTAATGACGAACGGTCAACCCTTCCACTGAAACCAGCTGCACATGCACGGCAACAAATGCCTAATCCCTAGCCCGCGAACGAGATATCGCTATACCAGAAAATATGTGCATTCCTTCAAGTCCCCTTAACTAACCGGTGACCTCAACAACCAGCCCATGCTGATACTCTGCTGCACTCCCAACCAACTGCTTGTTCTGCATCTTTACTCCCAGCTGCACCAAGTGTTATTTATTTATTTTTTTTGCATTAGATGGCTGAACGTCTTGCTCTATTCTTCACCCACCAGCCAAACCCCCCCCCCCAGGGGCAAGAATGACAGCAAGCAAACCTTACTGACCCAGCAAACATGCAGCACCACTCCACATGCACACGCAGTGAGCAGATGTGACCCACCAGTGCCTCATTCCTGCCTGAACACACCTCAATCGTCATGCAGAAATTGTGTGGCTACCCACCATCACCACTAATGAACCGAGGAGAAAATCAAGTGAGGCCGCATGCCATCACCACCAGAGCTGAGAAGAACCACCCCAAAGTGACCACAACTTTATACTTTAACCACAGGAGTCGGTTCCACCACCTACTCCCACCAATGACTGCACTGTGAGGGAAGCCCTCTCAACTCCCTATCCAATCCTGAACAAAACTGTCCAAAACAACCCAGGCAGAAAACTATGCCATCAAAACCCAAATAACCACAGCCTTACACCCAACTGCAGGAGCTTCAACTGCAAGAACCTACCACCAATGGTCAAACCTTGAGGGGAGCCAGTTCCCCTCCCCCCAATGCTAATGTAATACCAAGAAAACTCAAACATCAACCAGCTGACCAGGACAATCCTCACATGCTGAGAGTCAGTGTGCCTCTCTCAGCAATCCAACCCGCACCAAGCCTGGAACCTCCAACCCCACCATCCACCAGGGAAGCAAGAGAGTGACGAAAAAAAAAAACTTATCATATAACCATCACCTACCCACATCACCTACTTCCTCTGTATCTACTACATTAGCCAAAATCCTACCTGTCCACCAAAGTACTACTGGTCGTCATGTACATAAACCTGCCATGTAGCAAGTTCACGCCAAAATGTGACTGCTTAACCCAGTTACACTAGACTTAACTTCTTAAGCCCCTCCCCATCATTATCTCACTTCCTTCCAACTATCCCTGCCTCCACTTAACCCTTTCACCTCCCCAACCTACTTAACTCCCCTTAATATTAACCTACCCCCCCCCCATGAAGATGTCCCGGGACAACTTAGTTTGTTCCAAACTTCATTTATTTACTTTTACAATGATTACAGATATTTGGATTTAATTTAAAACTTTAATTACAAAATTTACAGCAAATCACTGACAGCCATTTGATGAACAAAACAAAACACTCTCACATTGAAAACAGACAGCAGGAGCAACAGTACATTTCTCTTCCTTTGAAACTCACATTTACTGAAAATGCATCTGGCAATCCATTAATCTATAACAGACATGCAGGATTTCACAATGAAATACCAAATAGGGAAGCGCTAATTAGGTGCTGTCTGAAGAGTGCAAGTATTTAAAAGACAAATGTGCAATGAATTTTCTAAAAGCTTGGGACAGCCTTTTGGACACTAGAGTCTTTTATCAGGGGCAGTCCAGGAGCACTTTCTGTTGAAATGACTTTCTCAGACTTGCACTTGACAAATGAAGCTGAGGGAGTCAAAAGCTGCACTACAGATCATTTAGAAGACATAGCTGCACTACGTACCAAACTGTTGTAGCTCAAATACAGTGCATTTCACACTCTTGAGCCTGTAAAAAACAAGTTAAATTAAAAAATGCATTCATAGTTAATATTTTAATATTAACCTCATAGTTGTCATGCTGTGTAGTTTATTTACAGAAAAAAGCACTCTGTCAGCAGTCAACAAAACAAGGTAGCAAAGGATCCAACTCAAAGAACATGGCTCATATGATGAAGCCACTGTTTATTACAATTAATTCCTTCCTTTACACCATAACTACTCTGGGATGCAGGATACACACACAAATACATACACATAGATGTCACCATCAGTTACAGCCTCTTGTATGACTGCATACTTTCAGATGTTTCTTCACAATAAAATAAATGAATGCACAAATACATAAATAATGACCAAAATGTGTATTTCAGCTCACTGTTGTGAGAACCATACAGTGCATCCCATCACATAAACATCCTATGCCCTCCTAACCTCTTAGCTCAGTAATCAGAGACAAAGACACAATAATCAGCAAGAGATTTTAAATCTTTCTTTTACATACTTAAGAAAATTGCATTAGCAAGCATTTTATGAAGAACACTGTCTGAAAGTCACACTCCTAGCTTATTTAGTGACTGTAATCCACAACAATTTGCCAGATAGACATAAATTGTACAAGAAACAGACCAAAATAATTCTCAGTTTTTTTGCTCAAGAATTCTGGACAAAGCCAAAAATAATTGTGGGTCCCCAAAAGAGAAAAAAATCTTAAATACTTTTTAAAATCTATTTTAAAGCAGGTAAACCCACTACAGAAAGTGACCCTTTTCAGGGGTGACCCAGGAGTACTGTCTGAGTGGCATGCTAAAGTCACACTATAGGCAAATATTTTGCAACATAAACTGAACATGTTGGAAGGATAGATATGTATCACAGAGAATACCATTCCTTTCAAATTGTCTTCCTCTTCACATAAAGCAAAGAACGTCTCTTAGACTACTCATACATAATCTGGATGAATGGATGGGTAACTGCAAGTTCACCCCTGGTTTAGCACCCATGTGCCTTATGGATAGGGGTAACATAAATGGTCAGCTTTGTTTCTGGGTTATTCATACTTAAAATGTAAAGGTTAACATATTTATGGGAATGTATGTCTAGGCAATAGTACCTATAAACCTATGGAGGTGGGAGGACTCAAAATCTGTACTTTTCACTACAGGAAACAAATTAATTAATATCTCAGAGCTTTAAGTGCCAGGCAGCTGTAAATCACTTAAAAGGTTAACAGGACTGTAACAGCTGTTGTATGGACATGCATTTTCTGAACAATGAAAACTCTAATGAATGATTTACTGAAGGAAAAAAAGCTATCAGAGGTCAGTCTCCAACTAGTTTATGATTTGATTCTTCCAACCTCCACCTGTGTGACACCAAGCAAGTCACTTAACCAGAAACCTTTAAATGGGAAATTTCACACCTACACTTGACTGCATAAGGAAATGTAGAAAAAGGCATATGAGTTCTGTGGTTGAGTATGTTACTGCTGACTAATTAAATAGACATCTGGGAGCACTGGCATAAAATGCACTTGCATGGAAAAACACTCCTCTATTTAAGAGACTTTTTTCCTGCATTCCAGGGACTGTAGCACAAAGGAGGGCACACACTTACACAGTTTGTGCACATGCCCCCGTGTATCCTTCTCTAGCGCTGCCCATGATAGTTACTGCAGTCATGCAGTGTGACATGAAACATGTGACCTGGAAAGATGAACCAATGGGAGCGGAGAGAAAATATGAGAATGCTATAGCCATTCCCTTAAGACTGGTAGAAGGTCAGGGCCAGCTGGATAAAACTAGAAGGCATTATGTTTTAGCAAAGTGGCATGGGTTGGAAATCCTTGATAGGAGAGGCAGCTGACCAATAACCACCCTTTGAGTGCCTCAAAGGGAGCCCATGGAAAGATGGTATGGTAATTATTTTACATATGACAGGTTAAGCATAACTTTTAGTATTTTTCAGTCTACTGTCCAGGGCATAACCCTTGAAGTGAAATTAGATAGTGCATAAATAAATGCATGGTTGAAACTCTCTCTTTCTTTTGATACCTGTTGCAGTGATACTAAAAGCTGGGTACATAGCCATACCTTAAGAAACAGCATGGCTAAACTAATGGATCAGGTCACATAGCTAATAAAATAATCATGCAGTAATTCAATAAAGACTCTACATAATTGAAATGGCACAAAATTGACTTAGTTGTTCAGAAGATGGCAAACATATAAATTATTTAAATAACCATTGTGCTACTATTTTAACTAACAAAGTCTTTGATTTTCCAGAAGTTATAATCTTGGAAGATTGTGTCCATGGTCAAAGAATGTTTCAGCAATAGTCAGCTAGACTTGATCCAATATAATGTGACATGAGAGATAGTTATTTCATTCTACTCCTTCCCGAAGTGTCACTGTCAGTGAATGAGGAAGAGACAAGAATGCAACAATGTTTTCTTACCACGGTATTGCTGATACCACGAAACTCACAGTACATGCAGGCTTCCTGGAGCCATATCCTAAAATGACATAAATACTGAAAAGCTGGATGAGTTCTTCATGTTCCAACCAGGTTCACAGAGAAGGCAAGTTAACTGACATGCATCTAAGGGGGACCAGAGTGTGGCACGCTTGGAGTTTGTATCTGGCCTTGTGAAGTGTATATAGCCGATTCCTTATGTGACCTTTTCCGGAAAAAAAGTGCATACAAAACCAACATTTCACTGGATGTTCAGATATTAGTATTGATGAAAGCAGCTGTCCTCCTAATGGCGAATTGCTGTAATACAGTTATGCAAAAATGCCTGACCTTATTTACAGGTTGCTTGTAGTGTAACATTTCATCAAGTCAAAAGAAAAAAAAACAGACTCTGCTGTCCTAGGATGCATTCCCATTAAAGATTATGTACAGAAGTAATACTCAGCAGTCAAGGGTCATTCTGGACAGACAACATAACGCAGTACAATTAAATCACTCTGTATAGTAATAAATTGTAACCACCAAGTTCAGCTACATAACTTTGGCAGGGTGTCTCTCCGCAGCATAATATTAAAAACATAATTTATATAATGGCTATCCTGAGTTATAAACTAAATCTGCACCTGCACATAGTCATGTTATTTTGGGAAGGTGCAAATGTAAACACTATTAATCCTAATGGACTTATATTCTGTGCTTCAAAAATACCCTGGCTTGCATGTAGTTCATAAGACAGTGCACCGACAGTGAATGCTGTACAGTATCATTGGATTCTACTCATGACATTCAGTCTTTGGCATACCTATCCACATTATGTGCTATCTTTACACCTCCATTCTCCATACCTTGGAAATCTGAAGGATTCCAATACCTTGGCTCCAAGGGACTGAGCCTGTCTCCCTGCAACAGATTGCCAGACTGTGCTAAAATACTTCCTAACCCTAGCAGTGACTGAGTCACACCCAAAGTGTGCTTTGGAGATTTGATATATACTACTGCCTGCACAGCATACTGAAGTGCTTTTGTTCTCCAATTTTTATTTATTTATTTTTTCTTGCACTTTAGGATCATGTTGCTGAAAATTTATATTGCTACATGTCTGCTGTAGTCATTCCATAATGCATTTCAGAGTACTTCTGCAAAGACTTTCCTTCTACTCAGTAGGTCAGATTTTGGCATGCTGTTCATAAAGTGCCCATCTTAGTAAATGTCTTTTCTTCTGTAGCATCCTTTCTTATTCATAATCTGTCTTCTTGATGAGTCTGGTGGGACTTTGCAGTCATCATATAAGAAAACAAATACAGTGCAAATGGAAATGCAGAATTTGGAGTGATCTGTTTTATATTACAAGAGACATGCAAACAAAAAAATAAGGATTAACAGAAAGAATCAAAATCGGGATTTCTGTTGTACCTTTTGTTCACCTTGAATGCAATTCATATTGCTACATAACCAAAGAGTGTGGAAATTCAAGTAAGCAGGCCAGTAACACTTAAACAAGTAATATTTAAGGAGCAGTCCTGGTTTGATTCTCTTAACTTCTACTTGCAAAATGTGTGGCTATACACAAAATCACTTAATCAGACAATGCTACTCAATTACCACTAAAAAGAGGCACTTTTGATTTGTGAGCTAAATAAACAAACCGACAAATAAATATACTGGGTGTTCCTTAGTTATATTGAAAATATGTTAGTTTGCTGTATCACGTCTCATTCAAGTTCTTCCATGATGCTGCCTAAGACAGACAAATTTAGCCATCTAGGTCACAAAGGTCTCCCAGCCAACTACAGACCTGAAGTGAGACAGTATGGAAAGAAAATGAAAGAGAGACAGTGAGAGAAAAATAAAAGATGCTAGTATTAAAATGCATTTAAAACAGATACACAAAGTGCTAAAAAGTATATGTGTTAAGAATTTATACTCATCATTTGTATAACTGATTGGTCAAGAATAGTGATTGAAGGTTGCAGAGAATAAATACTACTGGTATAACGTGTGTTTTTTAACTCTGAAGAAGTTCTGGCAGTTTGTTGTGGGTTGAAAGCACTTAGTTTGTATTAAAGTCTCTATAGCACTTCAGATACCTGCATTGTTTTCTGTTTTACCAGTGTTGGACATTTTTGGGTTTTGGTTAGAAATTAAAATGTATTTGCTAGATTCCAGAAGCTGACTGTCTTTTAAATACATTTAATGTTGTATTTTCTTTCCTTATCTTTTTTTGCCCTCACTCTTTCTCCACTTGCCAAATGTCTTCATGGATTCCCTCTAAAGTACCTATTTTGTTAGTCCATTAATTGGATCCCCAAGCCTCTCTCATATATCTGGGGAATACTTGGTCCCTACAATCTGCTGCATGTGTCCAGTCCTCCTCTTTCTCTCCTTCTTGTTAAAGGTGACCCCTTGACATGATCCATATCATCTGTACTAGTATCTAGTGTACATCTCCTAGTCTCTGAACATACCCTTTTCCCTTCAATGCCACATACCATTCTAGTAGCCTAACTTAGCACTATATCCAGTAGCCTATTGTTCCTGTCTTTGTATGGCCTCCAGAGCTGCACACAGTAGTCAAGGTATGGCCGTATTAGGTTATGATAGTGACAGAGCATTTTGCCCTCGCTACTGGAGAGTATTTCCCTAAGTAAACAACCCATCATTGTTTTAGTTACTGTTACTGCCTCCTTCACTGCACTCCTGGTGGTTCAGTGTGGATGTAATCAATGCCCTCAGATCCTTTTTCTGCTCTTTTGCCATCAGTTCCATGCCCCCCCCTCCCCAGCTAATATTTCACACCAGGGATGTTGTAGCCCAGGTGGAGTACTTTACATTTGTCAGCAACCAACCTCCTCTGTTACCTTTCTGCCCATTTGGTCATTCCTAATACATTTGAGGCAGTGAAAGTGTCACTTAAAAGCACAATTTCACATGATCCAAGTATTTTCATAGTTTAAGATGGCTACATGAAGCAGTGAATTTGCAGTGTTATTAGTGTACATGTGGGTTTGCTGCCACTATCTGTACTCAGACAACCAATTTGAGATGCTGTCCTGATCTTCGGCTCATTCATGCTACAGCTATGCTTAGTCAGCAACACACTGGCTGGGTACAGACCAGTCACACCGTCTCTGTATAAAGCAAGCAGGCCAATAGCCACTCATGCCACACTCCACACCTCTCAACTGTCCAGATTTTCGCAGAATGTCCAGATTTTTCCCTCATATTTTTGGTCTGTTCCTCTTAAAACTTATGATTTTTTGGATTTTTGTGGCAAATCGTGGAAGACTGAATTCAGTATATAATGACAAACATTTGAGTTTCACACTTTATATCCTTCAGAAAATGCATAGGAAGACAAGACCTTTTATTCTAGCAACACCCTAAGTTTATAAGAGTATTAATTAAATTGTGTCCCTATTTTGGGGCTTTGCACCCCTCATTACTTTTGTCCAGATTTTTTGTGCAAAGAAGTTGAGAACTGTGCACAGGCATCCCTCCAATCATCTGACAGTATTTAACAATGTTTGTCATTGTCATTGAAATTGATATGACACTGAAAGCCCCCAGATAAAGTGTTGACAAAATGTCTGTAATGGCAGCTTTTTTAACACATTTGCGCTGTTTTCTCTAGACACATAATTTAGTTTAGCCAGCTTCTTAATGAGTAGACAATGTGGGCTAAACAGTTCTTACGTGCCATCAGATTCTTTGCTTACTTTTGGGTCTTCTAACATGCCAGTGTGACTGTAGTATTCGGTCAAGCTATTCATTTACATTTTTGACTTTGTGACTAGGTTATCCAGCTGGGCAAGGTTCAGTTTCAGTGGAAAGTAAAGGAAACTACCTCCAAAAAATTTAATGCAGAACAGGTTATGACGTTATAATATGAAATACATGTCAAACCAAGTTCAATAGAACAGTTTAGTAAGAGAAGAGAAGCAAACAAAGCCAAATAAAAGAGTTACAGAAGGGAGTAAGAGACAGCAATAAACAAGTAAACATCTGAGAACTCTACTACAGATAGCATATAAGATTGACATCTATATGTCATCAGTTTCTTTTCTGCATTTTGTTGATTAGAACTGATTGTAGCATTCCAGATGTGTCTCGAACAACATTTATACAGGGATAAATCATTTCTGCTGTTTTTACCAGCTTTCTGCTACATATCAAAGACATCCCAGTTTTGTATTACTTGTTTGCATGCTGCAGGGCATTATATACATTCAACTAATAGTGTTCTCTTAAGGTTATCTCTAGAACCTGCTGTTGAACTGCATTGTCTGTTTCTGCAGCAAGCACTGTATTCATGCACAGCACATCTTTCCATGGCAGAGGTGCTGCAATGCATTGTCTTACATTGTTCATAAACCTCTGGTTCTTAAACCATGTTAGCATTGTGCACAAGTCCCTAGTATTAAACCCTTTTCCAGATACTGTCCCCTGTTTTTGCTACAATGGTGCCCTTTGCTTTATGTATCTACCTGCTTACTATTAGAGTGAGTGATTCTATGAGGGGTAACAGACTTTATATAGCCACGTTTTCTAGTTCATACTATAATCATTATAACTTTGTTCCTCATAACAGTGAAGGAAGGAAAAAAAAGCATTTAAATGAAAAATGCAAAGTCATCTTTGGTGTGAATACTGGGGCACAGGGAGGGTGGGTCATGAGTTGGCACAGAACTCAAGTCAGGGGTAATGGCAATCCAAGCCCACTTCACCAGATTTGCAATCAATCATTCATTCAAAACAGGATTGTTTTCCTAATTTTGAAAGGTACTGGGTACTAAAAATACTGTAGGTGGCATTAGGTTACACCTGGAGGGGGCATTTATCAGCTTTTTACTGAATTGAATTATTGAATGCTTGAATATAACATGTCGTGGCACTCACATAAATTAAAACCTAATAAATGTTTACCATACGCAGTCATTTGCTATTTATTACAAAAATGACAGTTCCTCTACAAGGTGTTTGTTGCTTCTTGTGTTTCTGTCTTCATCCATTCTGTACAGAGCCACATACTGACGCCAGCACTGAGAACTATCCATTTAGTTTGTGCCTGAAGTTTGTAGTAGCCATCAAAGACATGGATGAATCTAAGAGGTTGTAGAGGAGCACCTGTACTGAAAGGGTTCATCAGCATTCTTACAGATATTTGGACAGATGAAGAGATAGGTAAACAAACAAGAGTATGCAGTCAAAAACCAAGCTAATTCACGCTGCTTGCAGAAGTATTGCACCTGTGGTTTTCTTTTAAAGTTATAAGTATGATAAGCATGACCAAGCAAGCCAACAGCAACGCCTCCACAGTAACAACAGGGTGCAGTGACAAATAAGTTAAGAAACAGGTGGGTGGCATAACACCCACACAAAGCACGGGACGAGGAACATGAGCGTGTACTGAGGGCTTGTTCTTAGCTTCTTACCATCAGTGCTTAATCAGACAGTAAACACTTACTCAGATTTCTGACTTTTTCAGCAACCTTCCTGTAATGTACAGCAATACCAAAAACATTTGTGAGAATGAGCAGAAATGAGCATACAACTCATAGCTGGTTAAATTTCAGAAATCAATACTGCTTTATCATTTAAACTATGTGTGAGTAATTATTGTTTTTTCTTTCTTTTTATTTTATTTACTGTGGTGCACTTTATAAAGAATATGTTCTTCATTTTTCTCAGCTAGTCAACACCTTGAAAAAATAATATGTCAAATCATGGAACATTGCTCAACAAAACAGAAGAATCAGCACCACCTCAGAGATACTTAACATATTACTTTTCTTAAGTGAATGGTAGCAAAAATCAGGTTTGATGTTTTATGGAGATGTGAAATACAACAGTGATGATACACCTGTGATGTCATGGGATGCCACTTGCTGAAAAGAAGCAACTCCATTTCAGTAAGAAACAAAGGATTACTAAATAGGGTACTTTTGTTAACCAGATAAGCCCAGTGAACACAAGTGTCCTTTTTAAGGGGTAACCTAAGAGCTCTGTCTGGTTATATGACCTGCTCAGAGTCAGAAAGTAAACAGCGATAGAAGGAATCAAACCCTGTAACCTGTACCCCAAGATGTAGCTCATTACGAGCTCAGAGCCTTAATCCTCTGTGCTTCCAGGCAGTTTTGTTAACTGTTCCAAACACCACAGATGTGCGCATTCTCCTTCCCCACCAGTCAGTGTTGTGGACTAACAGTTTGTCAGTATCCTCCTGTCTTAGTTATAGTCCTGTCTTGTACAGGTTTGGTGACTGTAGCTTCACCACCTCTGTTTCAGCATGTTAATGTCAGGAAGATACAAACTCTCAAGTGAACAGAATTAATGCTTGTTTTTTCAGGTTGGGCCAACTGCAGTACAATATAAAATTAGCCAAAAGTCGCCATGCACACATTGTCAGTGTATAAATGGTACTGATTATGGTATACATTCATTTGTTTGAAAGGAGGTTGTACGATTCACCAAAGTGCGAAAGTACAACCTCCAGATGTCTGAAATGCAGAGTGACAATGGTTCGACTTCCAATGAGCGAATGCACATTGGCATTCATTCACTGGAAGTCAGCATTTCAGGTGCAGATCGCACTATAGCAAGGATCGGGAAATTAACCCTTTCCTTCACTGTAGTGCAATCTTGGATTTTGTATATTAAAGTAGGGGGATGTGGGGGATGCAGGGGGGCAATGTTTGGAGATGTTTCAATTTTGAAAATGGTTGAATCTGGTTTTCCAGATTACCATTTTTGAAATTTTGTTCTGTTCGAAATTGTTTGTTTCGGCATTTAAAGTTGCACAATAGTGGGAATGCACAAATGCCTTTCAAACAAATGAATGTATACCCTGCTTACAAATGGGTGTCTTGTGCCCTACTGATCCAAGATTATGCATTTAGCTGTTGATTCATTGGATAATTTGTTTAAAATGAAACACAGACTGTATGCCCAAGTATGAGAATAAGTTATTTGTCCAAATGCTAGCTGATAAATATTTTATTTTCATCAAATAAGAAAAAAATTTGACCAGATGGAGATGAAAGAGAATAGTCACTGTTAGTTTTTTTCCCTACCCTGAGGTGTAGCAACCTGATCCCCCCAACACACATACACACACAGAAACCTACAGACCAACAAGTCTTTCAGTTAGAACTCTACAAATTGAACATTTGGATACATTTTTGTCTACTTTCCCATCCTGGAGACTTCTTTGTCTGATCATCCAAGAACAAAAAGTGACTCTCACAAGATTTATTAAACAACATTACCCAAAGGTAGCTTTCACTGGAATGTGTAACTTGAATGTTTACATTTTTTGCCTTCTTCATTTATTTTCTAACACAAAACCAGGCATTTAATACAAAATGAAAAGGCAAAATGGTTAAAATAACCCATTATTAAGTACATTTGTTTATTAGCAAAGACTTGCTTCCTTGCTTAAAAACTGCTTGAATTCCTCCCTACACTCATCTCACAGCAATAAAAGGCACCCAGACCAGACCTCAAGGTCAGCCTGTACAGTAATGATGGAGCACAATTAACTGAGATTTGAATACTTTGAATAGCTTCCCTGCTGTCTTTAGAAAAGTAGACATTTATATACATGAGTTTTATATATATATATATATATATATATATATATATATATATATATGTGTGTGTGTGTGTGTGTGTGTGTGTGTGTGTATACATATATATATATATATATATATATATATATATATATATATATAAAAAACTAAAAAACTTCAAAACTAAACTAGGAGAGTATACAAATAAACTCACAGGCAAAGCAGTTTCCTTAGCGCTTTCATCCTTTATTCAGTGTATAGGACTTCTTCAGAGAAACAATGCATACCGCATAGTTGGTTTTATTACAATATATATATATATATATATATATATATATATATATATATATATATATATATACACACACACACACACACACACACACACACACACATATATATATATATATATATATATATATATATATATATACACACACACACACACACACACACACACACACACACACACACACACACACACACACACACACACACACACACACACACACACACACACACACACACACACACACACACACACACACACACACACACACACACACACACACACACACATATATACATGTCTAGACAGCATGTACACTGTGCATGTATGTTTATATGAGTATCTGCACCATGTATTCATGTTTATATTAGTGACCTTGAAAGCAATTCTAAGGGATTCCGTGGAAAGGGGTGGTAGACTGTCCAGGTCTTAAGCTTTAACGTAATGATAGCCTCGTTCTTGCTGAACTTTGCAACAGTCGCCAATGTAAACCATCTCGGGAGCTTCAGACAGCTGGAACATGTACAACAGTATAACTGTAAAGAGTCTGTTTTTGTAATTTGTAAAGGATAGTAGCTTAATCTTCCACCGCACTTGGATTGTACTATCTACTTTGCCACTTAACTTGTGGGAATTAATGAAACAATGGATAGCGAATTATAAAAGAGCACAAAGCCATGGTGCGGGCAATACCGAGTGGAAATAATAGCCCACATCTGATGAAGTCTTTTCAAACGAAAACGTAATATTGGAGGCATTAATGGTTTTTTTGTTGATTTGTTCGTGGTTAGTATTTACTTTTGGATTAAAGCATTTTACCTGACTACTTAATGTCGCTTTATTGTTTCACCGGACCTGGGTACCTTTTGTGTTTTCATGTTTATATAAGCATTTGCACTGTGTATGCATATTCATATGATCATGTGCAGTTTTATGCATGTTAATATAAGCATGTGCACAGTATATACATGTTAATATAAGCAAGTGTGCAATATATACATGTTAATATAAGCATGTGGACTGTATATGCATGTTAATATAAGCTTGAGCACTGTACATGCATGTTATTAGCACACCTTTTTTTGTGATCATCAAATAAAGTAAGAAATGCTCAGCAGAATCCCTGCTCTGTGCATTTATCTAATCGACATGTATGATATTTTAGATGAGGAAAATACACAACCAACTGGTGATAAGATTGAAATAACTGTGTAGGTGCCAATGTTGACTAGGATTCCAGAAATAAGAGTAATAAAAGAAACTAGAGCATTGGACAAGGAAAAACCTTTGTGCCAAACAAGAGGGTACTAATGACTGAATGAGTAATGCTTTGGTGGGAAAATTAAAAGCTAAGTGTTTGATTGATACTGTATGGGTTGTGGGGTAAACAGGTTCTGATGAAAACAAGTATAACTGATTTCAAAAGTATAAAACACAACAAAAATGAATTATTCATTATAATTTTTTAACATTAAGACTATGTAAAATACAAAAATGCAGTTAGTCAGTAATTTACCAAAGAAGAGTTCATGCAAATATATTTAAGGAATTCAAATGAATAATTTATGAAAAGATACAGCCAGTGAAATTTAGAGTTATGATTGTATAAGTTTACAAGTGTTAAAATGAGAACAGGATTTAGAAACAATTTATGCAGTATACAAGTCATTTTACAATGGCTTCTGTACATCTGTGGACACTGGCAATTTAAAGAACATGTTTCCACAGGTAGGAATTATAAGGTAGGCAGTGCAGTTGCATGGAAAGTTAGCATAATACAGATGTTTCAGTTCAGAAATATCACTGTTGTATTTTGTTCACATGAGGTGAGATAGTCAGTGTACCATGAATAAAAGTATCAGTATGTAGAGCAGAAAGGTTGGGGATTGCAGCAGGGCAGGTTCCCTTAAACAATGTTCAATAGTCTAAAGCAACATCTGCCATGGCATCTACAATTGACAAATCATGGCCTAAATGAGCAGCAGATCATTTACCAGCTCCAAGTGAACTGTGAGTCATTAAGGATCGTCTCTGACAAGTGCTGAGCGTGTAATACAGTTTGAGGAATGCATAACTCAACTGATTTAGAAACTAAGTTTTGTGCTGCAGTGACTATTCTCGCCAGAAGGATTTTCCAATGCCCAGTAGTGGATACTTTGGTTGACTGTCAGACATGTAAACTGAGGACATTGGATTAATCACTGAATATAGTAATAGGGCATATGGATGATCATATATGGTTTCCCAGGATCCCACAGGAGACAACTACCACGTGCATGGTTTTCTGTGGTATCACCCTTCGTCTGTCCATCCTGGATGTCACTGATTATACAAGTGTTGCAATTAAGGAATTGTACTGCCCACATGCATATATCCATCTCTCTCTCTCTCTCTCTCTCTATATATATATATATATATATATATATATGGGTTCCATCAATATGTTCGAAGTTTCACTACTTCGAACTCCACTTCACCGAGTCCACTTGTTCGAAGTAGTGAAACTTCGGATATTGACTTCGGCAGTCAAACTACTGCGCAGAATGGGAATATTCCCTTTTCCCCGCTGTAGTGCGATCTAGCAGTTGGTATATTTAAGTAGGGGGGGTGGGGGGTGCAGGGGGCTTGCCCCCCTGCAAAAACATGTTTTAGTGTCTTTATTTTTGTTTTGGGTACTAGACTACAGCGAAAGTGCACTTTCGCTTAAGTGGACTTTTGCTGAAGTATAGGGTCTACTGCTTAATTTTGGAGAAGTGTCTTTTCAATGTTAAGCAGAAGACCTATATATATAATAATATATATATATATATATATATATATATATATATATATATATATATATATATATATATATACACACACACACACACACACACACACACACACACACACACACACACACATACTCATATCATACTCATATGTAAATACAAAAAAGGCTACCACTCTTTCATCTGCCAGATGGTCAATAAATAGATGGCCTGTTAACAATTATATTAATTCAGGATGCCAGCAGAGTATATGATGCCAATTTATAAGCATATGTGAGACTTATATTGCTGCTTTGCAAGTGGTAAATTTACAGAAGGTCATCTAGCTGCTAAGTGTAGAAACTACAGTTCATAGAATGATTAGGTTATATAATGTGTTTACGCAGTGAAGTAACTCCCACACACAAAAACATATTTAATATATTTCATATGGTGCAAGATAGTCCTTCAAGCTAATGACATCATTGTGGCACCTGTTATATATGGGCATATAGATTTCAAACTAATGAGCTAACCATAGTGGTTTCATGTCATATCTTATACAGTTTACCTGGCGCATTCAGTTAAAGCTAGCCCACTATATTGATGGATAAAGTCCTGACTACTTCCCAAACAACCTGGGTCCAATTAATGGTCTAGGTGAATGACAGTGCTGGTAGGGAGGATCAATGGTACCTATCCTGGGAGGGAGGGAGGTGGGTCCCAACAAGTTATGATTGTTACATTGATGCTGAGAAACAGAGGTCTCAGTGCACTGAAAGCAGGTGCCAGGGAAGGGAGGGATGCACTGTGGCTGCCTAAGCTGATGATGGCAGCTCCTGTCCCACATGTGAAGGAATGCATTTGTGTGGGTGCGGTTAGAGCATTGGCAATCCCTGAGGTAATAGAGGTGTGCTTTTTCAGCAATCGGGGAAGGATATGTGCCTTACAACAAAAATACTATAGTTGCCAGGGTGCTGGTGGGAGCACAAGCTTCCCTGATGTCTACTTGGGTGATCACCCCTGCACATGCTCCCACCCTGCCAAATCTGCATATGGTCTGCACTACCAGGGAATGAATGGACCTGTGTGCCATTGGGAGGCTAGATGGGCACTAGGGAGTCAGGGAGGGAAGATAACAAAGGAAATCAAGCAAATTGAGTTGGAATGCCGACTTCATGGAAGTTAGACCTCAGCTGTTGTGTCTCGGTGTTATTTATAAAGTATTCTGACATGTCTTATTGTTAGAATGTGGGTCAAATATCTGCCAGAACTGAAGAAATACCTCTACAGAATTGAGGAAATATAGTTCATAGGTTTATAGATCCTTACTATGCTATTGATCTGTGAGGATCTTAAGACGTTTAGCTTTTAGCCCCTATATTTTGTGTATGAATAACACACAGGTAGGCATAACGAGGTTATGTTAGGACATTTGTTTATTGCCCCTTTCCATAAGGGGCATGGGACGTGGGTTAGAAATGTAACAGATAGTTGCTTTTACAAAGTATTTCATTTGGGTGAACAGAATATACTGCCTACTGAAAATATGACTCTTATGCACTGCCCAAAAGAAATTTTGCAAAAAAAAAAAAAAGGATGCTATGGACCACAACATTTTTTTTTCCTTACTGTGTGTAAATTATCTGAAAGGTCTGAAGAGGGTTCATGTGTTATATTCTTACATGTCACTGTGGAAGAAGCCATAATGATACTTAACTCTTTTACTTTTCTTGAGACAAGACATAATACAAAATTATAGCAGTTAGAGAAAAAAAAATCAGTAGGTATTATAAGCTTAGAAGGCATATGCTCTTTACAAAGCAATATCTAGCTCAATTGGTAGTTCTCAGACTGGCAAACCCCCTCAACCCAACGTTGATGACCATAAAAAAGTCCTCTTGCAAACTGAGGACAACAAAAATACATCCTTGGAGCTGTAGAACTGTGGCAAGGAGCTTTATACTATCTCCTTGTTGCAGTTACTGACAACTAAACACATAAAGCATATTCATTTAGGCAGCAGCCATATCAGCCTCAGCTGTTAAAATGAATACCAGTGCTATACTCACTACTAATGGGCAGCTCTTCTGGAGTGCTGCTCATGCCCTCAGAGAGCTTGCAGTTTGAGCAGACACTCCCTTTTCCCATACTAGCTACACTACTGGATATTTATTAAACATTTGTTCATTATAAAAGCAATAATATGATGTGAATAAGCTTAAGATTATGAATTTGGTGAGCTGCATTAGTCTCTAATATGAGACAGATAATATGATAGAAAATATTAAACAAGAGGCAGACTACTAAAAGAAACATGTATGACTTTATCAAAAGCTGTGGATCTGTACAGAGCAAATGAAATTACTAGTACACAGTTAAGACAATTAACAGATGAAAAGAACATATAAGATAAAACGTGAATCAAATAATAAGGGAAAATGAGAACTGAGACAATGTGTTGTAAAATAAATGGATATGAAAAAAATCAAGGGAATTCAAGATGGAGGCCAGAGTGCTTCCATTTTAATTAAAGCTTACAGTAGGCAAGGTTATAAGCAAGATCTTGTCTGCATTAAATAATTGTTGCAGAATATGTGCCTGGAAATGTCAATTTTCTAAGATCTGTGAAAGCAGGACCAATTGTTTTCTAAAGAATATACATGCTGTTGAAAAGAAATATTAAAATGAACAGTTTATTGGGCATTATTCATTCTTTCTCTTCTTACTGACTTAATCCATTCAGGGTGCTAGGGGAGCAAGTAGCCTATCTCAGCACTCCCCTGGTACAAGACAGATAAAGTAATCCATATCCAGCACATTCTTTGAGGCACATGCTAAATAGCACATAAGCCTTTTGCAACATAGCAGTGTGTGTTTTTGAATCTGGCTCTGTATTTTTCATATTTTTTACAGTAATTATAACACAAAGTGAGTAAGTGTTTTAAAAAAGGAAGCATACTATGTGTAATCTGTTTAGGTATCAAAATGCTAAAATATTCAAACTGTTTTTGTAAGAACTGCATCTACAGTAGTCTGACTGTAGTAGACAAAGTTAACAAAAGAAAAAGAGTATAAGAATAAAGATATTGGCAAGATGATGGATGGATATGTGGAACATTATAATATATTTGTTTGCCATGTATCTATCACAATTATGCTATTAATGATATCAATTTTTACTATTTGGTTTCCATGGTCTTATGTTAGATTCCCAAGTGGTGCATTCCATGAATACAATTTTAAGTGCAACTGAATGAAACAGTGTCTGGGATTCAGAAGGTGCTACCACCAGCAGTAACCACTGACACAGGTGGAAAAACATATACCATAAATAGGGTGTTGTACCATATCCTTGCAACAATAAACAGGGTGTGGTGCCATCCTTGCAACCTATAGGTCCCCTTCCATATCCCAGGAAACTCATACTACCTATCTCAATGTACTAGAGTCCCTTGCAGTTCAAACCAATGCAATGTTCATGGGAGATCTCAACTAACCCTCTACAGATTGGGAATCCTACACCACTTCTAATGCACAAGCCCAGTGATTCCTAAACTTTGTTCCTACCAACATCCTGGAACAGTTAGTTCATTCTTCTACAGGGGTACAAACATCCTTGACCTTGTACTCACGAACATGGGGGACCGATGTTACTCATCCAGTGTAATATCTTTACTTGTCAAATCTCACCATAAGGCTTATTACTTGAAATAAAAATTAAATCCAGGGATTCAGAAAAAAACAAAATCTTTAGGAACTATTCCAAGGCTAACCTCTTTCTACTAAGCAACACCTTGGCTAAATTCCAAGCACCCCCAAACCCAGTAAACACTATGGCATACACTGAGCTATTTTCAAAATCTCTGTACAGCCATATTGATAGCTACATAGAGCAAGCTATGTCCATTCATTTTAAGAATAAGACAAACTCAAAAGACAAGCCAGCTTGGTGGAATCACAATATCAATCAGTTATACAACAAGAGAAAAAAACTTGGTTAACTGTAGGAGGAACAAAGCCATACATACTAAAGGCCCCCCTGACCAATCTAAACAGGCAGCTAATAGAGTTAATAATACTTCAAAAGCTAAATTTGAAGAAAAAGTAGATTCTCGGGACAACAACAACGCTTTCTACAACTATGTTTGTAACCTTAGAGGAAATACACAACAATGTGCAAAACATAATCTAAATGGCTTCACCTACATTGAACCAGAGGCCATTACCAACCTTTTGACTGATCGGTTCAGCTCAAATTTCATCTCCTACTCCCTAACCCCTGATAGTCTAAAGGAAATACCACATGACACAATTCACCCAACCATTACTAGGGAACAGGTCATCAATGCACTTTCCACGGCCAAAAACACTGCATCGGTGGACCTGATAACATCTAGGGATGTTTAATAAATAGCATAAAACATGGCCTGTCTGGCCCATTTGAATAATTTTTCATCTGGAGCCTTCAGTCAGGTTTTGTACCCAAGGAATGGAAGATGTCAGTCATTCCATTGCACAAAGGTGGTCCAACCACTGATCCAGCTAACTACAGTCCCATAAGTCTTACCAGTCTCATATGCAAGTCCATGGAAAAAATCATCATGGACATGATAAATGAGGACATAGGTAACCTGTATATACTGGATCCATCAAAGTTCACCTTTGTTAAAGGAAGGTCATGCCTATTAAATATAGGGACATTTTTGAGAGGGTCACCAAAGCACTGGATGAAGGTAAGACTGAGCACACAGCTTACCTTGACCTATCCAAGGCTTTTGATGCAATACCCCACTCAGGCATTATAGACAACCTCACTAATTTATGTATAAACTCTTTTATCATCTGCTGGATAGCCAACTGGCTTGTTGATAGGGCCCAGGAGGTCAAAATAGGTGAGGCCACCTCCACAAAGAGGTCAGTCACTAGCAGAGTCCCCAGGGCATGGTAATAAGCCCACTCCTTTTGGCTTCTATTTCTCTGAAATGGAAACAAATACTGAAGATTTATGGCTGACTATGTTTGCAGATACCATTGACTCCCCTGCAGACATTAGCATTCTTCAAGAAGGTCTATCTCTGACTAGCAAATGGTGACAACGCTATGGTCTTAAACTCAATGGTATAAAATGCATAATTGTACCTTTTGGGAAGTCAACCATCCCAGCTAATTACCATGTTGGTAATACACCCCTAAGAGTCAACCCAGTGGTCGGGGATCTGGATACTCACGTAGACAATAGCCTTAACTTCGACCACCATGTGGCCACAGTGATGAGAAAATCTGTTTATGTTGCACAACTTATAAGCAAGGGCATGACATCCAGGTCCAGAGAGAGCATTATTTATTTATTTATTTACATTTGTTTACTGGGTAGTGTCCGGCTGGGCTGTTAGCCCATTTTCAGCTGAGACCCATGGAGAAAAGCTGTAGAAAGATGAATAATTTATACAGACATTACATCAAAGAAACAAAACCATACAAATTATATGCAACGTAGTAGAGACTTGATAATAGTCTTACATTTTAGCTACAAATTAGAAATGAAAACAACAGGGGTATAGATAACAAGTACATAGAAAAACTGAAGCAGGCAGTGAGCAGACCTCACTGCCAAGGCATGTGTACACAGTGTTGTAGGATGTTGAATATTGAACATTTTTTGGAAATACTGAAATATTTGCAGTCCAAATAAGCAGCGGAAGAAATCAGTTGTAACATTAAATAAAACAAAATAGCATTGAGCTGTAAAAAGGTGAAATGAGCATAGGAGAGGAAATAGTAGGAGAGAGGAGTTATCCAGGTGGGCTACAGGGGCAAAGCCAGTTGCTTTTAAGATATTCTATTATTTTAGTTTTAAATGAAGAGTAGCAGGAGTTGGATTGTATACTTAGAGGAAGAGCATTTTAGGTCTTCGCTATTTTGTTTGAGAAGAGGCAGTCATCATGGCAGTTATATTGTTACAGGATTGTGTTATCAGACCAGTCATAGAGTACAATGCTCTCTTTGGTATGTATCTGACCAGGCATATGCAGCAACTAGAGTGACCTCAGAAGTTTCTTACAAAAAGAATACAAGGTGTAACAAACCTGCCTCTTGCAGAGCACCTTAAAACCCTTTCCCTCTACTCAGTCTCCTACAGATTGCTGAGGGGTGATCTATGCCTGGGTTAAAAGGCATCCACAAACCCCACACTTATGACTCTCCTACATATTCGAAAGTCAAAAAGTACCAGAAAACAAGGTCTAGGGACCTGATTTTTTCTGTGACTTAAACAGAACATGCAGGGCAGACAGATATGCATCCCAAAGACTGAGCTTCCTATGGAACAGGCTTCTCATCCATGTGAAGCTGTATTTATCTATTACCCGGTTTAAGCACAACCTAGACCAGTGGATGGGGAATAGGAAATGTATACCGGGCATGGCAGAATCCACCCAACAAACATAGTCTGAGCCCACAGCCAAATTCCTAGCGGGTGGCAGTCTGCCTCAAGATGCCGATGTCATTGTGCATGCCCCTGCACGTGATGACATTGGCAAAGATTTCAACTTAAAAAAAAAATTCGAACCCCCCCCCGGGAAATTCAGGAATTAAAGGGGCCACTCGTGAATTCATGACACCCTATTATTTTCCCGCAAAACTGGTAAATACCAAGGAATTTGGTACGGTTGAGAGGTCTGCCTGGCACCCATGTCCCTTATGGATAGAGGTAGCTTATAAATGCCTGGCCCTCAATGTCCTATTTGGATACAGGACGTCATTATTCTTTCTGGAAAACTTGGCTAGACTTATAAAGACCCCAAAGTCATTAGCCTAGTAACAGTTTATGAATCTATGAATCAATGTAAACCATTGGCAGTAGCACTTTCCAGTTCATAGACAGGCCCAGCACAGTAATTCTACATGTGTGTAGAATCACCATGATGGGCTATCTCAACAACCAAGCTAACGCTAATGAAGCATTGCTGAGGGAATAACCTATGATAATTAACCATGTGCTGGCCCATGGAAATGTCCCTGTTAATGAACATGGTAAAAATGCTGCATTCCCCATTGTAATTAATGGGAGAGACTGCATAAAGGGTAGATCAGGTAAGTGTCTCTGAGGAAGGAATGATAGTGTGTGAGTGTATGTCTGTGTGTGAGTGTGTGTGTGTGTGTGTGTGTGTGGGGGGGGGGGGATTATTTGTCTCTGCTTGGGTGGTCAAAGTAGGGTGGTTAGCTAGAGGTCATTAGAGTAGGAGTGGATGTGTGTGTGTTTTGTATATGTGTGTCTGTGTGGCTTAATAGATGACTATGACCATGAGCACAATCTGGTAAGGGATTGTTTGTAAGATGTACAGTTAGTATCCATGGTGGGGGGAGGGTGCCTGTGAGTGTCTGTGTGTGGGGGGCTACCTCTGTCTATATGTTGGGAGGGTGCCTGCCATAACTCTAAACTCTCCTGAGACTAACAAGAAACGTCTGTAATACTTGGAGGAAACACCAGACAGCAGGATAACTTCTTAAGTATTACTCTAAGTCAATAAAAATTAATAGAACAATGGGGTTTGCATCATGAAGCTTTATCTGAACAATAAGAAGTACAAAACGCTAATGTTTACCATTATTGATTGGCTGTAATCCTCCATAATTTACAACGGATAGGGCCAATATAAGAGAAAAAAATGAAGGTCCTTCTGTATAATCAGGGACAGTTAAGAGGTGTGTGTGTGTGTGTGTGTGTGTGTGTGTGTGTGTGTGTGTGTGTGTGTGTGTGTGTGTGTGTGTGTGTGTGTGTGTGAACATGTGCATATGTGTGGGAGAGTGAACGAGGGGGGTACTTTTGCCAATGTAGTACATGGACCACCACAGGCAGTTACTGCATGAAAGTGCTGATTAGCACTAACGGTAACACAGTGTGGTTCACAGAAATGTAAATTAGCTTATAATAAGGTTTTTCCTTATTGCAACTAATCATGTCTCTGAATTGCATTTTCCAAGTTTATGTAAAATGCAGAAGGGCTAGCTACTGGACGGTTATAACCTTGGCCCTAGATGATTGTCAGTGTTGAGGTGACACCCTGACACCATGTGCAAAAAATGGAAAAAAGGGGTTGTAGATGGATGGATGGGTGGATGTAAACTGACCCTTTCAGTCACAGCAGTTTAGATGAGCACAGAGAAAGTCTGCTGAATCCCAGTCAACATCTTATAGACCAGAGAGAGGATGTCTCTACATAACCATAAGAAACAGTATAATGACAAGTCCTCGACCGTCCCTTAATAGTTCATTGTCTAACCTTAGGATTTTTAGCAAGGAATCTTTGTATCATTTTAAGTAATTTCAGGTAACATGATTAAAGTTATATTATACAACAGAATCTAATTAATATTAAAAAAATGTGTACACATAATGATTCGATCAGTCAACATGCCAATGATGAGTCCAGCATTATCAACAGGGAGAAACTCTGGCATCCAAACAGAAAGCAGTTATCCAGTGTACTAAACAAAGAAATAATAATAGTACAACTGTAAAACACAAAGCAACCTACTCCCTATTGTGGACAGAAATGCAGAACCCAGCAAAAATTAAAATTAGCCAAACAGACCTACAGGCTATTAGTACTGCTTTCCATGCAGTTAAGGATCCCCAGATTGCACAGCAAACACTAAAATATAAAGAAACACCTGTCAAAAACAAATAAAATAAATAATGTTGACAGTCAGTTACACCACAATACAACATCACTTGCAGTGTCTGTTACAACAGCACGCTGCAATACAACTCATACAAGACTTAACAGCAGAACCCCACATGGGGAGGATTAAAGCACAAGAATACAATCACAACTTCGGATGGCTTTCAAATTAGAACAAAACTTCCAACTGTTTGATTTTTGTAGTAAATAAATCTATATACGTCTTCAAATGGTTCCAATTATTCTAGCCACTTCCTTCTGCTGGTAACCCTCTAAATATAAAAAAATGCATGTGATACAATTAGATCTCTTTTTACTTAAAAAAACACTGAAAGGTACCAAACAATTTCACTTCTGTCTCCAATATGCTAAGGGGCTGGGTAGCAGAAAATAGTGTGATTAGTAAAAAATAAATCATAAAAATGTACTAGACATCCATCCTTATCTGTTTTCAGTGCAGTTAAGTGAAACCAAATAACAGGTGACAGTTCTAATTCACAAACTTCACTGAAAGCAGTGAGAGAAAAATGAAAACATTAATAAATAAATAAACACTAACATTTTGCTTAATACAACTGGTTGAAGGAATGGTTAGGTATTCCTTGATTACGTACAAAAGTACAAGGTATGTTAATGGGGCGCATGCAACTTGCACTTTTAACTTTATTTGCAACTGTCCAAACCAAAGGGTAAAAAGGTGACAGTCAAACCATTCAGTAAAAACTGCAAGAAAACAGCCAAGCTAGTGTCTCCATTGTGCAATACCTTAAACCTCCTGTAGTGGTGGCCTATGGGATATATGCAAATGGCCCTTTAAGGACATTCTAGTATCTCAGCTATACGTTTTCTGAATGCGTGTGACTTCTTAGTTTTTAAGTTTTATCCTTGTCAGTACAGCATAAGTAAATTGTTTGGCTATACTTTAGAAATACAGAGTTTATAATCAAGCCTGATGTTCATAAACGTAATGGTGCTTGCAAAATATTCCAAATATCATCCAAGTTAGAGTCTTTATTGTGTAATACCTTAAACCTTCTGTAGTGGATGCCCATAGGATATATGCAAATGACCCCTGTCTATAGTGAGGTTTGTCTTTACCAAGGAAGTGTGCTCATAATTTCATATCCCTAAAGGAAAACTTACAAACTGAAAGTGAAAATGTATAACCTCGAACTTTAGAGATGTTCTGTATGAGGGTCCTGCATGTGATATGAAGATAAGCATTCCTCTTACCTAATGTTGCCATAAAGGAATTCTGAGTTATGAAGTGTAATGTAGCATTTCTAAGATAGATATGCTTTTAAATCTGAATAATGATAGTCATGACATTTTAATTATTATTTAAGTTTGGATGAATAGATTTCTTACAGGAGCCTGATGAAGTCCTTATGGTTCAGATGAAAGCGCATATTCCTGGCACCAGTCAATAAAAATTTTGACCGTGTTACACCTGGTTTGTTTTTATTTTTATTTTTCCAGTGTGATGCTATAGCCATTTATGTTTTTATGTTATTGTCCCCAGAATAACCATCCTGAATTTCTTTGATTTTATGATTTTATTCAGACTGGAAAAACCTAACAGCAATCTTGTGCCTTTCTTTTTTGGGGAGTCAGAGGAAGTACATAGTAAATATATATATATATATATATATATATATATATATATATATATATATATATATATATATTTTTTTTTTTTTTTTGTGGGCTGTAACATGCAAAGTTTTGTCTTCATTATATCTTTTTTGACTAACTGTAATCTATTCTACACCTGTTGACTTAATTTATGAAGGACAGTGGTGTCACAGAGGTTTGCAAATTCTGTTTAGTTATCTTCAGAAGCTGTAGAATGCATCATAAGGGATAGGTGGTGATCAGATAACTTTAAGATATAGGTTGAGGTCACCAGAATTTCTCTTGGCATCCCTCTAAAGTAATGCTGCAGAGGAAGCTGTAACTTGAGGCTTCTGATATTTTTCCTTGCAGACCATGTTTCCTATAAATCAGCCTTTTGCTAAATGGAAAGTTTCTAGGCTATTAAGGAGTAGGCTCAAGGAAAACTGCTTGACAGCAGATATAGACATTCATTTTTCTAAATCATTTAAAATTTAATCTACTGGCTTGTCAAATAAGTAATCTATTAATAAAGGCACACCGAGAAGCAGTGCCTTCCTGTCTACTGGTTATGTTTCAGTCTTGAACCAGGTATATGTTCTTGAAGGGACTCCATCAACATCATCATCATCATCATCAACCCCCTTTTCCCCATTTTCTACATGGGTCAGGGTGTTGCATTAACTGTCACCCTCTCTTTCAATCCAATTTCACTCCTGTCTTAGTCAAATGTCATGCCTGACTGTCAGAAGTTCTCTCACACAATCCATTCAACTCTTTGCTTTATGCCCTCATTTCCTTCTTTCTGTCTGTCCCCATGTCTTCTTCACCAGATTGTCTTCTCCTTTCCTGCACGTGTCCAAACCAACACAATTTGTTCTCTTTCAACTTCTCTGCAAGTGGAGCTATTTGGGGTTCTACTTTGATGTCCTCATTTCTTCATCTGCCCCACAGCGTGCATCCTACCACCCATCTTAGGCATTTCATCTCCACCATCTCTGGCTTCCTCAGATGCTCTGTCTTCACTACTTAGGTTTCTGTACCATACAACAGTACTAGTCACATCATTGTTTTGTGCACCTTGTTTCAGCTTTTTTGTCATTCATCTGTCACACACTACCACTGACACTTTGTGCTAGTTGCCTGTAGCCCTTCTAATTTTAGCTTTGACCTTCTTATTCAGACTTCAGTTCTCTTCAACCAACCCTCCCAAGTACTTGAAGCTGTTAACCTGTTCCACTATTTTCCCTTCTACTTCAGTTTTCAGCTTCTTCTGGTTTCCCCACTTGTTGCCATTATGACAGTCATATCTGTACTCAGTTGCATTCCATATTCCTCCAGTTTTGCATTCCATTCCCCTATCCATTGCTGAAGTTCTTGCTCAGAGTCTTCCTGCAATTCCACATTGTTTGCATACAGCAATGTTGTTGATCTGTCCCCTCCTAGCTGTTTGCTAATGTAATCTATAAGCAATATGAATAGCACTGGGTTCAGAAATGAAACGTTATACGCACCCACTCCCACTGGGGACCCTTCTGTAAGTCCGAACACCATTTGTACTTGTGTCATTTGGTCCTTCTACTTAGCATGCACTAATTCTACTGGTGTTTCCGGGACTTCAAACCGTCACAGTACTGCCCAAATCAGCTTTCTTGGGACCTTGTCATATGATTTCTCCAGGTCTAGAAAATCCTAGTTAGACTGGGCTCATCTCTAACTTCTTCTCAACTATTTATCTCACTACAAATGTTAGGCTGGTTGTGCTACATCTCAATCTGAATCCAAACTGCTCATCTCCCATCTTACTTTCTACTACTGTGCATATTCATTTATTAATCACCCTCCCTAGAACTTCAATGTAGTGTGGCAGGTGTTTGATACCTCTGTACTGCCCACTGTTGTGGATGCCACCTTTGCTCTTGTACACTAGCACTAGTATGCTTATTCCCCAGTCAACCTAGATATGTCTTTCTTTCCGTACCACTCTGAGTACCCTTAGGGTCCATTTCTTCCCAAATGCAGCCAACATCTTGATTATACTTGTGATAAGCTCCTCTGAGCCTGCTGCGTTCCCTAACTTAATCTTCCTCTTCCTTAGTGCTCTTTTTATTTTTTCTAGGTTGGGCAATTTTTCTTCTTTTTCATTGTAGGTTGTGTCTGGGGCTGTACAGCTTCTGTGGAATTTTCTTCATTCAGAAGCTTCTGGAAGTACTCCTTCCATTTGCTTTTGATGTTCTGTGAACTGGTGAGCAGGTTGTTGGTAGCCTTTACCTTGCAACCTGGTAGTTTCTTTGGGACATTTACTGAGTCACTTTCCAGAAGCTGGTAGAGTGTCTCTGATGCCTTGTTCTTTGCTATTGCAACTGCCCTCTAAAAGATTATGTGCAAACTGACAAAATTAAAGTATTCTATCTGTTCTGAAAATACATCTCCTCAGTAGTTGCTTATATTGGTTGTCTTTCGGTCATTTAAGTTTGCATTCTCACTTTTCTTTTTAAGGAAGATGTATTCCAAACAGTGCTTCCTATAGCCATAACATGCTCTTTCCTCACTGCTTACTCTCTAGGAAGTTCTGTTTCCTTGATGAGATGCTGACACCATGTTGGGGTCAACAGAGTCCATTACTCCATGTCCAACATACCATAGGACAAATCCATTACCATATCCTTGTTAGCTACAGGTCCCCCACCATGAACTAGAAAACCCATGCATCATACCTGAATTTACTAGAATTACTTACCATTCAGCCCAATATCATACTCATCGGTGACTTCAACTATCCTTCCATTAACTGGGAAGCAGACATGACCACTAACATACGGGCTCAATAATTCTAGAGTGTGTCAATGCAAATGCCCTGGAGTAGCTAGACTGTAATCCCACTAGCGGGTAAAAATATTCTAGACATGGTACTCACAAATATGGGAGAGCGTTGCACCCCCCAAGTGGTGATGTCTTCACTGGTTAGACCAGATCACAAAACAGTCTCTCTTGAAATAAATATAAAGGTAGAACCCCCCCCCCCCACCTAACCCTAAAACCTTTAAGAATTTTTCTAAGGCAAACTACCTCTTAATAAGTTACGGCATACTTAGTTTCCAAGTTCTCCCAAACCCAGAAGACATAGGAGCCTATGCAGAGGCATACACAAAAGCCCTTTATGACCATATAAATAACTGCATAGAAACAGCAGTACCAGATCAAAATAAGCCTAGGACAAACTGAAAAAACAAGCCACCCTAGTGGACCCCTAGTATAAATGGTTTGTACAACAAAACAAAGAAAATCCTGATTAAAAGTAAGAGTGAATGTGTACAACAGAGCAAAAATATCCTCATTTGTCTAAACAATCAAATCAGGGGACTAATTAACCTCAAAAGCAAATTCTGAGGCAAAAATAGTCTCCCAAGCTAAAGATAACCATAAGGCATTTTTAGTTATGTCCAGAACCTTAAGGGAAACACCCAACAACGTACAGAATTACTCACAGATGGCATCACCTATGCTCAGCCAAAAGATACAGCAAATCTGCTGGCCAATAAATTCAGTTCAAATTTCACCTCATCATTATCTCTGGTTACCCTCCAAGAAATGCTCTCCACAATTCCTCTACCAGTTATCACCAAAGAACAGGTTGCCATTGCACTTTCTAAACCTGAAAACACAATTTTAATGGGTCCCAACAATATCCCAGGATGACTCTTAAATATCCTGAAATAGGACCTATCAGGCCCACTAGGATATCTAATTAACCACAGTCTCTAGACTGTGTCCCTGTGGAGAGGAGTGGAGGACAGCAACAGTCATCCCTCTGCCTCAACAGACCCGGGAAATTACAAGCCCATAAGTTTGACTAGTCTCATATGCAAGGCCTTGGGAAGAATAATTATGGATCTGATAAATTATGACATAAAAAATCTCCAAACACTGGGCCCAGTCCAATTTGGTTTTGTCAAGGACAAGTAATGCCTACTCAATCTGGTGGACTTCTTTGAGAAAGTCACTAGGGCCATGTATGAGGGTAAAACAGTGCATACTGCCTACCTTGACCTGGATAAGGAATTTGAGACAATTCACCACTTGAGTATTGTATATAAACTCAGAAAACTGGGTATAAATCCCTACATCATCAGATGGATAGCCAAATGGCTCTTAGACAAGACACATGTTAGAGTGGGTGAATTTAGATCCAGCAAGCGGCCAGTTACTAGTGGCGTGCCACAGCGCTCAGTGCTGGGACCTGTTCTGTTCAGAATATACTTATCTGAAGTCAGCTAATGTACAAGACCTTTGGCTAACTACATTTGCTGTTGACTGCAAGCTGGGAGCAATCATTGAATCTCCAAATGATGTATATATCCTTCAGAAGGGTCTGACTCAGACAAATAACTGGTGGCAGAACTATGGCCTAAAACTTAATGCAAAAAAAATGCATAATCATACCCTTTAGGAAGTCAAATACCCCTGCAAATTACAACATTAATAGCAGACCCCTAAGAGTGGACTCAGAGGTGAGCATTCTAGATACACAGATACACAGTAGCCTGAACTTTGACTGCCATTCATCTACAATGGTGAGGAAGTCCTATATGGTGCAGACTATAAGTAAATGTATGGCAACCAGATCCAAGAAAGTTACAGTCCCACTGTGTCCGGCCCTCATCAGACCACTAATCAAATACAGTGCAGCTTTTGGCATGTACTTGACCAGGCACTTGCTCTAGCTGAAGTGACCTCAGAGGTTCCTTGCAAAAAAAAATACAGGGTGTAAACAACGTCTTATGCAGATAGATTAAAAGCCCTATGCCTTTACTCTGTCTTCTACTAACTATTAAGGGGTGATATATGCCTAACCTACGAGACACTCACAAATCCAGCACTGATAGAACTGTTACACACTTTCAAGACAAACTGCACATGGGTCTTCAGATCTAGAGATCTAAACCTGATCTGTGACATGAACAAAACATGCTAGAGAGACATATATGTGTCTGAGATTACCTCTTCTCTGGAACAGGCTTTCCATTTACGTAAAGCAAAGCCTTTCCCTGACCCTCTTCAAACACAGTTTGGATCAATGGATGGGAAATTATAAATTTACTCCCAGGGTGGCACTTATAACCCTTATGGACAGGGGCAGTCTGTAAAATACTTAAATGCATAAAGACGAATCTAAGCCATCCCCTAGCCTTTAGGGATCAAAAATCAGGTAAAATTCAGGAAATGATGGCCAGCCTTGTAAGAGCTCTTAAGCCATTAGCCCATTAATCTCTTATGAACCTATAAACCTGTGAACATAGTTAGCCAGAGGGAGAAAAGCATACAAAGATAGAACTTTCAGATCGGGGTAGTTTTACTTGTACTTTTTTCTCTAATATTTCATTTTAAGGTTGGTTACACATTGCTGATTAATCCAGTCTTCAACACCCCATGCATTCTGCATTCCTTTTATGTGGAAACAAATGTAAAAGCTGATTGTGTTTCACTGTCACACAAGCATATCACTTGCAACACAAATTCCACAGTTCTTAATTGTCCCTGCCTTTGCCTAATGTCACTGAATATTACCTTTTATCAGAGCATGATTTTTGCAGAATCTCCTTGATTTTGCCCATTTTACCCTGTCCATCCCTCATAAAAAAATTCTAGTAAATCAGTGAGGATTGCAATTGGATACCAATGCTAGATATTAAAAGTTCATAGTTTATGATTTATTTTGTCCAGAAAATGCATGCTGATGCAAAACCTGATCCATTGATAAATGGACATACTTCACTGGACCTAAGTGCTGTATTAACATGATATTGTCTTATTTACGTAAAAACGGAGACAACAGACCCAGCGTACTAGAGAAGGAAGGGCAGGAAACTTTGGATCATCTAAGCTACAAGTGTGATGATGTAAATACAGGAAGCACTGCCCTCATTAGTCAGTGGAGAGCCAAAGTGTGACTAGAAAATGACAGTAAAATGAAACAACAGAATTCCCAGTAAACTGGATTCTTATTTGCAGAATAAGAAGCCATCTTGCCATTCCAAAAGAAAAAGAAAGAATATAGGAAAGTGCAAAAAATAGTTGCATATGAGCTTTAACCTCTTTGTTAGCCAACCAATATTTCTTCTTAGCCCGATCAGTCTTTTCTAACTCCCATTTTATCTTGCGCTCTTCTTTCTTTTGATAACTTCCTGGATTTCTGACAAAGATAAGTAACTGTATTAATCTAGAAGTTTCTATTTTTAAACTGTTTTGTAGGGATTTAGATACCTAGTTTGCAGTGACTTGTTCATGATTCATTGGTGCTTAGTTTTGTATATGTTCACTGCTGCCTAATCTGTACTTTTCATAATCTGTAAATTATGTATTATCCATAACTACTGCCTAACCTACTACTTATTTTAAAAACGCCTTCCTCTCTATTTTCCCTAACTCTTCAACTTTTTTCTCCTAAGCTCGCTTTGTCTACTGGCCCAGCCCTCCTGGATATCCAAGACCATTCCCAGGATAGCAAGTCTCACTCTGTTTGCCTGACTCCCTACAGGGACAGTTCTATCTTTCTCCCACAAGAGAGAGTAAAAGGATTAAAGAAAGTATGTAACAAGCTACTATCCCTACTGCAATTTACATGAGAAGTTGTTATATCACTTATCTGGTGCTAGTAAAGGATCCCAGCCAGAATTGCCTGCAGTCATACCCTTCTTACTATGAACTCCCCTCATACCTGCCTCATCCCTGGCTCCTCTTTCCCTATTTCAGAGCTGCCTTCCTTCCTACACCTATCAATCTGCTTTAGTGGTTCCTCTCCTTACAAATTCAGGTTCTGTCCACTAGATGGCAGTGTCTACCCATCTATAGCCCATTTTCCCTCACTCCTTCCCATGCACTACAATAAAAATATAAATAGTCTTCTCTCTCTTAACTGCTAAACAACAGTTCTACCCATCTCCACCTCTGGAAACTGCCTTCTCCTTTCCCTCTGTACTGCATCCCAAGAATCCCATTAACCACCCTGCTTACCTTCCTCTCTACTTACCTTCACCAGACTGATTGTTTTTCACACTGTCCTGCTGCCTACCTTCCTTGGGTGTATCCCACTCCATTCGCCCTGCGAGCTCACTCCGCTCCCCTACCCTACCCCCAAATCCCACACACCCCTAGTGCATCTACACTTATACTCACCTAACCACTCCTACTTCCTCTCTACCTATTACACCCCTCCCCTTTCACCACCATACTCTTCCTAACCTCTCCCCTACATACCACACCCCTCTCCTACTTACTCTCTACCTATTCAACTCCACTCCTTCCTCCACCATCTTCTTCATACCCCCTCCCCCTATAACCCATCTCCTCATACTTCCCTTCATATTAAACAACACAAAATCTATCTCCTCATACTTCCCTTCATATTAAACAACACTAAATCTATCTCTAACCCTTTTCCCTACACTACATATTCTACTCTATCAAAGCCTCAACATGCTCACAAAACTTATATCATACTCAACCCAACTACTACTACTTCTGAACCTTACCTATCTCCACTACCTTACCCAGCCCAACTCCACTAATCACACATCATTACTTCACACAACCAGCTCACTCCCTTCAACACACACTCATTTGTCTCAATCTCCCCTGGACTGTATCCCATTAACAACTATCTATTTTTTCACTACAAACGAATCAATACCTGTAAACTTTCCAGCCCCTCCCTAACCTCCAGTACCCACACAAATCAGACATTATACAGCATACAAACAAAGCAATCCAAACACCTCATCACCATAATTCAACACCTAACAAGCATACTTCTATCTGGAGATATACACCCTAACCCAGGCCCTAACATCACTTCCCCTACATCTAAATCCATCCTATTAGCATCTCTAAATTCCCTAAGCATAGCTAACAAAATCCCCAACCTCCATGCCTGGCTTCTCCACAACAAACCTGACATCTTAGCTATTTCCGAAACCTGGTTAAAACCTCACATAAAAGATGCTGAAATAGTACCACCAAACTACTCCATCATCAGAAAGGACAGGGCCAACAAAAAGAGTAGAGGGGTAGCTCTACTCTACTCATCCACCATTTCCATTACTCCCTATAACAAACCCATCCCTCACATTTGCATAGCCTCACTTTACATTCCCCCGGGAGACAATATCTCAGTACTTGAGGATATCCAATCTTTGCTTTCTACCAATATCAGTAATGAAACTATTAGCATGGGAGACACAAATATTAATTGGTCTTCCATTCATTCCCCTACGCACCCCCTAAACATCAACCTATATAAGTACTCTCAGCTCATCAACCTTACTACCAGGCACTCTAAAGACTTCTCCAGTGGCAGTACCCTAGACTGGATCTTAGTCTCTCACCCCCACTACTACACTGATAGTGGAACTCTTCCTGACTCCCTCAGTGACCACCTTCCCATTTTCACCAGGCGTCTTCCATCTCCACTACATGTAACTCATAATTACATCAGCACTCGATGCTTAAAAAACTTCAACCCTATAACCTTCTCAGATTCCCTAAAATCAATAAATTGGAACCCCCCCTAAAAACTCTACCCCTGGATAATGCTGTTGCACACTTCAATATAAATTTCCTAAAACTGCTGGATAGCTTTGCCCCATTAAAACCAAAAGAATAAGAAACAACACCGCCCCCTGGTTAACAAAAAATACACTAACTGCCATACAATGCAGAGACAAAACCTGGGCAAAGTACCAAAGAAACAAAGCTCCCACCACACTTAATGAATTCAAATCACTTTGTAATACAGTTAAAAAGCTTATCACAGCAGATAGACAGAATTACTTCTCCTTACTCAAAAATAACCATAAAACCAATCCTCAAAAATGCTGGAAAGGGATCACTACTCTCCTAAAACCTGGCTCAACAGAAAACCCATGCCCAGACCCAAATGCACTAGATATAGATCTGGCTACTCAATTCAACTCCTTCTTCATAGACTCTATTTCCAAACTAACCTCATCTTTCTCTAATAACTCCTCACCCCCTACTTCTGCATCCCCACTCTTGTCTCCCCCCTTTATCCTTAGTCTCTCAACTCCCACCATTCTCCCTAAAACCCATTCCTACTTCTACCATACAAAAACTCCTGCAAAAGCTGAAACCATGCACCAGTGCCTCCAATAACATTCCCTCATCCTTCCTCAGCATAGCTGCCAAAGCCATTGCCTTCCCCATCAGCATCCTAATCAATCACTCTATCCAAGAGGGTCTTGTACCCAAACTCTGGAAAAGGGCTTTCATCATTCCCCTGCACAAAGGAGGCAATAATAACAATATTACTAACTTTCGTCCCATCACCATCCTCTCTCCTATATCAAAACTCCTAGAGAAATGTATCCATCTTCAACTCCTTCCCTATCTCCTAGATAATAACTTACTAACTTCCACACAACACGGATTCAGACCCAGTAACAGTACCATGACTGCCCTCTTTTCCTTCCTGGAAACTGTAAATAAAGCCAGAGATTCTGGCTCTACTGTATCTACCCTCTTTTTTGACCTCTTTAAGGCCTTCGATACTATCTCTCACAACCTTCTCCTGACCAAGCTGTCTAACCTAAACCTATCCCCTTCCTCTCTCAACTGGTTCACCAGCTATCTCTCCAACAGGCAACAAGCTGTCAAGTGGAAAAAAGCCATCTCGTCTTTCCTTAACACACCCACCGGTGTCCCCCAAGGTTCCATTTTGGGTCCTCTCCTTTTCAATATATTCATAAATGATTTCTTCCACTCAATTCCTCATGCTAAACTTATGCAATATACAGATGATTCTACAATTATCTGTGCAGTCTCATCCATCCCCATGCTCTTAAAACTGACTCAAGACACCTTCTCTACCACAGAACAGTGGATGAATGACAATCATCTAGCACTCAATGCATCAAAAAACAAACTTATGGTATTTACCCCCTCAAAAACCAACACCATTGATAGAAAACTATTCTCCATCACTAGCCAGAATAACACACGTCATGAACTGGTATCTGAAACCAAACTACTAGGAGTCCAGATTGATGACCAACTTAAATTCAATAGTCACCTACACCTAAACATAAAAAAAAAACACCAAAAACTTGGCATGCTCTACCGACACAATCGATTCCTCACTACATCTACTAAGCTCACTCTCGCTACTACATTCCTCATCCCTTCCTTCCTTTATGGTGCCCCTCTCCTAACAAACCTACCATCATCTCTCAAAACAAAACTGTCCTCTTGTTATAATAAAATTGCCAAATTTGCCACTAGCCACAAATCATCTACCCATCACTGTGCATCTCTCCACAAACTTAACTGGCTAGAGCTTCCCAAATATCTCTCCTATACACAGCTCACTCATTTTTCATCCCTCCATCTGTCCCTCCCTCAGCTCTACCTTTAAAATGCACCTGCCACAAAGACTTCTAAGATCTAATAACCAAAACCTAATAGAGCTGTACAAACCCCTTCGCTCTCCAGGACAAAACCTCCTGTCCTTTGCCCTGGCACACCGATGGAACTCCTTTCCTCCCTCCATCCGCATCACCACCAACCTCCCTGCTTTTAAAAAATCATTGCACTCACATCTAACATCCTCTTGGGAATGCTCCTGCTCCCACCCCTCATAACCTATTCTCCACTCCCTTCAGGTAACTATATCATATATTACCAGACTCCAAATAATAAGCCAACTGCAATGACATTATTATTCTCTAATCCTACTACTCCACTCAAGAAACTATATATCTACTACAGCAATGCTTTTTTTTTTGCTTAATGTTTCTTTGTCTTGAACCCATGTAAACTGCTGTAATCGTTTTGTTACCACTGTTTTTTTAAGCATTGTCTTTAACCTACAGATGATAGAAATTGTAAACTGCTGTAATTTTTTGTAATTGGAGCTTTTCTCCCCAGGACTCCATTGAAGACGGGTTCTTATTGGCCCAATGAACTATCCTGGTAAACCAACTGCAAATAAATAAATAAATTCTGCATTCCTCCAGCAGCTTTCCTTATGTACATTATTTCTCTACCTGGCTCGGCCAAGTATCTGTTCTATAGTCCTCACACATGCTGTTTTGAAGAGCTTTCATTCTTCTTCAGCTCCTCTTAGTACTTGCTGTTCTTCCTGAGGTTCTAGAACTGTGAGTAATCCCTTGAACTTGAGTGCTTTCTCTCCAGTCAACATCCAAGTCTTCAGCCTAGACTCTGTTGATCTTAAAGCCTTCTCTGACTACTGCTTGCAGCTGATTGTGGCCACTAATGGTTTATGCTGTGGGCCAACTGTTTCACAGGGGATGATTTTTCAGTCGCTGATTCTACCCCAATGCTCTTTCCTTACTAGGAGGAAGCCCATCTGAGCTGCCTGTTCGCCATTCTTATATGTGATCATGTGACTGTCTGTCTTGCTGAAACATGTGTTGGCCACAGTTAAGCCATTTGCCAGAAGGAAGTCTAGACTGGCCTCTCCTTCTTTATTCCTATTGTCCCACCCATGTGGACCTAGACAGCTGTCATATTCTTTCTGTCCTGACATGTGTATTCAAGTCCCTATCCTTAAACTAGACTATGACTGCTGTGAGTCTGTCACTAATTCTGATGAGATCCCTCACTGTCTTCTGAAGCCCCCCCCCCCCACAATTACCACACCATTTCCAGTCTATCCTTCCCCTGAGTGGATCCCAAGCCAAATGATTTTGCTGCACTGCCCTCCCATCTTGTCTCCTGGATATAGAGGATGTCCAGCTTCCTCCTTACCATCATGTCATCCACTTCCAGGCTACATCCTGTCAGTGAACACTTGGCAGATTGATTGGTTTTACATCCAGATTTCACTCAACAAAGCTATCCCATGTAAGTCAAGCAATCCAAGCTGGGCAACTGGACACCAGCCACCAATAACTTATTGAACTAGGCTTATTGACCCAGGCTGCTAAGCTTTGTGGCAGACACATACTGGCCAAAAGGGGCGCAGATACATCTCCCACTGCTAGCATAGGTCTCTGTGTCAGAGTAGGTTGGGTTATCAACCCACTTATCACTGACAAATACCCATACCCATTTTTAGCAACATTAGTCAATACAACCAGATCACACAGAACCAATTTTTACACCATTAAGTGGCTAGCTGGTACATCTGTGATCCCTGTTTTACTGTCTAGGGAATACTGCACATCACAGCTGATGCCAAAGGTAGTTGGTCTATACAACTTTTCCCCCAAAGGGCACCATCTAAAGTTTGTGCTACTGCCCATAACTCCATTCTTGGATGTGTCTGAGGTAGAAACACTCAGCATATTTTTGGGAGGTGGGAGTAACCCCATAAAGGCACAGGGAGAACATGCAATCACTATACAGGTACTGGACAGAGATCAGAATCAAACCTTGTACCTTGTGCATGGTAGGCAATACCTTAACCATTATGGCAAATATGTCCCTCCACTTGATGGTATTTCACTGGCTGAATATCTTGTTATTGAATCTACAGTCTTATAATCACATTTCAGCATGTGTACCCGTCTTATATGGATTTGAAGTGAATGCTTCCATAATTTTCATTCATACCCCTATTAGGGAGAAAGTAGAAATATGTTCTTGAAATTCAGGGTGGATGGAACCCTAATATGATATTAAGTGAGATAATTTCTTATTGAAAAAAATAACAGAAATTAAGACTTTTACATTATTTTCCCAACATTTTGGATTCCCTATCAAAAGTGAGAATATAGTGGCAAAGCTTTAATTAGGTACTGACTGGCACATGGAGAAATTGTAGTAGGGTCAGCCTTAATTTTTTTTGTTTTTCTTTCGGCTTTTCCCGGTTAGAGGTCGCCACAGCGGAACTCCAGTCCACTAACTCAGGCCTCTCTGTAAGGATGCTCTGCAGCCTGCTTACCCTTTTGGATGCAAGTACTACAGTGTAGTGAGTTCCATTTCTCATGCTATATATATATATATATATATATATATATATATATATATATATATATACTGTAGTGCAATCTCAAATTGGTATAAATAATTAGCATGGGCTGTGGGAGGTGCAAAAGGGTTAGCCCCCCTGCAAAAGCATTTTTTCTGTTGTATGTGGGTGTTGTTTTCATTTGGATTTTTTTTCAGTGGATTGAATGTCGATCATATGGTTTCGATCATATGACTTTCGACAATCTGTCTATTTAATGGTTTGTCATAAATCGTATATATATATATATATATATATATATATATATATATATATACACACACACACTTCTGTTTATCGAAAAACAGTTTTTCAAAAAACAGAAAGCCAAACCGACTTTAGCGAAAGTGCACTTTAATGAACACCGATTCACCAAATTGAAAAAAACACACTAAAAACACATTTTTGCAGGGGGCAAGCCCCCCCCCCCCGCACCACCACACCTCCACTACTTATATGCACTAACTCCGAGATTGCACTACAGTGGGAAAAAAGTATATATTTCCTTATCCCCACTGTACTGCGCTTCAGTGAATCAATGCATTCGTGAAAGTGCCCTTTTGTTTAAGTGCACTTTCTCTAAAGTGGGTTCAGCTTTCTGTTTTTTGTAAAAGCGTTTTTTCGATAAATGGAAATAGACCCATATATGTGTATGTGTATATATATATATATATATATATATATATATATATGTATATATACACACACACACACGTTTTTTATATATATATATATATATATATATATATATATATATATATATATATATATATATATATATATATGTGTGTGTGTGTGTGTGTGTGTGTGTGTATTATGTGGCAGTTGGCTTTAGGGGAGTCTAGCATTTGCCTTAGAAGATTAAGGAGCTTTTTATGAGCTGTTTTCTGTGGTCCAGTGGTGCAAGCTTTGATTCCCTCAGCCTCCATTGCCTAACTGTGTGACTCTGAGCAAATCACTTAACCAGAGACCGCTTCCAGTCTGAGTCTGAAATTGGTCCGTTGAGATCAGTGCTCTAACCTGAAAAACAAATACAAGTAAGTATGTGTGCATACACACCTGTGTGTATGTAAGTAAAGCAGTAGACATGAAATGTTTTTTTTTTTAATCTCATCCTTTCACAACATCTAAATTTTTGCATTTAGGTGAAGAAGGTTCCTTCGTAGGCCGACCAGATCACTAGATAATGTAATTTATTGTTTAACCAAATGCTGTCTTGAAAGGGAGACCAGCTGGATTGTGAGGAAATGTCATGTTTAACTCTAGACCCCCCTGGGAAATCTATTTGTCTCATATGCAATTGTTCTTCTAAGAGAGATACTGCTTTCCCCCATGCCAACCATGATGCATCTTTAAGCAGGCTTCATCTACACTTCAATGATTTCCCCACCCTCCAGCCCCTTAGACACTGTGTATTGCTAACATTTTACCAGTGAGCTCTAATTTTAGCAGAACAAAACAGGGCTCCAGTTAAACCTCTATGTAATCCACAGTGGATTTAGACAAAAAATCCCTCTGTGTGCTTGAATACTGTCATCATCTTATACGCTCTGTATGTTACTAACATTTTATTGGTGAACTGATTGCAGTAAAATAGACGTGGACATCAGTTGGCCTTTCTAGAGTATCTGTAGTGGATTTAGGTGACAAGGTTAGCATGTCAGTTAAATACAACTATCTGTGCCTCTTTTATTCAGGCCCCAGCACAATGAGGGACCTGGCTATTCTAGCTGTTACTACTTTATCCTGTAGTTGAGATATATAAAGGTACAATTTCTGTTTACAATGACAACGTCTGAACATATGCTTGTGATATGTGTTTTTTTTTTGTTTACTTTATTTAAACATTAAGTGCTGGTAACTTAGTGCCATGTACATGGTGCCAGATAACTTCTGAGAGAGTTGATTCTAGTCCTGCTATAACTGCAGCCTATCTCAACTTAAATTGATCTCAAGAAATGGTATTTCCATCGAAGTTTGGAAGCTAGGAGGGAAGAAAGTGATAATGATCAGGAAGATTTTGTTTAATAATATTTTAAAAGGTTGAGAAGCACCAACATCCTGGAAGAAAGCAGTGGTGACTGTAAAACCTAAAGTTGATAAAGACCCATCAGATCCAGCTTCATATAGGTCCATTTTAATTCTAAACCATGATTATAAAGTATTTACATCTATAATGGCTAAAAGAATGGCAAATGTATTGACAAAACTGATAGCTATGTATCAGTGTGGTTTTGTGGAGCGAAGGCAAATATTTGACAATATTAATAGAAGAATGATGATCCAGAGGAAAGCAGAATGTAAGAAAATACCAGTGTTGTTTGTGGGTCTTGATGCAGAGAAAGTATTTGACAGAGTAAGCTGGGATTTTATGAGTAGGGCAATGGAAGCATTTGCATTCCCTGTTCCAATAATAAGGTTAATTAAGAGGGTACATGAGGGATCAGAGACAAAAATTAAAGTGAGAGAGTTCCTCTCTGATATGTTATGTGTGAACAGAGGAATTTGGCGGGGGTGTCTTCTTTCCCCTTTATTTGTGTTATATTTAGAGCCACTGGCAAGGAAAATAGTGGACTCAGAAATTCAAGATTATAATCGGTACGTCATCAGGAAAAGTTAGCTTTATTTGCACACAATATGTTGTGCAACACTTGAGACAGTTTCACTTCTATTCTGGATATAAAATTAATGAAGATAAAACAAAGGCTATAGCTGTAAGCTATGTCCCCACACTAAATTGGTTCAACAATACCCATATTAATGGGGACGCAATAAAATGAGGTATTTAGAAGTATGAATTAAAATAATTATGTTATGGCAGCTAAGGATATCTAGGAAGAGACTAAAAAGATAATACAAAAACTGGTAAACTGGAAGCTCTTGTTTTTTGGATATGGATAGCAAGATACAAGAAGTGAAAATGTTTTAGTGTCTTTAGTTTTATATACAGGTCAGGCATATTTTTATCAAATAGAAGAGAAGCTGTAGACAGTAATTAATAAAGAGTTGAAAGAAGGGGGAGATGGTAAGGGTTACGCGGGATAAGCTAATCTTTCCAATAGAACAAGGTGGTTTAGGATTTTCTGATTTGAAGCTATTTTAGAGCGACATGGTTAAGGCTCATATACATACACAGGCAGAAAGCTACAATTCAAAGTGAAAAGGGATGATGGTGAAATAGGGAGAATCTTTAAGAAATAAAGAGAGAGTGGGATTTTGGATGCAGATCCTTCAGGAGAATAAAAATATTCATACAGAATGTTATATTCATAAAATAGCAGAAAGTATTTCAAGGTCTAAGTCAACACTAGAATGGAAAAGGGAAATTTTGCCAGTAGGAATGCCAACAATTAGGAGTTCAGAGAATAGGCAAGAAGGGCTGGAGTTTATTTGAGAAAACTTGTAAAGGAACCAAAGTATTGGGAGCAAATAACTAGAGAGGGAACGGTAATAGACTGGAATGAGGCCAAGAAGATATTTGGACTGCAATCTAGAGATTACCTTCCCTAACAGGGATTGCTATCAGAGTATAAGGAAAGAGAAAGGGGTATGGGAATCTTAAGTGAAAGACCTGCTCTGGTAGAGTTTTTAGTTGAATCTAAAACAGAAACTGCTGTTAAAAAGGGATAATTAGTAGGGCATATGAAGTATTGCATTATAACTATAGGAATAGATCGGAGGAGGTTAAAAAAGATTGAGAAGAGAGACTGGATAAGCAATTCACAATAAATCAATGGGAGGATATATATATGGCTCCCAAATATTCAACAAAATCTAGAAGATTTAGGGTTTTTGCTTGGAAGTGTTTTCATTGGTATTTTTATACCCCAATCAGACCACAAAGGATTTTTCCTCAGGTAGATGGCAAAAGTTGGAGGTGTGATAGGGAAGAAAGAGGTAACTGGGAACATATATTTGGGAGTGTAACGAGTTGGCAGACTTTAAAAATTCCCTACAGAGAATACTCTGTCAGAATTATTGGGTGAGCAAATGAGTGTAGCCAAAGAAGTTATTTTTGAGGTAGCATACAGGATCTGAATTGCCTAGACATAGAAAGGCCTTGTTAAGTTTAATTCTGATGGCTGCTAAAAAAGCAATTAATAAAAAAATGGAACTCAAAGTCTAAGCCAACTGTATTTGAAGTACTGATTATTGTAACAGAGATGCAATGACTGGAAGTAGGATCTTTAGAAAAGGGTACGGGCAAATTTCATAGAGAAAATGGGAACAGTACATGCAGAATAATGTTTTGAAGGTGGAGGGAGGTTTAATGGAAGGCAGGAATTGATCAATATATGTAATGTTGGACTGATGATGATACAAAAGAATATACGTTATGTATAATCCTGGCAACTCAGAATATATTAATATGGTTTGTTTTCTTTTTATATAAACATATGTTTGCCTATGGCTCAAATGATAATTCAGTAAAGGCATTGCAAAAAGAAAAGACCCAGAAGGATGCAGGAGCTGTTGCATAATCCTTAAAAATGTTCTCCTTTTTTATCAGCTCTTCCCAAGTGCCAGCATCTGTACAGAAAGACACATTATTTATCTCAGGCTAGCTCAACTCTATTTCAAAATCAGGAAAAGTTATAGTATAGCATGTTCTGTCCAGGATGTCAGACAATGTCCATAATGTAATGATTATCACAGGTGACTGTACCTTAACTGAATGCAAGTTAAGGATACAACTACACAGCCCTGTATTCAACTCTGATCCTTCTCTGGTCACCAACGTCACTACCAGAGTGGACAAATCCTCTGGCAGGCAGAATGTTGTACTTTGCCTACTAACTTCCATAATGCCAATATCAGTAATGCAGATGATACGTATATCTTCTGAAACCATTACCCAATATTTGCCAGCTGAAATAGAACCCATACATCAAAGGGAAAATCACAGTAGTATTCTCTTAATTCTAAGAATTTTGATCTCATCAAGTTGACCCACATAATCAGGTCATATAAATTGAGTAACCTTATTTTCCCTTGTTCTTGACTCTTCTTTGGTCCTGTACTTTAATAATACATTCCGCAAAATCCTTAACTCTACAGCATCTATCTGATGTCATAAAGCAACAATAAAAAGTCTTTCATGGCTAATATAACATATAAAATAACTTATAACCCAACATCACAAAGTCAGAAACAATGCCACACTAACAAATATCTCGACTCCCTCTAACAATACAAATAACGTTATAATAATATTAAATTGAATTGGCAAATAGCAAAATAAAGTATTTCACCTCGCCTACACATTGAGGACCCAAAGCTCTTTTTTGAGGTTGCTTAGGCTGTTTGTGCCTGGTAGGCTTCATTAGCCAAATATCTGAACTTCTGCTGCCCCTTTGAAATAGTAACCTGATTCTGTTCCAACTTTTAAAGAAAAGCTACCATCTGCCCCAGACTACCCCCAGTATTCTGTCTAACACTTCAGTAAGTAACCACTCATCAATGCATTTCACAAAACATTCTTTATCCTTGTTGCAGAAGGTCCTCAAACATTCAAATCTTTACTGGCTTCAAACAATCTTCCATCTAGGTATCTAAAGTTTTTTGTGGATGTCATTACCTACTCCATCACTTTCCTACTTAATGTATTCATCATTGAAGCATATGGCCCTAAAATCTGGAGGTCCTTTGTTCTTGTCCCTCTTCACAAAGAAGACAACTCTTCTGATCCCTCCAAGTATATCAATAGGCTTCCTTCCTTACATCTGTACTGGGGAAATGTCTCCATATAAAGAATGACCATATTAGCAGTAGAATGTGCATAGTCTACGAGTGAAATTAGAATAAACACATCAAAATATGCTTCACTAGCAAAATAATAAAAGTTAAAACCCAGAGCAGTCTTAATATAAGTTTTTCAAGAGGAAACTGGCATCAGTTGTATTTTGGTAACACATTAAAAATACATCACTTCCACTTCAAAATCTTTTTGGATAACAAACATGCTTCTTTCTCAAAATAGAACATTTAATCCTTATAACATGTTAAATATTTTCAGGCTTATTATATAAAGTTTATAACACTTAACTATACAATTTTAAAACATTTAAGTATATAGTATGGTCCACTGTGGCAACCCCTAACTGAGAAAAGCCAAAAAACATTGCTTTTACCTAGATTCTCATAGTTAGAACAGATTCTCACAGTAGTTATAACTTGGGGTTAGTGTGAATAACATAGAGAGCTTAACAGCTGTATGCCCTTAGTAAAGTATAGGTTCATAGGTAGGTACTAGGCTATCTGCCCGAGGGAATTTATAAGCCTAGCCAGAGTGTGTCGGCTTTCATTACCCCATTGATTAATTAACTGATCCTCTGTTAAGCAGAGCCAATGAAGTGATCCCAGGGGTGTATTTTCTGTTACCCATCCACTCATCAAAGTTTCTCTTGAAGAGTGTTAGTGAGGGGCTCTGCCTGATGTAATTTGGAATTTTGTTCCAAAGCATGGGGAGTCTCTGTGACAGGAATCTATCCCTCCAGCATGTTCTATTTATTGTTGCGAGGTTTAGCTCACTAGAGCACGTGGCTCGCAGTGACTTGGATTTCTTTAGGTGGAGCATGTCCATCAATTCTGAGTTGGACATGGCTTTGTAAGTCAGGCAGAGATCACCTCTGAGTAAGTGATATGCCACTGAGTACAACCGGAGTTTTTTCAGTCGGGCTGGATAGGTCATATGTTTGAGACCAGTAATCCTCTTGGTGAGGTACTTTTGTGGTCTTTCCAGCTGTTAGAAGTGTCTTGTGAGGTACATCCCAAATGGGGCATTGTACTCTATGATGGGTCTAATGAGTGATGAGTAGAGGGGCACTATAACCTCTTTATTTCTAGATGTGAACCCTTTAGTAATTAGAAGGGCCACATTGAAGGATTTCCTAACTACTTTGGCAATATGATTGTCAAAGGAGAGATTACTATCTACCTGGGTCCCCAGATCTCTTATTACCTCTTCTGTATTAAGGGGGCTGCCACCTATGTGGTAATTCGTGGGTGTTTTGTTTTTCCTAAACGGGATGACTATGCATTACTATCTGTTATATAGAAAATTAACAGCATTGCTATCTGTTAACTTTGCTGCGGTGGTGGTGCTGCGGTAGCGTTGTCGCCTCACAGTAAGACATTGTCCTGTTCGATTCTCAGCTAAAGCGTCTTCTGTGTGGAGACATGCATGAATGGGTGTACCTTCGTTGAAGGTTGTGCGTCAGACCTGGCAAGTCGGTACGTAAAAATCTACTGCCAATCATTAGTGGACTGGAGTTCCACTGTTGCGACCCCTAACCAGGAAAAGCCGAAAGATACAACAACAACTATCTGTTAACTTTCTATATATGTTCAGACCATTAGTTTGATCAGGTTGTAGTGTTAAGTCCAAATATGGGATATGAAATCTAATATTATGGGCTTCCAAAGCTTCATAATACAATTTAAAATTTTCTAGAAAAAGACTGAACTCCTCATTGTTTCCTTTTTAAATAAGCAAAATGTTACCCCAAAATGACAAGTATCTAATTATCACTTAATTGTTTTTTTTTCTTCTGTATATGTATTTTGTTCTCACCAGACCATTTCCTAATTTACTTAAGTATCTCCACTGTATCTCCCAGAGAAGTGCCTTTAACATGGTGGTATAATCTACCAGGCTCTAGAAAATCATTCTAGCAGGAACAATATTCAGCATTTCTAACACTGATTCATTTTTCACATTTTGGTTCTCTGTAGCCAGTATTTTATGGCTTCCAAGTCTGTGTCACGTTCAACAGATATATATGCACACACTCACGCATGCCCGCACGCACACATCACATACACACAGATAATGATAAGCTACGTCAACATCTGTCTGGTCAATACCATTTGGTCAACACAAACAGATAGTCAACAGGTGTTCAAGATCAACCATTCCCAGGTAGTGGAATATTCCCTTTACCTAGGGATTGTGCGATCGCGGAGTTTGTATATATGATTAGCAAGGGGTGTGGGGGGTGCAGGGAGCTTGAGCCCCTTCAGAAAGACTTTTGGTTTGCTCCAGTGGTTTTCAGTCTTTTTACACTTGAGGAATGGTGAAAATAGGACAATTATTTTGGGAACCACTAAGGCAGAAATAAAAAAAACATTATTTATAAGGAACCAATTAAAACAATCACTGCTTGAGCGTTGTATGCCAGCATAGTAATCTCACCAATTGAGAAACAAATAGATACATAGTGTGACCATAGAAATCGAGTACACTGAGTGAGAAAAGCTAATAAATCATTGCCAGGATATGAAGTCTGAAATTTCAGTGCTTTTTATGAGAAACAGACCAAAAATATAGGGCACAAATCTGGAAATTCTGCAAAAATCTGGACAGTTGAAAGGTACCTAGCTACCTCTTACACTCGCACACTCGCGCACACACACACTCACACACACACACACACACACACACACACACACACACACACATACACACACACACCATACCTCTCAACCTCTTAGCACAATAAAATCTGGGTAACACCAAAAATAATAGTGGGACAAAGCCCCAAAAATAGGGACAGACTTTAAATATTGCTGTCACAAACTTATAAAGTTGCTTTAATAAAAGGTATTGTGTTATGAATTTTCTGAGGGATATGAAGTCTGAAACTCAAGTGCCTGTCATTATTTAGTGAATTCTGTCCTTATGGATTTGCCACAATAAATCAAAAAACCCCGCAAATATTATGAGGAACAGATTGAAAATATGAGGCAAAATTCTGGACATTCTGCTGAAAATCTGAAAAGTTGAGTGATACCGCCCTCCCTCTTTTTATACACACACACACACACACACTCACACACACACACACACACACACACACACACACACACACACACACACACACGCACGCGCACACACACACACACACACACACACACACACACACACACACACACACACACACACACACACACACAAAACATACTTCTCAAATTCTTACTTCAAGAAATCTGGACAAAACATAAAATAATGGCAGGACAAAGACACAAAAATAAGGACAGATTTTAAATATTGCTCTTATAAACTCAGAAAGCTGCTAGAATAAGAGGATATGTGTTAGCATGCATTTTCTGCAGGATAATAAGTCTGAAACTCAAATGTATGCCATTATTTAATGAATTCAGTCCTCTGTGATTTGCTAGAAAACTACAAGCTTTATGAGGAACAGACCAGAAATGTGAGACAAAAATCTGCACATTCTGTGGAAATCTGGACATTTGAGAGCTATGCCACCCATCTCACACACACACACACACACACACACACACACACACACACACATTTCTACCTACCTACTTCTTACATACACACACCTATCTACCTACCATTTAAACACACACACACACACATACACACACACACACACACACACACACACACACACACACACACACCCTACCTCTCACTTGTCTATTTGTGGTCCACACTTCAAACATCTTCTGGCATTCAAATTCCAATCACACAGAAGACAAAGACATAAACAGCTGGTCGCACAGATGTGACAGGTATTATATGACCAGATGCAAAGGGCATTCTTCTTAAAGACGAACACCCTTAAAAAAAAATTAATTAAAAATAAGTCTCCCCATTTCATGGACCAGCAGGAAATCTCTGATGGACCAACCCAGTCTGCAGACCAGTGGTTGAAAAACACTGGTTTAATCTTTGGTAATTACTATACCATGCACAGAACGTGTAAGGTTTGATGTTTCGACGTAATAACATTGATATTGTGAATGCTGACATAGTTGGTAATTCAACCAGCTGCCCTACATCCATAGGTGTAGGGCACTGGATCGACTGTGCACCTACACTGACACATAGAATCCCAACATGAGAATGTCGTAACTACAAATACTGACACATTCTGTGCATACTCCAGGGAGTCAGAAAGGCAATAAGACACAGCCCTTCTGACAGCGCTCGCTAAGTGCTTTACGCCTTGAAAGCTATCAAAACACTTAGTGCTCTCTTCTGTAATTTGGAGTCCACAGAGCATTTAAAGCTACATGCACTACACAAAATTATGATCGGGTCAACAAATCAATCATAACCCATTATTATGTGCTCTTGACATGGATGCTGAGATTCACATTTCCTGGCACCCATGTCATAACCACATAATAAGCTGGTTACAATCAGCAACCCAATCATAATCCTATATATAGAAGCTATAATTGATGCTTTCACTAATAAGTAGTCCAACAACTGCTTATTAATCATACTTTATCATGTACATTCCATAAAAAATCTAAACCTTTAAGTAACTCTAACACAGGAGGTCCTACTTTCTTATAAAACTTTCATGACATATTGCATGTAAGTACTTTTCAGTGTCTTAAATATAGACACCTTTATCACTAATGTTAGTTACAATAAATCTGTAGTTTTTGAAAACATCCAGTGCTTACTTTTACTGTATTTGATTATGGTACTTAAAGCAATGTAACAAAATATTATGTCTGCATAGCTCATTAAGGGTTACCTGTTCAAACAGATATGTAAGGGGGCCAAATTAGAATTGTTTTTAAACTCTAATATTTCATGTTTCTACCTCTTTATGTGCATACCACAATTTTAAATTTTCTTTATGACATAATTTGTAATATCCACCTATAGAGAACAAACATTAACATGAGTGGCTGGAATAAATGTTAGTCAGTCGGTGGCAACTCAAAGTTTAGCCTTTGTCAATATCCTTCTAGAAATGACATTTTACAGTGCTGTTAATTTATTGTCACTTGTATTCCACAGCCCATCATTTAAGAGTGTTTTTCTTTACTGGTTGTCATTTAAGAGTATTTATCTTCTTTCTTATTTATTCTCTTATTTTCTGCCACAATGATTTCTCCATTTTTTTGAAACTGCACACATTACTTTAATCATAGGAAAAGGGATACCTCCAAATGTTCCTAGTCCAGATTCATCAGTATCTGTAGACGTTTGTATTTCAAGTATATAGGGTGCCAGAAGTTTGGGGGTTTTACTTAGTTTCAGTGTAGATCTTGGCATGTCTGACATTGTTTTCTTTTAGTGTATATTATTTTTTTCCAGTTTAATTCATGATTATTAATATAATCTGGTTTTCTCTATAAAGTTTATAACTGTATATTTATGTTTGTTTGCTATCAAAGGAAGTAACCATGGTAATAAGTTTATTTAATAACTGTGAATGTCGCGCACACTTTTGAAAATAGAACACAGTTTTTCATTTACTTCCAGCTAATCATGAAACCTATTTCACCACCAGTGCCCTTCTTTAATAACACATTTAAGAAGTAACAAAACTGGTGTCTTGCTACACTTTTTGCTAGCTTTCCTGAAATTCTTGGTTGACCTCTATAAAACCAGTGACTTTTATAAACCACAAACCATGGGGTAATTTTCCTAATGCCTCATACATTTTTAAAGTTTTCAAATGCTAAGAATTTATTTGTCTGCCTTTAATTGCTCCAAAATGTATCATGCATTTACAGTTTCCATTTGAACATCAGAAACAGCAATATTTTTATGAATGGTTGAATGGACACCAAAGATATGATATTCTACAGTAGTCACTTTTAAGGAAGAAGCAATTCCATTTTGAAATACCAAGTGATTAAACATCTTGGAAATAATTAATTGATCAGTTTAACAAACAATACCTCCAAACAATCAGTAACCGCTTGAACAGTGGAAGATGTACGTTGTGAAGTGTGAGACTGGAACCAACACATCAGAACAACAACAGCTCCATTAAATGCATCTTTTACAAAATAATAAAGCAGAGACATTGCCTGCTTTCATAAGCTTTGTCAAGCGGTAAGTAACAAAATAAACTATTTATTTATCCAATATAAATGTTATCATTTCAATGAATTTTTGAATACATATTTTAAAGAAATTAGCCACATTGCAAGTTAAAGGCTGTTTCAGAGCTCACATCATGGTTAAAGGAGCACGACTCACCAAATCTATTCCAAGATTTACGTACAGATTCGAGAAGCCTGTTAGACAGCCTAAGGACACAATGTGGTTTGCACCTTTAGAATATGAGCAGTGAGGGACAGTTTCAATAATTTAGAAGGTTATGGATGAATTTTCATTGAAGGAGAGGCATGGGCTAAATTTAAGCCAGAGATGTCTCTAGTCCTTTTGGTGCCCCGGGGTGTTCCTTGATCTGACTTTTAAGTTGAGGGAAAGAAAAAAAATATGGGAAAGAGAGAGAGAGAGATGTCCTTATATACTTGAGCTAAAAAAAAAAATTCTTTACTTTAAACTGTAGTAAACCATTTTCTACAAGTGAATTAAGTGACATGCTACAACTAACGGTGAGCATTAAACAGCTGAGCTCTGCCCAAAAATGCTTCAAATGCGTTATCAACATTCATTTCTGAATGCTGATAATGAGCTAAACTACACTGAACTCTAAAGGTCTTCCACAAATACATGAAAAGCATTCAGATACTGAATGCCAGTTAATGAAGAGCAGGGCACCCTGCCTGACATCTTGTGCCCGGAGTAGCTGCCCCCTTTGCCCCACCCTAGCTACTTCTCTAATTTAAACCATTGCAAACTGTAACTGATAAGCTTTCTGTAGTTTGTGCAGAAGTGAAGAATGAACACTAGTGAACATATGCAAAGATAAGGAAGGATTGCAAAGAAATACATTGCTACAGCAAAGCATTGAGAACAGAAGGTAAGAAAAGCCCTATAACTTTAGAGATCTCTTTTTTCTGATTTGCTAGTGTTAGTACAGTGCTTTTAAAATAGTAGGATCACCCCTCACATTTGGTAGAAGATGTTTGCAACATTGTTGTTTTAATTTTTGGAGAGATCCAGGGGGGAGTGGGAATTCTAATCCTGTTTTTCTGAAGAGGAGCTGTACTGTTTACAGTTTTCAGAAGTCTATTATTCAAGTATTATATTTCCTCATAAAGGTGCCGCTTTATGCAGTATAGGACATTACTGAAATGTTCATGATTTCGTTTTTTTTTCATATTTCTTGAGTAGCAGAGTTATTGTGTTCTGTGTCTCTTTCTATGGCATCAGAATGGAAACATATGACTATATTCACAGAAAGTCTCAGCCATTGTTACACTAACATCTACGTTACTGCCAGAAACTGATGTAAAGATCAAATCTGATGTACTCTCATGGCCAACAATGATAACAGCTCTTTCATTGAGAGAAGTAACCTATTCTTGAAGGACTATGTGCCTAATATTCAGAGCATATAACAATGAGATTAGATTTCTGACTGGACGTAAGCCATGTCAGAGAGTCTTCAATAACTGAAGTACAGGAGTAAAGCAACATAAATACATGCAACACTTAACTTTTACTTATAATGACTGTAAACCCGAGTGGGAATAGCCTGCTATGAAAAGAAAAGATAAAATGCATGTCAGACAAGAAGTAAGGTTGCAGCAGTGAAAAATGGCAGCATCACCAACTTCTTCACGTTTCTTATCTAAGTGCAGGAAGCTTTACCCTTGTGGGTCAGTTTCTGAGTCTGGTTCCTTATGTGAGCCACGTTTCAGACGCAATCATAATGTTACAAAAGTAAGAAGCAATTCACCTTAACAAGAGACTTCTTTCCATGATAGTTCTTCCATTGATACATACCAATTTAAGACCTTCAAACACTGAACAGATTATATCAAGGTGAAAAATAATATTGTTGGTGCAAGGGCCTGGGTTGAGGTGAATATCCCCAGACAGTAAAAGTGAGGAAAATGGGACTTGACCATGTGTGATGCTGAAGGTAGCTGGTGAATGGCCGACAGGGTAGTGTGTGATGGATTATCTGTGAGAAAGAGTATATACCAGTGAAAGTCTCTATGACTTCTAACCTCATCCAAGGTTTGCTGTCAAAGATGTAGTGTACAAGTAGGAGATGTGAAAGCAGACTGTTGAAAAAAGGATGATGACTGGATATAGTTCTTACACAATGATTATGGTGCTGTGCAAATAATCTCCTGGGATCTTGTTTAATATGCTTTGGCCAGAGTGATCTTTTGATGTTTAATCAGTGACATAGCAATCTGCTTCGAATAAAAAAGTCACAATCAAAAATGTTCACTGTAGTCCACAAAACTTAGGTAAATATTCTAGGCAGACAATGGCACAGTACAAAAACGATGATAATGAATGTGTGGTGTAGTACATGTAAGAACCACCTAATGCAAATTATAACAGGGTATAGAATGAAAACCTGTTTTAAAATGGAATCCCCAATTTAATTTGTAACACTTTCCAGAGATTAATTTGAAACATATTCGAGCTGACTACAAAATAGTGTTGCATGCAGTACTGTGCAAGGAAAAAATGTTGTTGCTTCTCATATAGAGTATACAAATGTACTCAAAGCAGTTCCAAGCAGAATACACAGGCCCCCGGATTCATGAAGCTTGCGCCAGGCGCAGGCGTAGCATAGGCGGCATAACACCAAATATGTCCGCCGAGCAATTCAGGTACAAACCAATCCCACGTGCACTACCGGTATACACCAGAGCTACACAGCCCTCGGCATAGGTATGCAAATCACCCCATGCACAGTGTCGCACCATGCTTTGAAGGCATACAGTGATTCACGAAGTGGTGCAGGCGTAGCGCAAGCCCATGGAAATGTAAACCAAAAAACACGGTTTACATTTTCCCAAACAGAACATCGGAGTTATGGAAGCAGACCACACGCATGTATTACAAAGTTAATATATGCCAATGGACAAATACACAGCCAATGGCACAAGAAAAGATGCACAACACCTAAAAAACAACATTTAATGTCATGTCTACAGTAATACAGAGTACAACTGCAGGGCATGTGTGTGCAAACAGGAATACAAAGGAAATATATAAAAATGGCAGAAAATCGCAATGAAAGACAAATTAGGATTGCACCATAATATGCAGTGGTAGGCATGGCACACCACAAGCAAGGCGCAAGGGTTGCCAGGGGCCCATGACAGTGTTCAGCGCTGTAACTATGAATTAGTAGTCAATGCCATACAAATGAGGCAGGTAATACTGAATCGCAAACGTCCCACCGGATTAAGGATGTACCTGACGGCGCAGCGCTATAACACCGAGGAGTGTATCAAAAGTGATACATGACATCAGCAGAGGGGTGTGCCACCGTATCAGTAAGCACATTGGAGCAATGCAAATCTGGCCTGGCCGTTGCTAAGCAAAGCTGAAGGACAGGGGTGGGGAGGAGGGTATATAACCATTTAGCTGAGAGCACACATGGTGCCCGAAAGCGCATGTGTACAGGGATGAACTCGTGCCCGAAACCCGGTAAGCGGATGCACGCGCTGTGAACAATAGCACAAACAGGAAGGTCAGGGGAAGAAAAGAAGGAAATGCTGAAGCAGGATAATTGGCGTACTAATGAGCAATTAACACCAATCAACACACGGCGGCCAATCGACGGCAGTAGACAAGCCTGCATGTAGAAACCTGCAAAACAGGATAGAGGAGGCATAGGATTGCAAAGAAAGGTGTGGAGGACCTGGAATGCAAAGATAGGAGATCTGTCATAGCAGAGCAAAGCAAACCCACAGTAGATCAGCAATAGCACACATTACGCAAGATAAGCCAGTTCTAGGAAAGTACAAATGAAAGCAGGCAGCTGGATGCATGCCAACAAATGGTAGGTGTAACACGCACAAATGTAAACAGAAGGGCAGGAGGTAATTCACGGCATCCAAATGTAATGCAACACCAAAGGCAGCACAATAGCGGTTTCATAAATAAAACACAGAAGATACCCTGTAGCCACGATCGTACATGCACACCCTATGACATCATCAGTGTTCACAGCAAAACAGTATAAAGTGTGAAAGCACCCAACACACACCTGTGTATTCCCAAACACCGCACCATAGGTGTAAACAGACGGGGAACTTTTAAAATGTACATGTTGGGAGCTGCCATAGCTGTGATTCATCAGCATGTGTTACAGACAGACAGTGTTGTGGAGGATGATGCCGACAACCACTGTGGGCCTCGGAGGAGGAGAAGTGCATTCAGACCAAGGGTAACCTACCAGGGGCTACATGATCTGGAGATAGTAGAGCGTTACAGGGTGGACAGGGACATCTTACAGCAAATAGTAGAGCTGTGCCGACCATGCCTGAGAACCAGAAACAACAGAGGGGAACTCATCCCAGTGGACACGGAGGTATGTGTAAGCTTGCGAATACTAGCCACAGGTACCTTTCAAAGGCCAACTGGAGATATAATGGGGATCTCACAGGCATCGGCATCCAGGGTAATACACCAGTTCCTGGATGCCATGTTACCACATGCCAATGAGCATATACACTTCCCCCGAACTCAGGAGGAGTTGGCCAGCAATATACGTCACTTCCACCGTGTGCCAAACTACCCAGAGGTACTGGGTGCGATAGACTGCACACACATACAAATTAAGTCACCACCCGGTGAGTATGGTAGGTGCTACATAAACCGCAAGGGATTCCACTCCATCAACTGCCAGGTCATGTGCAATGCCCAGGGCATTATTATGGATGTGTGTGCTGGCAGCCATGGAAGCTACTACTACTCCCATATCTGGCATGCCTCACAGCTGTATCAGGTATTTGTCAGAGGGGACATCCCACAAGGTCACCTTGTGGGGGATGCTGGCTATGCACTGGAGCCGTGGATGATGACCCCCATCAGAAATGCACACACCAATGCAAGAATGCCATAATGAGGCACACGCACAAACCAGAATCATCATAGAGTGTGTGTTCTGGATGCTGAAATCACGGTTCCGGTGCTTGGACACATCTGGTGGAGCCTTGCAGTACTCTCCAGGCACGTGTGCCCACATCTTCATAGTATGTGCCATGCTACATAATATGATCCTGCGGAAACAGCTGCAGCAGGGTCATAATGGGGGAGGGCCTCACAGCCCACCGCAAGTGCCAAGGCCAACAGAGGCACAGAGGGATCCAGACCAAGGACACACTGTGCCAGCCCCAGTAGGCAGATGGAGGCATGCCCAATATGCCTACTCCTTGGCAAAGAGGGAACGTATAGCACATACCTTGACAGTGTAGGCTCCCACGGACTGACACCCCTCTCCACCTGCACACAGTAACATGGATGGCACACAAACACGACTACCTATAAATTGTGATGTATAGGTGTCCCACTGTGGAATCCTACATAGGCAGCCCTCAAACATTGTACACGCAACAGCCATGGGAACATGGAACTGTCTACACCTGAACAGTAGATGCGCCCATCAGCATCTGTCAGTGCTGTGTGTATAGGTTCCCAGGTACATCGGTAGGTACACGCCCGATTGTCAGAGGCAAAACACCAAACGGGGCAAACAGTGACACCCGTCGCCACAACATCGAGTAAGCAACTGTCGCGTACTGGAGCAGAGGCAATCACGGGAGCACATGTGTGTAAGGACTGTCCTACACACAGTCATCACAGATTACCCACCGCGTTACTGAGGGGCTCCACAAAATGTAATCATGGATGTAGTGTCAAGGCAGGGGATGTACCCATGACAGGCATTAGTCACCCAGGCATGCTGCATCCACAGTCGTATGAAGGTGTAGCAAATTATCGGGTGTACCTAATTGTGATATACATACCCAGTGCTGGAGTACAGCCAGTAAACATCACATGGACATACCATTAACTGAACCCATCAAGTTGTAAACTAACGGAGTCATCCATGTGAGTGTAGTGTGGAGTAACTGCTGTAGTGTACTGCACATACAAATTGACATAATTCATGTACAACCCCTAGATATCCAAGTGGTACATGCAGTGACTGTCGTGCATGTTCCTGGTCCCACGTCCCAGAAGGGATGTCACATAATCCCGATGGCACGGGTAATGCATTCCGGATGCAGGTCATCAGAATATGTGTAGCACATAGGTTCATAGGTTCATAGGTTCATACTAGGCTATCTGCCCTAGGGCATTTATAAGCCTAGCCAGAGTGTGTTTGGCTTTTGCCACCTATTTTAAATTAATTTTGCTATGCCCTTTTTCGAGGTTAGTGTACTGTGCCTCTGTCTAACAGTGACACAGAAGTGATACCCGGGGTAAACCTACAATTTCCCATCCACTCATCAAGATTCCTCTTGAAGAGAGTCAATGAGGGACTCTGCCTAACCTGGACTTGGACTTTATTCCAGAGTGAAGGGAGCCTCTGGGTTATGAATCTCTCCCTCCAGCATGTCCTATTTATTTCAATGCTGAGGTTCAAGTCTCTGGAGCGCGTAGCTCGATGGGATTTGGATTTTCTGAGGTGCAGCATGTCCATTAATTCTGGGTTGGACATGGCTTTATACGTCAGGCACAGATCGCATCTGAGTAGGCGGTATGCCACTGAGTAGAGCTGGAGTTTCTTTAACCGGGCAGCATATGGCATCTGTTTGAGCCCTATGATCCTCTTGGTGAGGTACTTTTGGGGTCTTTCCAGTTGCTGCAGGTGTCTGGTAAGGTACATCCCAAAAGGGGCATTGTACTCAATTATGGGCCTGATGAGGGATGAGTAAAGAAGCACGATGACCTCCCCTGATCTAGATGTGAATCCCTTCATGATTAGGTGGGCTATATAAAATCTTTTTCTAACCACTTTGGCCACGTAGTTGTCAAATGAGAGATTGCTATCAACTTGGGTCCCCAGGTCCCTAATTACTTCTTCTGTATTTAATGGATTACCACCTATGTGGTAATTTGTGGGCACTTTGTTTTTGCCAGAAGGGATGACTATACACTTTTTGGCGTTTAGCTTGAGGCCATGGCTCTGGCACCAGTTGTCTTTTTCTATGAGGCCCTTTTGGAGGATGCTTGTGTCGGCTGGAGAGTCGATTATGGCACCCAGTTTGCAGTCATCTGCGAACTTAGTCAGCCACAGTCCTTCTGTGTTGGCCTGTACCTCCGAGAAATATATACCGAACAAGAGAGGTCCCAGGACTGAGCCTTGTGGGATGCCACTTGTAACTGGTTTGGAGTCTGACATGGCTCCAGCAATTCTAACCATGTGGGTTCTGTCCTTGAGCCAGTTTGCAACCCATCTAGTGACATAGGGGTTTATATTTAAGCTGGTGAGCTTATCTATAATGCCCGAGTAGGGTATTGTATTGAAGGCTTTTGCGAGGTCCAGGTAGGCTGTGTGGACCACCTTCCCCTCGTCAATGGCCTTGGTGAGTTTTTCAAAGAAATCAACCAGGTTTAAGAGGCAGGATCTGCCCTTAACAAAGCCGAACTGGGTAGGATCCAGTGTCTGTAGGTCCCCAATATCTTTATTTATGAGGTCCATGATGATCCTTTCCATAGCTTTGCAGACTAAGCTAGTCAGGCTTATGGGGCGATAGTTTCCAGGATCCGTTGAGGCACCACCTTTGTGGAGAGGGACCACTGTTGCTGTACTCCACTCTTTGGGTACATACCTGTAGTAAGGCTAAGACTGAACAGTAGTTTTATGTTTGGGTTTAGCTCTTCTTGGAGTTCATGTAGGACGTCTGGTCCCATTGATGCTGTGTTTTTTGCTTTGGAGAGGGCAGCTCTTACCTGAGCATCTGAGATGTCAAGGGGGCAGCACTCTGCTGGGATAAATATTTGCCCTTTTGGTGGGGAGGGGAGGAGAAGTTTGTGCTGAACCTGTCAGCTATGATGTTGGCAATGACTGTGGGTTTGGTGCATTTTTTGTCATTTTGGACTAATTCTGAGCATGTCTGGGAATTCCCACCCAGGTTCCTAACATAACTAAAGAAAGCCTTGTGATTATCCTTAGTGTCCTGTGCAATTTTTCTCTCGAAGCTGGCCTTAGATGATTTTATGAGTGCCCGTAGTTTTTTGCTAATACTGATCAGAGATGCCTTCCCTTTTGGGGATTTTGCTCTGTCATGTAGTAGCTTCCTCCTTCTATTGTATAGTTTGTTTATGGCTGGGGTCCACCAGACGGGATGTCTGCCTTTGGAGGATTGGGTCTTGGTTTTATTTGGGATTGCATGATCCATGCATTCCTGAAGGTGTTCATAGAATGCGTTTATAAAGGATTCTGCGGTCTGGGCCGTATTTTCCACAGGCCCGGGGGCTTTGAAGGATTCCACCTCGGTTTTGAGGAGTGTGAAATTTGCTTTAGAGAAGTTTTTCACTGTGGTTTTCAAGGCAGGGGGTGGAGTCGGGATGTGAATATCCAGTGAGATTAGTCTATGGTCTGATCTTATCAGTGAGGGATACACTTCTGGTCTGGAGCACAGAGTCACCATGTTGGTGATGATCAGGTCCAGTATGTTTTCCCCTCTTGTGGGAGTGGTAACAAGTTGTTCCATAGAATTTGAGTTTATAAATTCTAGGAACCTTTGGGCTAGGGTGTTGGAGCTACAGTAATGCTCCCAGTCTATGTTTGGGTAGTTGAAGTCGCCCAATATAATGGTGTTTGGAGAGACCTTCATATTTTCCAGTGTTCTCAGGAAGGCCAAGTGGGGTTCCTGGGTTTGGGAGGGTGGTCTGTAGCAGGCTATAAACTGGAAGGCAGTTTTACATGTTAGCGGGAATAAGCGTTGCCCACAGCTGGTAAGCGATGTTTAAATATGACTATACGGATATGCGCAAAACAGGGCTAAGTGTCACTGACCACTGCCCAGATCACGGTCAATGATGTACAGAACAGGTGACACCAGCATTAGTCACCCCTGAACAAATAGCGCCTGCTCCGAAGGGTAAAACGACCACTGCCAGAAGTGGAACAGGCAGTCATGTACACAATCACCCAACACTATTGCTAGGCAAGATGTACGTACGGTAGGGTTGCCACAGTTCAAATGACCAATGTGGGACATACGCCAGATGTCAGCAGGATGACACACACCCGGCCAGGATGAAAACCAGAATGACAGTGTTTTGCATAGATAAAAAGCTTATAGTGTAGTAATGGTCACAGGTACTTGTTCCGTGTCCTGTAACATGTAGGTGGGTCAGATACAGAATAAGTGTGTCATGCAACTATGACATAAACTATAGGGAATATGTTTGTCCCAAAGTTGCAGGACATTTGCTATGTTCACAAATATTTCGCAGGACACAACTGCACAAAGAGGGATTGTCCCTCGCAAAGTGGGATGGGAGGTAATCTTAACCTATGGCAGGTGTGTAATGTGACAGGTACAGACACAAACGTGCGGAGTCCAGGAAACACAGTATACACTGACAAACACACAATGAAAGGCGTAGCATGCCTGTCACTACCCCTGTCCAAGATATGTATATATAAATATATATATAAATATATATATATATATATATATATATATATATATATATATATATATATATATATATATATATATATATATATATATATATATATATATATATATATATATATACACACACACACATATGTATATATATATATATATATATATATATATATATATATATATATATATATATATATATATATATATATATATATATATATATATATATATATATATACACACATATATAATACAGATAGAAAGGGCGATAGTGTGATATATGTCGATATACAAGGGGTCACTGGCATCTGCAAATATATAGATAGGTTGACGACATTCTAAACACCTTTGAGGTACAAATAAACAGGATACCGCCAACTATGGAAGGTGTCACACCCCGACACGCATAACCAGGAGGATGACAGACAGAAAGAACACAGCACTGGAACAGTAGAACCGCGAGCAATAGGACGATAGTAAGGACATGTAGTCACTGCTGTCGGCGGTGCGGTCCACGTAGGTACCGTGTACAACTGTGGTTGTGAGTGATGTAGCCTGTGTATGTATGTATTGAGGGTGCCATGTGTGTTCCCGTGTGACTAAAGTGTGTGTGTGTGTCCTCATAGTGTGTCTGTAGGTGGCAACTCGGAGGTAGATGATTACGGTAGGTGCAGGTATAGCTATCCGTAGGCATGCAGTAAACACCTGTCCCACATTAGGAGGGACAGCCCCCCCAGGGCAGGTGTGTCCTGACATGAAACATTAGAAAGGGCAACTGTCCGTGAGTGTAGGACGTTAGTATGTCCCACATAATATGCAATAGTTGCAGGAAATACTCATGCCTGTATGTAAGAAAGGGAAATGTTACATGCAAACCGATAAGTAGTGAAGGACCAAGAACAATAGGTATGTAATGAGGATAAAAGTATGTGCTATCCTGTGTACTGACCGTGGCCATATGTCAGCCTGTTAACACCACTGTGTGACCCGCAAGTGTCCAACTATGGCCATATGAAAAGGTGGCAAGCCATGTGACAGAGGGTCTGACACCAACACCACTGCAATGACTGGAAATATCTGGGACAGACATACACTGGATAGCGTTCATTTACAAATATCCCTGCACATATCACCGTACATCCGGAGGTATGGAAGCATCAACCGCACCTGCATACCATATAGAAACCAATTAACAATGGCCCAAAGTAAATTCCCGTAATAGAAGTCTATTAAGTGATAGCACTGTAATTAGGGAAGGGGCCCACACACACATATATATGGACTACGTAGAAATGCAAGCCCCACAAAACCGTATATGCTATGTACACCCGCCTACATCCCCCACACTGTAAACAATAGCAATACAGACTGTAACCACAGCCCAAACATCTAGTTAGTCAATTACATCTGCTGAACCATTGACATACCTTGTGAGAGACATTTAAAGGTGCCATGCAAAATTGTATCCGTCGTATAATGGAACAAACGGTGATGTTACAGGTGTTTGCAATAGTCCTTTATCAGACAGGTGGGATGACGGGTACAGTCACAGGTAGAACCACATACTCAAGCCGTCACACACAATCCATGGGGGACATGACCCCAAAATAGACTTGGCTCTACACAAAGCAGTTGCAATTACACACAACAAAACACAATACAATGTCAATACAATACAATACAACACAATGTCTCCCCGAAGGCAGGGCAAATGGCCAACACCCAGGTGGAGAATTCAATTATACCCCACTGCTGCCACGTAATTGGTGAATGGAGTAGCTGCAGAGCTGAAGTGCACGTAATTAGTCACACCGGACCACCAATTGGTGGCAGTAAACCACATGTTGCAGGTATAGACGTATATAAGGATGACTTGCCAGATATGCAAACTGTATGCTCATACCGTATAACAGTTGAAAGAGTGATACAGAAGGGCGAAATAGAGGCGAATCACCAGAATGATATCAAGGTATGTATGATACTAACTGTATGTATAGTATGTTCTGTATTATGTAATGTCAGTGTATGCATAGCCTGGTTTGCAGTAATTAACAGTGTCCGCCATGCATAAAGTGTGGAATGGTATTTATGTAGTGATGTCTCGCTGATCGTACTAATGCTTGTAGAAGATGTGCGTCCAGCAGTGGGCCACATGGTAAACAGCACAGACACCACAAGGGATGCAACATGACAGCGTTAAACAGAACAATGTCATACGACCCGCCGTCAGTGGCAGGGTATGTCCAATAAGTATGTGCCATAGCAGGGGATAGTATATGTAGATATACTGTAACAGTACGCATGTGTATGGGCATATAAAGTCAATGACATGTCTAAGATGGACCCTCTGTGCAAGTAATAGTTGAATTATGGGATACCATGTAAAGCATGTGTAATGTATAGTACAGTAGATTGATACGTCAGATATGTTACACAGGAGAACAGGCATATGATGCACAACAAAGGTATCATATAGTGATGTGAGTAGTATATAATTAAGATATGTATAAACAGTTATGATGAAATAACTATGTACTCCACTCTGTGCATTTGTAAAGGATGCAAACATTACTCCCATACTAGAATAGCAGAAGAGATTTGACAGACAAACATGAACATGATTGGCGTATACAATAACGGTATACATATGGCCCGTAGTCACGGGACATTGTAATAGCGTGACAGCCAATCTAACTGGAAGGGCTATACCAGTAACCATGCATAAAGGACATGTAATAGCTGCACAGGTTCATAGTGGGGTACCATGCAGTCTGGCAAGTCAATGTGTAACAACAACTACAGTGTGCACACCAGTGGCACCTCTCCAGGGTAGTGTCCTGTGAACAGAAGAGCCATGTGTAACCTGCATCACTGCACAGTACATCCACTGCAGTGAACCCTGGCATACATGTGTCCACCATCCAGCAAGCGAGGTATCACATGAACACTGCTACTGACTGTCCATGCGTGATGTACATAGGAATCATGTCCCAAAGCATGGTGAGTGTCCGGTCTGGGAATGCAACCCCCAAGCACATGCCACACACAGTCGCGTGTGTGCACATATCCATGAGCATCATGGTCATAGTGGCTATTGTGTATGTCGTGTATGCAGAGTATATCCATAAACGTATTTGCAGACATGGGCCTTGTCTTTGCAGCAGACATCACCCCTGAGTATGTAGTCTGCAAATGTGTACAGATGTGGTGTCTGTACATACGCTGCATACATTAACAGTTGTAGCTCAATAAACATCATGGTGTTTTAATGTTGGGGTATGTAAAGCTGTTGTGTAAGGTACACCCTACGCGGGGTGTTGTACCCATGGATGTGTGTATACGTCCGGTGTTCAGAGGTACAATGGGTGCCTATGTACCAGCTACACACCCAGTACAGACATGTGTGAACACGTAGAAGGATATCCACGCCACAGTGGCAATGTGGTATTCACAGAAGTGTGTGTGACATACATGTGTCTTACAAACATGTATAATGCAACATGTATGTAGGGGACTAACACCTATGTGATAACCAGGGGGAGGATGGTATACTGCAAAGGTGATGTTCACACCAATTGTCATGCAGGTAGAGGCCATGATGTTCATATCGGCATCTGTCACAGTGACACCTGTATGGATGGGGTCTGTATCAGCTGGTGGAGCAACAACGGTGCTGAGTATGCAGTGGTCTGTAAAGCTAGGCAGGGAAGTCCCCTCAGTGGTAGCCTGTACCTCAGGGAAGCATATACTGAACTTGAGGGCCCCATGACTGAGGACTGTGGTAAGCCAAGTGTAACTGGATTGCAGTATGTGATATGGTATGCCACCCTCAGTGTGTGTGTCCTGTCCATTAGCCACATTGCATAACATCCAGAGACATATGTTGTAATGTGCAGGTGGATGTGTATGTAGTCAATACCAGAATGGAGAACGGTGCTGAATGGCACCAAGAGGACAATGCAGGCTGTGTGGACACCCGTGTCATCATCAACTACTCTGGCAACTGTAGGAAAGGTCTTCAACAGATGTAGGAGGCATGCTGTGGCCCCAAGACCAACCCAGCTGGCATCAAAGGACTGGAGCACAACAAAGACTCGATGAATGATGTCCATGATGATGTGCCCTATAGCTGTGCATAACAGTCCAGTGAGGTGTGTAGGGCAATAGTCCCAGTCGTGCAGTGTGGCACCACCTGTGAGGAGTGTTACTGTCGCTGTGTGCCAGTCAGGGGCCACAATGTCTGGTACAAGGCTATTACTGAATATGGTGTCCCAGTGGGGAGACGTGCTGTTCAGAGTTCTGTGGACATCACAGCCTGGGATATTGCAGGGTGACAAGGGGCCTGTGTCCCAGGACATATAGAGTGCAGGTCAGTACTGTGTAGGTGTGACTGCAGGTACACCGCAATGTACCTTCAAGGAATGTGGCCCTGCAGGGAGTGAGAGGGTGTAATGTTAGCAATGAAGCCATCAGACAGCATGTTGCCAACATCACCTGTTACTGTCATGTTCCAGAGTGACAGTTGTATGTGTGAGCAGATGTGGGTATTGCATACGACTACTGACATGCCACCATAATGCCTTGTGGTACATCTCGGAATGTGTCACAGTAATGTGTACGTAGCTAGTTATGGTGTATGTGATGTGGGATCCTGTGGCCCTACCGAGGCTGATCAGTGAGTCACCCCACCCATGGGAATGTACACTACTGTGCAACAGCCCCCACCTGTTGTTGTAAAGTATGTCCATGGGACTGCACCCCCAGAGTGTCGTCTGTATTCTGGTGTGTACCAGCATAGCTCTGTGTGGAATAGCATGAACCACATTGTCATGTACATGCTATTGAAGTGCATTGGGGTATGTCTCAGCATTTGCATGTGCATTGTCCACCTGCACGTGTGCCACGACAACAACTAGCGCTATCATACGACATCTGTAGTTGGTGTTGTAGTACTCATCTACTGTGTATGCCGTGAAATGTGTGGTGCCGGTATGTGGCTAACAAGGGTGGGTAGCAGATGTACGGATTCCACCAATGAGGGGATAACTGCAGGTGTGGAACAGCAGTCACATGTTGGTAGTGTCCATGTCAAGGATACTGTTGGTCTTGGAGGTGGTGTATGGGTCGAACCAGCTAAGCGGAGGTTATGACTCACGCACAGTGTACGCCTAATGTGTCAGTACATGTGCAGCTATCACAGTTAAGTATGGGTTACTGTCAGTCTCACCTTAGTAGCAGCAGTAGTTCTGGACACAGTTATATGTACGTGGAGCACCTGTGATGCATTGTGCGAAGTAACCAGCCGGGATGTGTGTACAACATAGTGGAATATGGGGACACCTCAGCTGTGGGTGTGCCAGTCCAGGTACATGTCTGAGAGGTACGGTCTATCTATACCCAGTCATTGCAGGTGTGCTCCGCAGAGCCAAGAGGCAGGTCCCAGTCACTGCAGAGATATTGCAGCGGTGCAGTATCAGGTGTGCCTTGCCTGCATGCATCACAGAGGATGATGTCAAGCATTGTGTGACATGACCACATGCTTCACTAGCCAGTTCCCGTTCTGGTGGTGACTGTTATTGGGCACTGTGCAAGACAGGCAGTATAAAAGCAGCAAGATTCCAACATGTGATCCGTACTCCCAGGGCTGAAAGGTGCAGGTCAACTGTGCCACAGCATCATGTTGTTTGGCTGGGTCTGTCAAAGTGGACATATACTAGATGCCTGTGGAATGACAGCAGAAGCATGAACAACTGTTGGGAGTGACACAGTCATTCGTAGTACAGTGGTAACAGGTCCAGATGACCGCAAAATGCTTCCCAGGGCGTGGACCACACCATCAGGGTGACAACACTGGTGGGCTATTGCATGTCCCTGCACATGTAGTCTGTGCCCTGAGTGACAACTTTAGTCACACAAACATGGAAGGGGAATCACATCGTACCTGCTGACTTGTGGCATGTGTGCATAGGTTATGTTGCAGAACCAGTTACTGGACAGCAGGATGTAAGTGACTATCACCTTGTGTAGCCTGCTGAGTGGAACAGCAGTGTGACTGCTGACAGTCACCTAAGACAGGTGTGTTGTGTATGTTATGACACCCTATTGGCTGTATGTGATGGGCACACGTGTCTGTGGGCTATAGGTTGGTGTGGTTGTGTTTGGTGATGTGGGCTGTCATCGGTGCCCACACAGAGTATGGAGGGGTACTGTACAAGGTGTCTCCGTATGTGTGGCCTGTGGTGGGGATCATGTGGGACCATGCGATGTGTGGGGTGCGTTGCCAATGTTGCACAACCCCACATGACTGTCAGTTGCAGTCAGTGTTGGTGACAGTATAACCCCCAGCAGGGCTGCATATGTGCATCCCCCACAGGCTGTACTGTTGTATGTTGGGAGGTGTGCATTGACTGTGGACATGAGAATAGCTCTATTGCCACATGTACAACATAGCCATCATAGTGACAGGCAATAGCACTGGTACGTGCCAGTTGGGCATGCCTGTATATAAGTGGTACATGGCAGGTGGACAGGCCGTAGAAACCACCATGTCTCACAAGGTATGTGAGTGATGTGTGTATGACAGCTGTTGTACAGTTATCAAGGTGGAAATGTATGGACAGACAGTGTACCTGTGAGGACTGGTGTGAAATGGGTGCTAAACTAAGCAGTAGCTCATAACGTGCCAAGAAGCTCTGAACAAGTGCTGAGCATGCCCATACATTACAGATAGGGTGTTGTATACTATCAACCCACAAGTGTTGACAACAGTCATGATTGGTGGCACTGCATCAGAACACTGCCGGGTATGGTCTGCAGGTCCATGAACCATTATCAATGTAGATGTTAGCAGTACAGATGTACAAGGCAGTACGCATGTTTGACTACAGATGCCTGTGTATGTCACAGGAGTGTTCTACTAGTGGCCTTTTGACAGACTCACAACTACCAAAGGTGCTACAGTGACATGTGCATATCATACAGTGTCAGCTACAGTAAACCAGGGTTAATGTGTTGTACCCCACCCACATTGTAGCCCATACCACACAGACAAATGTCAGCCATCTGTGTATGTGATGATGTGAATGGCCATGACCTATGGGCAATTATTGTCACAGTGTTGTAAACAACATACAGAATGGGCTGTGTGTGTGATGTGTGTGACATATGTGCACATTCTGGTGGATGATATCAGCAATGACACCACTAGGGGAATACCCTCATACTCATTAAGAAACACCTAGGCTGTGGTCAACAGTATGGACACTGTGTTAGGGATGGTGTAGTGTAGTACACCTCCCTGAGCTGGAGACATCTCCCTGGCCCTTTAAGTAGGCATCCGAGGTACCCATGACATGACAGGGTGGTATCCATGAGCATGGAGATTATTGGACAGGCATACACAGCACCCGTGTGACCAATATTGGAATACACATCACCCTCCAGGGGTAGGGCCCATGCGTGGATGGCTGATACCAGCCTCCACAATACTCACCTCCAGTATGCAGCATGCTATCCACCTTGCATACAGACATATGCCACACTATGCTGTTAGACATGCTACATGTCCATAGCCTGATCTGAAAGACATACGTCATGGACAACCACCATCCTATGACTAGGATGGCCACATGCTGGACAGATCCCTGTGCCATACCTGTGACATACTCCCACCATACCATGCAGCCCTGTCCACATAGCTGCACATATCATCCCTGCCATACATGGTGTGATGGCCGTATGGTAGATGTAGTATCATCTATCTGGATCAGTAATGTGTCACTGATGCCCCTCGTGGTGGTGTAATGGGTGTTGGATACAGCTAGGAAAACCAGCCCATACATGCTATAGCTGATAACCTTATCTGTGAATGACGTCCGACTAGCCATTGTCCCATGTCTATCACATGTGCAACACAGGTGATCCGTGGCAGGATGTTGAACAGCTGTGCAGTGTAGATGTCTATGGAAAAACAGATGCATGTACAGGTTTCCATGCGTACTTGGTGCATTGTCACTGCCCAAGTCCAGTAAGGCTGTGTCTGTGTTGATATGTGACATATCCACAGCATCTAGGTCAACAGCATTACCGTGGATACATCCGGCATGGGTAGATAGGTAAGAACACCAGTGCATGCAAACAGACATGTCCACATGGAGACTGACGTCACATGGAGTAGGAACACAAATGAGGTGACACACATATATGGGGATGATATCCAATGCATACTGGGTGTTACACGTGTGGGACACATACATGCCAGTCGTGTTAGTGTCATGTTGATTTGCAAAGATAACTGTGCGAATGTACTAGAATGTATGTGCAGCAGTATCACTGTACATGTCTGTAAATGTGACCTGTCACCTTCATCATGTCTTACAGATAATGCCGCGTACACGCCTACCAGCATATAGCCGACAGGAGGATGATGTCATAATACCGTACCTCCATGAGAACTATGAGGTGTTATTTAGTCACGTGCCACAGCATGCACAGCAGCAGGATGACTTGTGGCAGGATCTTCGCAGGAGGGTCAACGAAGTGGGTGGCCACAACCGCACCTACCAGCAGGTGCGCAGACACTGCATGGACCTCATACGTCATGCAAAACAGCATGCCACTGCAATCGCCAGAGAACAAGGTGGTACGGGTGGTGGGCCACCAACCCAGCCTCCACTCACACACACAGAGGAGCTACTGGCCAGTCTGAGAACACCCTCGGAACAGCCCCCACCAATAGTAGCTGCCATCGTGGAAGTGGGTGTCTCCCAACCAATGAGCCTGGAGTTGCCTGGTAAATCAGTACTCAACATATGGCCAGTATATCCCACATACGTGCATGTGTCAGTGTACATCATGTAATGTAACAACATATGCAAGGTATGTGGACACACATGCTTTATGCTACCCTGTGTATGCACCATAACTCTGAACTGTATGGGTATTTGCAGGATGTCCAGATGTCTGCCTCATATTGTCGGTGTGCTCCCCTTAATATCTGTCCCTTTCTGGCAAATAGCTGAGGAATGGAGTCATTAAATGATGACATACAGTTGTGTTTATGACTGCACATTCCATTGCAAACCCATGTGCATGCAAACCTATTGGTCTATCAAATATCCAGGTTAGTAAGAGCAATATGTCACAGTTGTCCCTATATGTCCCCCATCATAGTAGACTTTGTCCACATTTATTGTTCTAAGAGGTTGAGAGATATGGTATGCACACATGTGCTGACTATATGCTATTGTACAGGCAAATGTGTTAACCTGCACTGTGCACCCTGTGGCTGTCATACAGTCATGGATAATGTTCATACTGCTGTGTCACCCTATACTGGTACCTCTGGCATGCCGCACAGACAAGAGTCCATTGCAGGTGAGTCTATCATCAGTATCAGGCATGTCAAAGCATAAATCTATTTGCCATGTGGCCAGTTAATACATGGATATACAGGTCACATCACCCATCATCCACACAGGCCACCCATGTGCAATATATACAAATGAAATGATACACAGACATGAAACTACAGTATTTGACATTGCTACATGTGTGTCCAGCTGTGCATACAACGGTGGAGGTGTTCTACACTGGAGGCATATGTACTATACAGTGGAACAAAATGTATGGTACACAAACCATTTCCGCACAGTGAGCAGTGATATGGGCAGACCACAGGCATTACCATTGTGTTATATGCCCCTGCAATGGTTTCACACATTGTGATGTTCCATCTGACATGTCTGAGACATGTAGCGTTTTGGTTGCAATATTGTCACAATTTCCCATGACCCATACCCCACATACACCTGTTGTCTGCATAGCCCTGTGAATGATGACATAACCAACATCTATGGGTGTATGTCATATGGGACAACACAGACATGTGTGATAGATGGCCATCACATACATGACCAACACATGTGCACACATGGCCATGGGAGATGGCCAGAGACACGTAGCCACACAGAAGACAGGATGTGGATACACCCTGTCCCACTTTGTCCACATATGGTTCAAATACAGCCGTACTAGACTGATTGTACAGGTGATGTGGTACGCTGAACATCATAAATGCCTGTGCACAGCTAGTGGAGGTGTCAGTGACATGTACCTCATAAGATGTGTTGAATATGATGTCTGTGTCATAGCATGATGGTAGTCACCTTCACAGATTCCATTGACAGTGACACCAGGCCACAGAAACTGTACTTTCCCCCCCTGCCATAGGACATCACTGTAAGCTGTGCACCATGTGTGCGTGGTACATCAATGTCATGTGTGAAATAGTGATGTGACAGGTCCGTTATGTTTGGACATGGTTGCCAGGCAGCTAACACTCTGTAGTCATCGTGCAGGGGTGTCATCTGTATGTCCTTCAGTGACCTGTTACATGACACAGCATGGTTGGGTGTGTATACACCTCAGCATCGTAGGTCACAATCCACAGGTATGTCATGGGTATGCATGCAGTTCTGGATATGCAATGTGTACATAACATGCACTGTTTAGCAATATAGATGCCTCATGATGCCATGCAATGGCACAGTGTCTGTACATCACACTGTACAGCAATGTAGATGGCCCAGTCCCCTACCATGCCCATGCACATTTGCTCAACATGCATTCTATCTGTAGGACATATGGACAACACTGCAATGTGATACCCAGTACGATGCTGTACATGTGTCACGACACCATTGTGTCAGGCATGCATGCATGTTAATGAACATGTTAGCAGATTACATGTCAAGGTCACGTCAGCCATGTGTACTGTTATCCTGTTCTGGTCCACATGGTGTATCGTGGGGATGCATGCATACTACCATGATCGCGTGAATTGCATGGATAATGATATGACACCTGCCTGATGTAGTGTGCATTCCAGGGGGTATGCTTACAAACACTATTGATGTCTGAGCTGCATGCTGTCAGCTGTATCACAAGCATGCTGCATGCCATCTGTCATCTCACATGCATGGTGTGTCAGTGTGTGTGTCGGTGTGTCAGTGTGTGTGTCGGTGTGTCACTGTGTGTGTCAGTGTGTCAGTGTGTGTGTGTCAGTGTGTATGTCAGTGTGTGTGTGTCAGTGTGTCAGTGTGTGTCAGTGTGTCAGTGTGTGTGTGTCAGTGTGTCAGTGTGTGTGTGTGTCAGTGTGTGTGTGTCTATTGTAATGTAGAGTATTTCTTTGCATTCACAGGTGATGTAGGTGTGTTACCCTCCTGTGGTCCATCTGATAGTGTCCCCACAGATGCTAGCAGTGATGAACATATGCACGAGGTACAGGCAGGAATGTCAGGGGCGGAATCTGTGCCATCGGTTGCCATCTCAGCTATGTCCCCCTCTTCCCCGCATACAGTTCAGCTGCCAACACATACCGCATCTACAGTGGCCATAGAGGAAGGACAGTCAGAGTTTGTTAGCATTGAACAGGAATGTGTGGTGGCTACAGAAGGTGTGTCTCCACACCATGGTGGCAATATACTGACTGCAGATGTGCCACACAGGCATGTAGCTGGCGCTGCTCATAGGAGGACCTCTGGCAGACATGCACCTGCAGGACATAGTGCAGCAGGTGGGATCACCAGACACATGTTCCAGATGTAATGGCGGCACAGGCACGTGCCGAACGGCAGAACAGAATAGGGCTGAGGCTGCAGAGGGCTGCTATCAGTACCCTAAACAACAACATCCAGGCATTGGCAGGTGCTCAGCAGCAGCTTGCTGATGTTCTGGACAGGCGATTGGGTGACATGGTCAGAATCCTCAACCGTGGCATGGCAATCCATCAGTGTGAGCTGTCTGTGCTGGAACATCTGGTAGGGGTGAGGCATGGGACACATGGACGTAGGCCAGCTACACCACCTAGTTCAGGTCAACGTGAGCGTGCCACCTCACATGGCCACTCCCATATGCCGGTAGCAGTAGCAGTGCAGCTGGTGCTGCGATGTCCACACCAGGTCACAGCAGGCCACGTGGGCGTGGCCCTGGACGTTCCCGGCAGGGACATGGTTCCAGTGGCCATGTGTCATCAGACAGTAGCCATTCTGTACCTCTGCCTGGTAGGGCCCGTGCAACCCCTGGCAGGCACAGGACACGTGGCTGTGTCCGGTCACAGTGAGCTGTACAACCTGGTCTGTACAATCTGGAGCTGTCCATAATACCCTTGTGTAGGCCTCAAAAATGACAGAACTGTGTGCACACATACACGCACACAGCAAACACAAATGTAGGGCTCCACAACACCCACATGCATATGGAACAGACATGTCCATTCAAATCACTGGCCCTTACCCGCACACATGATGTCATCCATTGGAGCAGCCTATGCCCCTGGCAAACAGTATCATCCTGTGCATATGATGAAGCCTGTGCTGCATCCCTGCCATCCACACCATCGGTATAGGGATATGCTCATATGGTCTGATGCACAGGGTGAACAGAATAGTGAGAGGTGTATCTAACATTACTTGTGTATGCATATTGCGGGATGTGTATGTTGTATTAGTCATGAGTGAATACTGAGATGTGAGAAGTGCATCTAACATTACTTGTGTATGCATATTGAGGGATGCGTATGTTGCATTGGACGTGTGTGAATACTGAGAGATGTGTATGTGACATCAGTGGTGTACTGTCAACATGCACCAGTCATACCATGTAGTCCAGGTGCAGCATGCATTGTGATATGTTCACAGTATGTGTCTCAGTTACAACAGTAACAGCATGTTGGTAATGCCCTGGTTCTCTCCTATGGTGTACTGGCATGTGCCTACTGGTAGCAGTGTTTGCAGTCCCCCATGTGTAACTGTGGAGTACTCACAGGCACGTATGGCAATATCAGCATGCTAAACGTACCCTCAACCTGACTGTTGGACAGTCGAACATGACACAGATGTCCGAACATGACACAGATGTCCGCACATATACTGCACCTGAAGCCTGTGGTCAGTTGAACAGGCTACAGCGGACAGAGATGTGACATACATACCGGGAAACATTACAGGTATGTTGACATGGTGCAGGGGTTGTACACAGAGGTCAGGCCAATGATGATGTTAGAGGCCACCTGATAGCATGAGGCCACACTGTGTAGCAGTAATACCCTGTCACAGTACAGGAACATGGCCACATTCATGGGGTCTACAGCACTATAACACACCCCATAGTGTTCATGTTTGGACCCTTGCCTATGTGGTCATCACCCTCGCAGTACTTTGCACCCACATGACGTGGCACAGAGAAGGGACATGCACAGGTAGCCAGTATGGCTGGGACCGATGGCATCAACAGGGTAGTAGACTGCATCACCATGAGGGGTTAGGGATCCTGTTTCCACAGTATGGTAGCATACACCCTCACACCAAGCACCAGACAGCCATACATACATAATACACACACACACTGTGGTGACCAGATATGTGTGTACGGATAGCCGATGTGTGTGATGCACCACACCTGCCGACCTCATGCTTTCCACACTGCAGTATGTACAGATCTCTACAACAGTGTACAGGGATGTGTTACATCTGGGATGTAGTCCCCACCATATGTGGCATGTGTGGTCACACAAGCGAACACACATGGCAGTGCTGGGAATGATACACCTGCCATATGATGATCTGTTTGATAGACATGCAGCGGTACTGTCCACAGTATGTGTACCAATGCTATGTCTGGCAATTGTGTGGCTATGTGCACACGGGAGGATGTCAGTGATACAGGTATCACATGACATACAGTTGGTTACACCTGACCGCTGTGTATGCGTTAAGTCATCACCATCAAGTAACAGTGACATAGCGTACTGTTTGCACATGGCATGGTAGGGTGGCGTGTGACACACCTGTGAGCCATCGCCAGTACATATACATCTACACAGGTGGATCACCACTTTATGTACACAGATCCCTCCATACGTGATGTACAACCAACTGTACTGCCTGTATGTCACCATATACAGGTGTCAGTGATGGGGCTGCATTGCGAATGCATGTTGTAGTTAGGCACAGCTGTGTTACAGACATTGGCTACTGCACATGCATGGTTGCTGCATGCACAGTACAGATTGTACATGTGCGTTGGTCCTACATGTGTCCCCTGTAGCCATGTTTGTATGCATTGCTATTGGTGGACATGTGTGTTGACATACATGACACATGGACTGTGGTATGATATCACGGGTGTCATGGGTGACTACTACAGGGGAATGTGTCATCTGTCAACATTGCTACCTCCTGTACTGTGAGCATTCAACAGACATGGACCCACCTTCCATTTGTGTGCGTATGATTGCTTAGGCCACTGTTCTGCACGGGGACAGCAAAGGCTTAGCTATGTACATATGTGTTGTGTGTGTGGTCCATGCACACATCCACTACAATCACATGTTTGACACATCCAAACATGTGTGTTCGTTGGTGTACAGCAACAATCATCTGTCACAGCTGTGTAAGACCCAGGGCCCCTGGTATGTCTTGAGCTGACCTGGTCGTGCATAGTGGTATACTTGCAATACATAACACCTGTTGGAACCCTGTCAGTACATGTGTACCCTGCACAGTTGCTGTAGACCTCTGCAGAGTCCACTGGTCATGCGTCACACTGTCTTGTGGTAATGTATGGCTGTGTACTGCTGCAGCAACGACATGGTGATGTCTCGAGGGCTACAATGTAGACTACAGTGTGTACGTTTGGGATCTGCACCTGTGACAGCTGTGATGGAAGTTGAGTGTGTACTGGTCACAGCATGTGTGTGACCACTCTGTGCGTGGGGACAGTTATACCTTACTGTGCCCTTCCATGTCTAGACTCCATCTGCATGCAAGACGGCCCTTTGCAGCTGCTGTGTGAGCATGCCCAGTACGCTGTTGTGTAGATGGACACACATGACAGTCTCAACTGAGCCCTTGCGAGTTGAGACTCCGTCTGCATGCAAGACGGCCCTTTGCAACTAAGTGTGTGAGCATGCCCAGTATGCTGTTGTGTAGATGGACACACATGACAGTCCCAACTGAGCCCTTGCAAGTTGAGACTCTGTCTGCATGCAAGATGGCCCTTTGCAACTGCTAAGTGTGTGAGCATGCCCAGTACGCCATTGTGTAGATCGACACACAGTACAGTCCGAACGGACATGTATTACTAAGCGTGTGGCCATGCCCAGTGACACCTTGTGTCAGTGATGTCCCTCTGTGCATGGCCGTTGACATCCTGTATAGCCATAGTGGTCATCCAGGCAACAGATGTCCATTTTCAACATCACAATGGATGCCTACTGAGTACACACTGGTCGACTATCTTGAAGGGTGTACTGTCTGTGGGGCATCCCATGACTATGTTATGTTGTCGTGGTGCACCATAAATCTTACATTGCCACAATCACACCACTGCCGTGTGTTTGTCTACGTGTACCGTGGGACAGTAATATGTCTGTATGCTTTCAGACTGATCACTCTCTATACAATCCCTGTCGGCGTCCTTGTCAGTGCGGATGATGACACACACCTAGAAGTATCCCTCTGGGACGGCTGTGTTTAGTAATCTCAGTAGCGCATTCTGTAAATGCGTCATGCTGTAGTGTGTTAGGGTAGTTAGGTGTATGTTCGACTCCCAGCCCTGCCAAGTGTGTGTGTGTGTGTGTGTGTGTGTGTGTGTGTGTGTGTGTGTGTGTGTGTGTGTGTGTATGTGTGTGTGTGTTTGCGCGCATGCTCCCGTCCCCCTGGGGACTCAGTCTTGCTTTTAGATGCCTCACACCACAGCAGTTTCCTACCAACATCTTTGCCTTTGCGGATGAAGACATGCACCTAGATGTCTGCCTCTGGGACTGCTGTGCTTAGAAATCTCGGTAGCGCGTTCTGTAAATGCATCATGCTGTAGTGTGTTAGGGTAGTTAGGTGTATGTTCGACTCCCAGCTCTACCAAGTGTGTGTGCGTGTGTGTGTGTGTGTGTGTGTTTGCGTGCATGCTCCCGTCCACCTGGGGGCTCGGTATGCCTCAACTACAGCAGTTTCCTACTGACGTCTTTGCCTTTGTGGATGATGACACGCACCTAGATGTCTGCCTCTGGGACTGCTGTGCTTAGTAATCTCAGTAGCGCGTTCTGTAAATGCGTCATGCTGTAGTGTGTTAGGGTAGTTAGGTGTATGTTCAACTCCCAGCCCTGCCAAGTGTGTGTGTGTGTGTGTGTGTGTGTGTGTGTGTGTGTGTGTGTGTGTGTGTGTGTGTGTGTGTGTTTGCGTGCATGCTCCCATCTGCCTGGGGACTCAGTCTTGCTTTTAGATGCCTCACACCACAGCAGTTTCCTACTGACATTTTTGCCTTTGTGGATGATGACACACACCTAGATGTCTGCCTCTGGGACTGCTGTGCTTAGTAATCTCAGTAGCATGTTCTGTAAATGCGTCATGCTGTAGTGTGTTAGGGTAGTTAGGTGTATGTTCAACTCCCAACCCTGCCAAGTGTGTGTGTGTGTGTTTCCAGATGCATGACAACAGTACATTGCTTTTACAGTATTCACTCTCCATAACATCCGTGCGGCGTCTTTGCCTTTGATGCTGCTGTCTGCAGGCTAGATGTGTGCCTGTGTGAATCATGTGATCCACTGATCATGGTAGCGCGTTCTGTAACTGCGTAATGCTGTCGTGTGGTACAGTGCTTACGTTTGTGTTCTGCTCCCAACCCTGCCACGTGTGTGTGTGTGTGTGTGTGTGTGTGTGTGTGTGTGTGTGTGTGTGTGTGTGTGTGTATGTATCTATCTACATATATATATATATATATATATATATATATATGTATGTATGTATATATATATATATATATATATATATATATATATATATATATATATATATATAATGTATATTGTATATAGATATGTATGTTGGGATTATCACTCTTGAATGTGCTGCATTATCTGTACGTGAGCACCTTGGATGTATGTACATCTGCTATGGCTCTGTGATAGTGCACATACTGTGTGCTGTAGTGATCGTGGGTTATACATGTGTAGTGACCGGTTATTGTGTTGCTGGGTATTACACGGGCATTGGAAACAATGTTAGTACAGCACCTTTGAATGGTCGAATGCAGATCTCAGCAACAGTCAGCAGTGGTTATTACATTGGAGTGTGAGTATGGCTCATATCCGTCTGTAGTAACAGACAATTCTATGCACCTCAGGTTAACATTACAGACTCACGTTTATCCACAGGTTGTGGTACAGATCCCTGGACTGTATGTGTAGACATTGACAGGTGCAGGACTGGATTGTGTTGGATGCATGGAGGGGTGTCCATGGCCAGTAATGGGGATCTCTACAGCCTGGCAGGTACGGTCTGTGACTGTCCCACAACCTCCTTTATATGGCTGACACATGCTGTACCTGTGTATATGCAGACACACACACTTACCACAAACAGCTACGGCTATCACATACACACACCCATTGCACCACCATTGGGCCATGCAATAACCATTGTCCCTCACACACACACACACACACACACACACACACACACACACACACACACACACCTACATGTACATTGGATGACTCAATGACAGCTCTGAAAATGTTAACACCACACCCTGTGCATATGATGTCACCTGTGCCACCACCTGTGATGTGTAACATTAATGCAGGATCTGACTAACCTGGTGCTGCTGCACACAGTGGCTGTATTCCACTGTATTGATGTTAGCATGCTGTTAACACACAGTGTGTTACTTCCAGGTGTATATCAGCAGGCATGATGCATTGCAGCTATGACCATCACTGTAGCATAGTTTACAACACTGTTACTTCTGATGATGTATTCTCCATCCATGTGCCATTTCACTGATGTGTGTAGTATTGGCAGCATGTGTGTCTGTGTGTGCAGTACGTGTGTGATGTGTGTAGTACACATGTATACATGCTTACAAATGCATACACGACATTACATGGGCTTCACCATTCATACACTAGCTTACTCGTTCTTCCACACTCCACACGTGCACACGGGCTAACACACATGCACACATGCTTACTCAGGCTTACTGGCGCGCATGGGCGCAGACAAACTGTGGGCAGGTTTGCAGGTCACATCGGTGGTATCCATGGCGTACATGGTCGGTCTCCTGACATTCCCTAGGATAGCTCATGACACGCCTCTTCCACTGAGTACTGACAGCACACATGTGACACTGCTCCGGTAAGGTTACAGTGTTTTATACATACACACTCATGTTGTCACCTATGTTCTACTCTAATAGTCCACTTAACCTACACTACACTGTAGAGGCTTGTCCCATATGGCATGACATGTTGTGATTCACTATCCTCAGCCTCACTTGCCTCACATTGCCTACAAATGCTTCATTACATCTCTGACAGAGCGCTTCCACACATAAGAACCAGTGCACAGTAGCCATGTTGTCTCCAGCTTGCCATTCATCTGCATGGCGTACTAACATCTAACTAAACCTACATTTTGTATGTATATTATACATATGTCTTGTTTTGAAGTGCAGCGCATTCTCGTGGCGCTGCGCTACACTTCCACACCAGGGATCGGGGGAGGACAACTACTGGTTTATTGATATCCAATGGACAAAGCCGCCACTGGCCTTGGACTTGGACTTGGACATTGGCATGCTTCTTCGACTGTATTCATACTGTATTTGCAGCTGTCATTGCTCCATTTAGCAACGTGCAAAACGTTAGTCGCATGACATCCGGGTACATTTCTGCACATAACTCTGCTCTTGCACGGACAGCTTACTATTTCATGTATCGTGTAATTACATCATTTGCATAGCTTACACATACAAATGGGGTATGTTGCAAATCCCAACATTGTCCGTGCAATGTTCGTGTTACAGGCTGTCTTGCCCGCCCCTACGGGTGTTTGCTGAATAGCCTGGCAGTCATCCTTCCTTGCTGTACTCTCACTCAATCCATACACGCCGGAGGCTTCATGTATCATGGCCTAGGCTTTGCTGTGTGCTATGTCTAGTTGTGGTGTATGCATGGCTGTGGGTATGTCCCACTGTCATCATTGGTAAAGGTGATGCCCGATAGGTACTTCATGTAGACTGCTATGTCATTTGACATGTCAGCACATACCTGCAGCCAATACTGAACTTCCTACTGCAGCGCTTTTCATACCTTCTGAGTTATCTTGCGGTTGATAATGCTGTTTCCTCAGACATGTATCTGTTTCTGATCATACCTATCAACCTCCTAGAGCAAAACATCTGTACAAAGCCTAACATGATGGGGGACAAATAGGGGAAGATTCTACATATTGCTCTTACAAACGTAGATAGTTGACAGTATTATAGGTTTTGCATTAGTATGACCTTTCTGAGGGATTTGGGGTCTTAAACTCATATGTTTATCATTATTTAATGACATCAGTTCTCAGGTATTTGGCAGACAGGTACAGATTGTAAGAGGAACACACCACACATATGAGGCATACATCTGCACATTCGTACAGTTGCGAGGTATGTTTCTGATACTGGAAATCAATTTTCTTACACCAATACACACAATACATGGCGCCATCACAGGCCAGTTGCCATTACATTCCTATTGTAGGACACACCCACCCAGTGGGTTATATTCCTCACACAGGCCAACAGGTGCTTATCCACACTAATTATTCTATCATGTACCTTATGTGTACGCCGGTATTTGCACTTTCCGTCAGTGGCAGAGCTCACGTACGAGTATGGGGGACTGGACACTGTATCTGTGACACTGCATGACACCCTGAGGGACACATGTCTTTGGAGTCTATTAACCTTCCACGTTGACTTTCACAGGGCATACGTCATTCACATTTGTGGAAATACATGCTTTTGACTTGTACATGTTTTGTCATTTGTCCTGACGTCTTTCTTCTCACCTGTCCACCTAGTATCACTAGTTCTGTACATTTAATTAGGACGGGTTACCTTTATACCTTTCACCTGTACACATTATGGGTATACACCCTGTGGTTTGACCTATGATTCTGTTACATTTGTCATGATAATGTGCCTTTCTGGTAGATTGCTGGCAAGGCATGACGGACTGTGCGGTTAGGTAATCATGGCTGACATTTCTATTTCATGATTACTAACTCTCATAACATTCGTATTCCTGACTACGCAATTATTCTATCAACATTCTGACTTTGTCTGGGGTATATTTAATATAGTCCCTATTTGTCTTTCATGTAGTATGCCTTAGTCCAGCTGTCTTATTCTGACATTTTGGCAGGTATCGTTACCATCTTGGTCGTACACATGTCCATCCATGATAATCGCCTACATGACACTGATATAGGTCCCTACGTCTTCCCCCAATGGTTTACACAATATCCAGTAGATGGGTTGCACCTTTTTGGAGAATATAGGTGTGTGCTATACCCACATAGGTATATTGATCACTCCCATGAGGCGTACCTAATAGATCTGTGCCAACCAACACCTTGGCCCATTTCTGCATACCCATGATTCCCATACCTGGCACCCCTCCACAGTACCCATTAGACATGCTTAATGTGAGCGATAATAAAGTGTGAGGACACTTCCGAGCACTCCCCACTCTGCGGATATCAGGTTGTACGTCATACATTCTATCGACCCATGTGTTATTACCCTTGCACCTGCTACTGTTGCATGTGCACCTATATCGTAGTTGCACTTGTGACTTCTTTAGCATCAATGACAGTTCGCACTTCATACAGGATCAATTTTTGGGGTCCTGCAAAGGACACCTATATTCATGTTTAACGTGTAGAACTTGCAGGCCCTGTCACACTGGTATTTTCTGGGCAATGGTTTGGAAAGCATCAGTGTATTCTCCTTTCATGCATGTCTGTCTGTCTATTCATAATAGCTATACCGTGACCTATTTATGTACATGTGTTATATGTACAGGGACATATGTTTGTTGTGCATATATCTATTCATGTATTGTGTGTGTATAGATATATATATGTACATATATACATATGTCTGTACATTCCTCATCTCATAATTTGCTTTGGTTTATGTCTGTGGATATATGTGTATATATATGTCTCCATATCATAGCTTTCAACTGTACAGATTTCACCTTTACATATTTAAATGTGTACAGCATGAATGCATTCATTACACTTTCAAGTTATATGTGCAGTGGTCGTAGGTCAACCGGGACTGCATTCACATTGGCCGGATGCTGGAACCACTATTCTATTGGTGTTCTCCCTCATTGATATGCATACCCATAGTACTTAGCAACATCAACATATGCCTCATCGCTGCACCTACAACACAGGCATCCATTCTCCTGCTGGGAAAAAGGTGGTCCTACATATTACACATTCCCTATTGCCTACTGCTGTGGACTTCGGCTGCATTGTTAATCACTCCGAGGATATGCAGAACACCAAGGCATATAGTCCAGCCACATACAGGTCTTTCATTGTCAGGGTGTTCATGTAGTGATCCCGGTTTAGGCTTGTCCACCTGGTGAATGGAACTTCCCTGGCCAAGTTCAAATGTCAGATGAAGCATATGGATAGGGATTATCTCCCTACTTTGAAGTTTTACCTGTGTTTATAGACACAGGTGTTTGGGTACCTGTCAGCAGCTTATTCTGTTGGCATTACATATTATGGGTGGGGTTGTTACAGTCCATACTCCACGGTGAGGGTTGTTCCCATTCACATTTGACTATTACCTGTATACAGTCATATGGGGATTATTATTTTGGACATGAAGTGACTACGGGTATGCAGTTGTACATTACACAAGTGTGAAGGGTTGTTACTGTAAATATGTACGGACCATACCTCTCAACCTCTGCAAACCTACGCAAAACCTACATGATGGGGGGACAATTAGGGACACATTTTAACGATTGCTCTTACAAGCTTAGAACGTTGATAGAATACTAGGTTTTGCATTAGCATGACTTTTCTGCAGGTTGTGGAGTCTTAAACTCAGGATATTTCTCATTATTTAGTGACATCAGTCCTCAGCTATTTACCACACTGGTGCAGATTGTTGGAGGCAAACACCAACACTATGGGGTGAACCTGTGGTCATTCTTAGGGTTGCCACCTTTTCAAATGCCCAAAGTGGGACATGTTCTGTAGAGATGTCAGATTTTCCAGGACAAAACATACCTACAGCCGTGCATAGTACAGAACTTTAACCTTTTTTGTACATATAATAGCTTATTCTAGTAACATTTGAATTGCTTATGCTACTTCACATAACATATAGAAGGTTCATATACAAGATAACTGTTTTATGCTGTCCTAAACTCTCAGGACATTTGCTATGTCTTGATTTTTTTCACAGGATACAACTGCCTACAGAGGGACTGTTACTCGCAAAGTGGGACAGGTGGTGACCCTAGTCATTCTGCGAATATCCAGACAGTTGAGTGGTATGGCACGGACCTCTGTAATACGCTGTTGTGTTCTGGCACAGCAGTAGCTCAACATTACAGACTGCAGTTGGAACGTGCTGACAGACAGTTGGGTTTCAGACTTCATACTCCAGACATTAATGCCAATGTGCAAACTGTTCTTCTATCAAATGTCTATGTTTCTAAGAGCTATCTTTACAGATTGTCCCTGTTTTTGGACCTTTGTCTCACTTATATTCACGGCTCTGTCCAGATATCTTGCTCACACAGGTTGACAGGTATGGTTGGTCACGACTGCACACAGTCAGTGTCCCTCACACATGATCAGGGTTGACCTGTTTACGTCAGTGTCTTCCTCACCCTCATGCCGTTTTCCACTTTGCAAATGTGTGCATTATATTCTCCGTCCTATTCATGTCTGGACACATGCATCACGGGAAGGTATTTTATCCTGGGTGATAGGTTATGCATGCCCACTTAGGGCTGGACGGTGTCATGGACCTCCACTGCACGTTCTAACTTGTGTCCAGATATCTACTGGATTGGACATCATGTCGTCATACCCATTCTACTATTTACACAAGTTGGTCATCCCATGAGGGATATCCCAAAAATTGGACTAGACCAAAACAAGTTAGATAACAAAGATTTTTGTGGCTTCACGAAAATGTGCAGGGGGTTTTACCTGCAGGGGATACATGGTTTGCAATCCTGACACTGCCTAGGATGACAATACCTACTACATATGTGTAGGGGTCACTGTGTGTAGCTGTTTCTGCAACAAACCAGTGGACCAAGTACGGCTGGATTTGGTGGACGTTCTGGTATGGTGGCAGGTTGTGTGTTGTGGAGGGTATGCTGGGTAGGCCATTATGCATCCAGGTGTGTTGCGTTTGTTATGGCCAGTTCCATCAGGACCCATCTGTGGGTATGTGACAGTGACGTGTCTATACATTTGTCTCGCATATTTCCATATTCATATGTTTGTGGGATTGTGTTCTACACTATGGCCTGTCTGCTTGTCTTGCAGCTGTCTCTACATGTGGTTGTGTTTCTTTCCACTTCACCCGCTGCCCCCTCGTACACCGGAGTTCACCTTTTCTGCATACGACACAGTATCGCCTTTGAGGAATTTACCATTAAACACCCACCCCTCACACGCAAATTCCTCACACCCCATAGAGCACTACTTTGGTTGTGGCCCATGACATGGCCAGAGTTACACATTGACTAACCTACATGTGTTGGGTACCTTTATAGTTGTGTGGACTACCCTGCCATGTTTGCTTTCCACATGCTATACCTCGCGCACATAGGTACATGCCCATACTTCACTTTCATTACTTGGTTGGTGTATCCGGGTACTACCCATTCGACTGTGTCACATACACGTTCAGATTATACAGCTGCCTTCCGGATTTTGCCAGCCTGTTGTACTCATTGGTAGGATGGCACCTTTTCCTATGTCCAAGCTATTCCTTACACATGTCCGACTGTTGTGGACAATGCCTCCCCACAGTCAACGGTTGTGTTTCCACCTTTTCAATTGGCCACAGTGTGACATAGGGTTACCACCTGTCCCACTTTGCGAAGGACAGTCCCTCTTTGGGCAGTTGTGTCCTGACATGTAATTGTAAACATGGCAAATGTCCTGAGATTTTAGGACAAAATTATTTCTTATATTTTATGTGATAGTTGCATTAAACAGTTATTCTGTATCTGAAATACCTAAATGTTATGAGAAACAGAATAAGCAACTAAAATGCTACAAGAATACGCTTTTCTGTTGGCAAAACAGTTACGTTCTGTCCTTTGTACTGGCCGTGGGTATGTGTCAGCCTGTAAAATCTGATGTCTGTACCAAACATGTCCCGGCCATTTGAAAAGGTGGCAACCCTACTGTGACATTTGTTGTGAACACAGCATATTTTACAGGCCGACACATACCCACGGTCAGTTCGGCAGATAGAACTTACAATTCTTGCCTATATCTAAGCTTATTCTTGTAGCATTTCAGTATCTTATTCTGTTTGTTATGACATTTATGTAATATATGTTTAGTGAAATATGTTTAATGCAACTATTGCATGACGTCTCCGGAAGAATTATGTCCTATATTCTCTGGACATTTGCCAGTTTTACATGTTTGTGTCAGGACACATCTGCCCACAGAGGGACTGTCGCTCGCAAAGTGGGACAGGTGGTAATCTTGGTCAACGCTATGGATCATACTGTTCCTTTCGACCTACATGTGTCCGTATTGTTATGGCTGTTTATATGCTCCTTCTGTTTCGTTTACATGCGTATGCTATTTCCTATCACATTCGGTATGTGAAATATGGACATACATTTTGTATGTGACTATTACATGACTTGTGGGATATCATTCAGACATACAGTCACTACATATATCTACATTTCTCCTCGTGTATTTTGTTATGGACACATCTGCACAGCTATGTTCCCTCCCTCACATTATGGGTTGGCTGGTGACCCTCTCCATCGGACTGGACGTACCTACTGACGGCGCGCTAACATATGATACGTTTCACTTCCACATGGTATAGCTATCAACACTACGTTGGACTATGGGCACATGGTTTTCATGTCATTTGTTCATGGGTAGGGACCCATTATTCCCTACCGTGCATTTGTGTTTGATTCTTCATTTTCTGTTCGCAGGGTCTATGCTTTGCATACGTTTCAGTATCCACGGACACTGATAGGTACGATTACTATTACTGGCGGAATATAATATTCAGCAGTTTAGGTTGCTCCTCGACAGCTGACATTGACACGCCTCCCTGCACAACTTCAATACACCCCTTGCACTCGCGCACGTTTCCTATGCACGTGGCTGTGTTGGCTGCACGCCTTCATTAATATGCATATGGCGCGACTACTCCATATATATGCCGCACGGCCAGCGCAAGCCTTACGCCGGCCTTGCGCCAAGCTTCATGAATCCCAGGGAGGGTCTATATTATAATAACAAATGATCAGATGATCGAACGTTTTTATATCAACCCCTAAATTGTGAAAACTCAAAACAGCAAACAACCAGAACAACAATTTTTTTTTCCAGGGAAAAAATTGCTGTTCCCAAAAAAAAAAAAAAAAAAAAAAAAAAAACACTAAACACTGTGCCCCCACACCCCCCCTACTTAAATATGCCAACTCCAAGATCACACTACAATGAAGGAAATGGCACAACCTGGACTGCCAGCCCAGCGATTTCTATTCCTGGGAAAAAATTCACTGTTCCGGCCATTTGTTATTTTGCCAGTTCAACATTTATTGTTCGAACTAACAGCGTTTGATCATCTGATTGTTCGCTAAACTAAAGTAGACCCAATACACAGGCATACTGCTAAAAGCATCCATCAGTAATATATGTCTGTTGATATTGTGCATTTTAATATATTTGGTTAAATGATAGCTCAAGCACCTTTCCAATAAGCAGAAAGTAGACTTCCTTTAAACTAGGTACAGCTATGTGAGTGTGCTACAAGCTGGACCAATGAATCTTGATATAAAGCAACACTATATTTTATTTGATTCAGCAGGAAGTTTACTACTATAGACTAGGTACACTAAATATGTTTATAAAGTAATGCTGTCTAGCAAATTTTGGTAATCCAATTTCATTAAAAAATGCAATTTTGAGATACTGTGAAAGTTTTTTTTTTCTCTGTAACCGTTTCCACAAAGATACCAGAACCACACCTGCACCAGTGGTATATAAAGCACTGACTACAGTCCATGAAACCCCAGTTTGAATAGTGGCTCAGGTGCTTAACAGCACAGTCAAGAAAGTTGGGTATACCTGTCCTGGGGGGGCAGGAAGGGCATTCAATTAGGGTACATGCACATACATTGAATTCTCCTGGTGGACACTTGGGAAGCAATGATGAGCTGCCACTGGTAGGTAGGTTGGATGCTCTGCTGACCCCAGCCTATTGCAGAAGTGAAGAGTGGTGCAGCACAGATGCTCACTGCACATTCCACACCTGGCCTGTCACTGAGCATATGCAGAGGATGTAGAAATAAATAAACAAACAGAAAAACTGGTACCACCCTGATGGCTGCTTAAATGATGACCCCTTTTGGCAAATTTTCATCCTTTTATATAAGAGAATGAATTAAATGGGGCATTGGTCAAGACGGTGCTGCTGATTAGCAGACAGTGGAGGCAAAAAGTATGGAAAAAGAAACACCATAACCACTGTGTACAAATCATTCTAAAGTGGCCTGCTTTTCTTTTGATGGAACCTGTCTGGTTCTGAGACATAAATGAATCCCAGGAAGACTGAATCCTCCTACCCATCTTCAGACAAAATATTTTCATCCACATATAAGCAGACAGGTGTATAATTATGGAGGCTATGGGGGGGGGGGTCTTTTCAACCTTTGGAATTAAAACAATGGCATTTCATTCAACTGGATGTAAACTAAAGCTGTTTGAGGTACTCACCATCATAACAGATGTGGATTTACTTTATAGTTTAAATAATAATTCAGTCAGGGTAATATCAGCTGTGCTAAGTCTATCCCCAGCCAGCTTCCAAAGCAGTAGATGTGAAACTTCTTTCATCTACAGTGCATGGCGACTTGATGGCAAGATCCAAAAATTTAAAAGCAGAGACCTAAATAATTATGAGCTACATAAATGGCTCACCCAACTGCAATAAATATTTTTCCAGTTACCACAGCTGTCGCAATATTTATTTCTGTTTTGTACTATTTGTTTAATTAGTTAGTTAGGTAATTAGTTAGTTAGTTAGTTAGTTAGTTAGTTAGTTAGTTAGTTAGTTAGTTAATGTATGCATTTATTGATTTGTATTTGTTAACCAGTGTAAAGCACTGATCTTCATGGACCTTTTTCAGATTCGGCCTGGATACGCTGCCTGGCTAAGTGACTTGCTCAGAGTCACGCAGTCAGGAAATGAAGGCTGAAGGAATAAAACCCTGGGCCAAAGAATGCAGCTCATTAATATCTCCTTAATCCTCTGTGTCAACTGCCAGACATATAACTGAACTAGAATTATCCCATGCTTCCCATACTTTATTTTAAACTGAGTCAGTGTGGCAAACAAAACATTTTCTCAAATCCTGAAGTGGTTTCCATGAAGCCACTCCACTGAGTCATCTTATCCTTAATCAAATCCAACAACTCACTCCCTTCATTTCTAGTACACCAACCATTTTCAAATTCCTTCTCTGAGCTCATCTTATTTTAGTTAATTGTTGCTCTGCTTATTCAATGTGACTAACAGACTCCAGCACCTTTTTTAAAAAACTGGCCAATTTTGTGTTTAAAAAGCATCATGCTAACATGTTGTTCACACAAAAAAAAATAATTTCAGTCATCTCAAAGCATCTTAAATATCTATACAATAATCCTTTCAGTTTCCATAAGTCTTATTTACTCCCTTGCAAAAGAATTCATGCTACTTTAATGTTGAGCTGAATTAACTTTTTAGCATCATTGTTACCGCCATTTAGTTGATGTGACAAGTTTCATTTCATATCACTAACCATATTTTTTCTCCAAGTTCACATTCTCTGTCTTCTTTTACCTCTGGCATAATTTGACAGGTGGCACTTATGTACTATAATTTTGCCAAAGTTTTGTTGAATAACATAGTGTAACTTAAAACAGTATATACTCTTTACACCCATAGCATGACTTGATAAGATAGCCAATAATGTGAAGCACCTCATTGCTGCCAGGAGTTTTTGCTTCTAATATAATGACAACTTACTGACAAAGTATTCTAGACCATTACTATAGTCTGTATGCTGAGCAAAAGTTCAGCATTACACCCACAGCTGAAATTAGAATAATGCAAAAATGTCAGACTGCAACAGTGAAAGCATAATGTCACCAGCATCTGGAACCTATGTATAAAAGGCTATGTCTCCGCCCTCCTTTGAAATTTCAGTATGACACTTTCAGGCAATAACACCAGGGTATTCAGCCACAAAATACACCTGACACTGTAGTCCATTTCAATACAGAATTAGATCCCATCATTTTAGCTCCATGAAAGTGTGGTATTTAAATTGTGGTATAAGCAACTGAAAAATATTTTTCCAGTGAAATGTATATAATTTTTGCTTTTGACATAATGATAATGCAGTACAAATTATTTATACTATTACTGTATTCTGTATACAAAAGTACAATGCAACATCCAAAATAGAAAAAGAATAATGCAAAATGCCATACTGTTGTAGTGAAGGTATATGAACCAATATATGTGGTACCTATGTACAAAAGAGCATATCTGAGTCCTTGGCTACCAAATGCTGAATTTGACAACACCATTTCAGCTGTTTGAAAGCATAACATTTTAGAAACAGCATGCTACAATTAAATGTATGTTTTTCCTTGAAAGAAAAAAAAAAAAAAAAATATATATATATATATATATATATATATATATATAGATTCACTTCAGAAGCTCGAATTTACAAAATCTCGAACTGCAAATAACTGAAACCAAAAGATCGAGTTTCGTAAACTCGAACTTCTGAAGCGAAACCAAAAAAAAAAACAAAAAAAATGATAAACTTCGCCCCCCCCTACTTAAATATACCAACCTCCAAGATCGCGCTACAGTGGGGAAATGGGAAATCTCCCGTCTTGCTCTGTATGCGGAAGTGCAAAACGGGAGATTTCTCATTTCCTGTCAACACCACAAAAAAAATAAAACATTACGTACACACAGAGCGTACAAGAATCCTTGCCTCTGTGTACACGAAATGTATTAAGGTAAGTAAACTCTTATTTTTAAATACTACACATATTCGATTTACTGAAATCTCGATCATATGGTCTCAACCATATGAAATTCGAGATTTCAGTAATTTGATTATGTGAAGTGTTCCCATATATATATATATATATATATATATATATATATATATATATATATATATATATGGGTCCTAGTTAAATTCTCGACATTCAGAACTTTGAATTTCATATGGCTGAAACCATATTATCAAAGTTCTAAAACTTCGAACATTTAAATGGAGCTCTTCGTACAGAGCGAAACGGGAATATTCCTTTATCCTCGTTGTAGTAAGATCTCAAAGTTGGTATATTTTAATAGTTGGGGGTGACGGGAGTGCAAGGGGGCTAGCCCCCCTGTGTACATGTGTTTTAATTTATTTTGGGGATTTTTTTCTTTTCTTTTTAATGACCAAGATTACAAATCTTCGATTATATGGTCCCGGCCATATGAGTTAGAAGTTTTGTAATTTCAGTCATTCATTGTAGACCCATATATAGATATATGGTCTATATTAGAACACCGAACTTTCAAAATTTAGAGTGTTCTAATATCGACCCATTTTCAGCGAACGCTGAAAATATCGAAGAAACAGAAAAACGAATTTTTTTCTGGGGAAAGAATTTGGTTGTCCATTTCTGTTGCTTCTGTATTTTCAGCACTGTGGTGGAAAGTTACGGGTCGGGTACAGGTAAGTGTGCGATTGTGTGGACGTGAGGGTTAGGGCAGGTTAGATGAGTTAGGGTTAGGACGCGGGTCAGGTAAGTGTGCAATTGTGTGGACATGAGGGTTAGGTCGGGGTAGGTGAATTAGGGTTAGGGCGCTGGTGAGATGACTGTGCGATAGTGATGGATCTTAGGGCTAGGGTTTGGGTTAAGGTAAGTGGATAGTTAGTGGTGTATGTATAGTTTAGTGTAGGGTTAGGTGTAAGAGTTTAGGTGTATGTGTGTGGACTGCTGTTTGTTTGGTGTGCTTGTGTTGTGTAAACAGCTAATTTTTTCCCTAGGAAAAAATTTGCTGTTCTGTATGTTCGATGTTTTAAATTTTCGATTCATAGGGTTTGATATTAGAACACTCGAAATTTTGAAAGTGCGGTGTTCTAATATGGACCCATATATATATATATATATATATATATATATATATATATATATATATATATATATATAGATACATAGATAGATATATAGATATATAAATTAATTTTACTTCTAATGTAATGAAAACTCAGTAACAAAGTGTTCTGAATAATCATTGTATTATGCATTCTGTGTAGACGTTCAGTGCAACACCTATCATAGAAACCAAGAATAATGCAAAATGTCAGATTGACAGTGAAAGCATCTGGTAACCTATGTTTAAAAAGATATATCTCAGTAAAGCTTTTAGACTTCCTTAGAAAACACTGAGGCAGTAACAACAAGGAATCCAACTGCAGAATTCATCTAAGGCTGCTATTATTCTATCAGGAATATTGGTGTAGTTTAATGCTGAATTTAACTCATCACTTTAACTGCTTGAAAGTATGTACGTTTTTTTCAGGTAAAACATATATAATTTTTACTTCTAATGCAATAACAACTGATTAAAGAAATATTCTAGACCTTAACTGGATTGTGCATACCAAGCAAAACTTCCAAAAACAACAATGACAATGGAAACCATGAATACAGAAAATGTCAGACTATGACAGTGAAGACATTTGAACATCTGCATCTGGAAATTACATAAAAAGGTCATATCTTCTTTTTATTCCTTAACAAACGTTTGCAGCAGTAACAAAAGGGTGACTGATCATCTACAAAATGTCCCCTTGACTTCTATTCAGCCCTCAAGGATTTTAGTGCAGCTCAAAGGTGATTTTGATAAACCCATTTTAGTTGATTGTACTCACTGCATTTTAGCTATGGCATACATCAGATGAAATATAACAACTCAGTAATAAAGTATTCTTGGCCATTAGAGTTTTCTGCATACTGAGCAAAAGTTCAACACAAGACTCACGAAGGAAACTGAGTATACAGCAAAATGTCAAATTGTGGCAGAAAAGGTACATGAAGTAATGCATCTAGTAACTGTGTTTAAAAGGCCATATCACACTTTCCCTTTAATATATCATTATGTAACTTTCAAGAAAAAAAGTGGTGTTCAGCTGGACAAATGTTCCTAAGACTGCCTTTTAGGGATTTCAGTGCAACACAGTACTGACTTTGATACCAGCACTGTAGCTGCTTCACAGCTTGGAATTTTAGCCATGACATGTTACAAATTTTAAAAAATGTCTATAGAAATGCATTTTTTTTAACTTTTAGTATAATGAAATTTATCTTCACCTAGCCTATTAACCACTGGTCAAATATACCCCCAGTGAGAACTGTGTACAATTCCAGAAAGCCACAACAAAAATCCTTTGGGATCTAGATGTACTAACTGTATATAGCAGTCCATATATCAGTTATCCTAAGGTAACTTGTTGCTGTTAGTTCTAAGATAGCTGATGTAGAAACTTAGGCAATTTTAATAAGGTACTTGGATACAAAACATATTTAATAATGTTAGTCAACCTCCAAGTCTTGATTTACATATCAGCATTCTGCTTTTTCTTGTATACAGGTTTTTGGACTCACTTTATATGTGCAGTAACATAAATGTTGCCTTGCCTGATGAAACATTTTTTTTACTTCTGTATATTCTGGACATTACTTTCACACACCCTTTTCAGTTGCCACCCAATGAATACTACATAAGATACTGGACAGTGACAGCAAAAGTCTGCTGAAATACTTTTTGCTACCTTTATATAAGAAGCTGTATGTCATTTAGGTAGTCCATAATAAAAAAAAACAGGCAGCGCAGGTAAGATACTTAGAAAAACATTCATTCTACCCCAAGGATTACACTGCATATCAACTGTGAAATGACACATCAGTAGACTGCCTTTGTCAATTCATGACCATCAGGCGTCATCCTGTAGGTAGTAACAGAACAGTTACAAAGTACTTATGCTTTTAATTTTTAATTTCTAGTGTAATGATAACACAATAAAGCATAATCTCAATTTAGTCTGCATTCCAACATGCTGAGTAGAAGCTGTATACTGACATCTAATGGAAACTGAGTATACTGCAACTTTGCAACCTGGCACATTCTAATGGACATTGAGACCTGTTGAGGGAGAATAGCAACACAAAGCCATACCTCTGAAATAGTCCAATGTTTTCTAATAAAGTGCATTGGGCAAAAAAACATGATATTCAGTTACAAACTGCAGTTAGGCTATTCTTTCAGGTTAAAAGGTAATAGAACAGCTCAAACTGAACTTCTGAAGTTGATTCACAATTCCCAGTAATTATTTCCATTCTTTTTCTGTAATAACATTTTAAATGCTGGAAAACAGCCCTTTCAGGAATAAAGGAATAGTTATTTTCATTATGTTATAAAAGTAAATATATTTATGATGTTATGTATTATGAAATTCCGTCTGTGTGTAAACATGTCATAATGTTAGTGTTTGTTGTAAAATGAATCTAAAAGACATTTACATTTGAGAGGCTGTGAAAGTATTATAGCAATAACCCACGCCTGGGTGTGGGTAATGCTAAATTTACCCACGGTTGGCATGGTACAAAGCCAACCGTGGGTAAATTTAGCATTACCCACACCCAGGCGTGTTATTGCTATTATACCATGACATTATTTAAGAAAAGAAACTATTACTTTTCTTAAATAATGGCATAGTATAATGCCTGTTTACTGCCCTTCCGCAGATGTCTGGCATCCGCGGCAGTTCTGATGTACTGCGCTACCGCGCAGTACATCAGAGTTGTAAGCAACGGAGAAAGCAAGATCTCCGTTGCTTTTTTGGTAGCTATGTTAAATGAGTTTAACATGGCGAGACAGTTTTAAAATAAGCAACGGAGATCTCCGCTGCTTATTTTAAACTGTCTCGCTATGTTAAACTCATTTAACATAGCGAACAAAAAAGCAACGGAGATCTTGCTTTCTCGTTGTTTTTAACATTGCTATGTTAAATGGGTTTAACATCGAGACAGCTTTAAAATAAGCAATGGAGATCTCCGTTGCTTATTTTTAGCGTCTCGCTATGTTAAACCCATTTAACATAGCGAGACAGTGTTTTAAATCGAGTTATACTAATGGAAAAAAGTCCGGGCGACCGGACCTTTTTCCATTAGTATAACTCGATTTACAACGGGCATGCTGGCCAATCAGCGTGCACGTTTTGGGGGGATCATGGTATAATATAAAGTTTTTCAGCTTTTCCCAGTAAGGGGTAGCCACAGTGGATCACCGTTCCGCTACTGACTGGCAGTGAATTTTTCTGGTGTCAAGTTGCCAGCCCGGTGCCCAACCTTCACAGAAGGCGCACACACACACACACACACACACACACACACACACACACACACACACACCTACCTGCACATCTTTAAAGTTTACTTGATCACAGGGAGGACATGCAGACTCACACAGAAGGCACTCCAGCTGAGAATCAAACTGGAAAACCTCTTGCTGTGAGGCAACAATGCTAACCGCTGCACCCCTGCGGCCAAGCTGTGAAAGTATTATGATAAAGTGAAAATGTGAAAGCTAAAAAATCAATTGTATATTCATTGTGTATCTAAAAATGCAGCACACACTCTGACAGTGCTCCTTCTGAGAGGATGCACCACCTTTGACTATAAAGAAGTTATGTGAATATAATGACCATGTTGTTCTAAGAGATATTCACTTCTATCCAAAAAGGCATATCAATAGTAATTCATCAGTGATCATATAACTGCCCTTTGCTTTCACATACAAACTGCACTTAAAACAAGAGTCACATTCTGTATTGTTCTGATGTCAAATAGAAAATGAAATCAGTAATAGAGTTTCAACTTTGTTGCTGTCACATGTATATTGTACCTGACAATACATATAATTGATTATTCAATAGTAGTTATGTAACTGCCCTAGGTGTGAAAACACCCCCACCTCTACTTCCAAAAGATATCTGTCTTCTGTGTACATCTCTGATGTTTGATTGTGAAGAAAGTGAAATAAATAATGATCATGGTAAAGTATTTTAACTTATTGTTCTAATATATATGTATCAAGCACCAAAAATATGTTGAAATCAACAAAGTAAATTGAAAGGCATTCTCCTTCCACAACAGACCCCGGTTTCTCCTCATTTATAACACCAAAAAAGTCCCAAAACCATCACCTGCCAAATCACTGCAATTTTTCAGCAAGTATTAAAAATGTTCTCATTGTCAGCCAAAAAAGAGTAGAAGTATACATAATAAAGAAGCCAACAATGAAAAACGAATAATTGACATGAACATTTGCCTCTAAGCAGGTTGTAAAGGTAAGCAAAACTGGACAGAGTTTAAGTAAGCAAAATGTGATGAATATAGCCATCAAAAATAGACAAATACTACCATCTAGTGGACAAAGTTATAAGTGTAGCGATTGGATAGTTATATAAATATTAATATGGATTTTTTAATATAAAAACACATACAAAGTATGTTAAGTTTGAATACAAGCATAAAAATGTATGCCATGATGTCATAGAAACAAATCATTACATGTATATTACTACAATAAATATTCCAAATAACAAAAATAATCCCATAATTCAAATCATAAACTGTCACTGAGGCCAGATTGGAAAAGGGCACCCAAATTAATTATCCATTTTCTTTCTTTTTTGTCCAGAAGACAGTGTTTGCATTCCACAAGTAAATTACCAAAAAAGAGAAAAAAACAGTCTATGCCAATGAAAGAAGAAATGGCAGTGAGGTGCATAAAAAGATGTTTGCACAGAGCATTGCATGTCTTCTTGCATCTGATGTCACTCGGATGCAGAGCAATACTCTGTCTGAAAGAAAAATAAGTTTGTCTGACATAAAAAGCACCACACTGTCATACTGCCATGTAGACCACCTAATCAAAACTACAAGTAATAAGTTGCAGGATACAGCAGATTTTGGTGGTATTAACAGATGGAACAGAGGGTTATTGGTTGGGATAATGGTTAAGGTGTTTCTCTCACAAACACGAGGTCAAGGGATTGATGCTCAGGTTTGATGAAAAACTGGCTAGGCTTAACATGGCCTGCAAAGACAGCTAGCCTAGTACTTAACCATGAACCAGTGATTCACATTATATATATATATATATATATAGAGAGAGAGAGAGAGAGAGAGAGAGAGTCAGTCTACTTTAAGGGATTTGGGGGTTTGCATAATGGTTAAGGTGGTTAACTCACAAATGTAAGGTACAAGGTTTGATTCTCACCTTTGAAAGAGAAATTGGCTAGGCTTAAAATGGCCCATAAGGGCAGTTAACCTAGTACGTATCTATGAACCTCTGTGCACAATAACTACAGATACCCTTTGGAAAACATTCTGAAGGATGTATTTCTGAAGAGATTTTGGATTAATAAATGGGAGCTTTATGTTTAGAAGATCTTTTCCTTAAAGTTTGTCTCTTGCAGTAACTGAACATACAAGTTTTAATTAAACGTTAATAAAAACTATCGCATAATAAGATATCTCAATGTTTATCAAGGGTATTCCTAATGCAGCGACTGTTAGAGTTAAACCTGGCGGTAAACTAGAATTTCATAAGATTTGTAAGATATATCAGAAACTCTAGAAACAAGGGTTCATTTGTATACATGGCTATAAAGCAAGCTTGTGGAATATCCATATTTTTTATCACTTCTAATGAAATTTTTGTTATAGCATAGACTTCTGTTTCTCAAAAGTTTGCCAAGTATTGCAAACCTGTCTCAACCTTAAAGCTGTGAAGTGGGGATGTTCTTTATAATGAGACTAAGATGGCAACTACTAGCTAAAAGCAGGGATTTTTTATTAAAGAGTTAACAATAGACTGAAGTTTTAACTGAATTATCAACAAGTTTAATAACAGCAATGTCCAGAAATAGGCCATGAATAAATCCAATGAAAAGTGAAACAGATGGGAAACTCATTATAATTCAAATAATCAATGAACTGTTTCAGCTCTTGTATCTCACCTTTTCACACCAGCCCCCAGTCATCTAAAAATTGTGCTACATATCTGTTTTACCTAGAAAACATTGTGGTCCATGTCATAAACATAAAACTTAAAAAAAAAAACACAAATAAGTAAGCATAAACAGGTGCAAATCAAACACTGATAGCTGCAGCATTAATCTGTAGATTACATTCCCCTTAAAAAAAATCTTCAAACCTCCCTCTATCAATATCAACAGAAAGTCATTAAATTACACAAAGTAGATGTTAGCTAAGTCAAGGTAATACTTCACTGCTTGTAAAGCACTTTCATGGGGTATACTTGTATAAGGAGTCTGGGCATCCAGCTTACATAAGTAAAAATATTATCAACAAAAATGTCATCCATAACCTTAAGGAATGTGGTAAAGTCTTATTATTTAGAAGGGACATGAGAAAGTATAGGTTTCAGAGGCAATGTACAAAATTCTAAAATGGACTCCATTAAGGAGAACCCCCTAAAACAATTGATCTAGTGGGGAAGGGGAGAGGATTTCTCCTTATGAGTTTTTGGCAACAAGAAGAATACTTGTGAGATCAGATTTTTCACAGTAAGGTTTTGTATCAGCTCACTGAGATAATTCTTGTAAAGCCGTGGTGGTGCAGTGGTAGTGTTGTCACCTCACAGCAAGAGGTTCCCCATTCGATTCTCGGCTGGAGTGCCTTCTGAGTGGAGTCTGCATGTCCTCCCCGTGGTCGAGTGGTGTTCGAAAGACATCCGTGAATGGGAGTGCCTTCATTGAAGGTTGGGCTATCGGGCTGGCACCTCGGCACCATAAAAATCAACTGCCAATCATTAGCAGACCGGAGTTCTGCTGCAGCGACCCCTAACTGGGAAAAGCCGAAAGAAAAACAACATAATCATTTTACTGTTTTTTAAACATCAGAGTGGGATCTAAAAGTAAATGATGGTAATAACATGCACTAGAAAGTATCACTGCTTCAGTTCGGTGTCATAATCAGTATGATTCAATACAACCACAGCTCTACCCTTCTCAGCAGTAATAACTAATTCATCATTATTTAGTTCTGAAAGAGTCTTCATGTCAGATGCTGACAAAGTGTTGCCAATATTCTTAAAAATATATGGTGTATTTTTATTAAAATCTGCTAACACCAAATTTTTAAATGTTTTTACAAAAATATGGTAGGGAGAGTTACTAGAGGACTTTTTTGAAATTAAATGAAGAGCAGACCATTGCTCCCTCATTTGGATGTGTAAAAACTAATATTTTAAGTGCCTTAGAAAAAGATTTTAAAACTGTTAAAGTCTGGTATTAGGATACAAAAATGTGTAAGAATGAAACTAAAACATTTATTTAACAATTGTAAGGCAACATTAGATAAACTCACATTAGATAAATTGTCCACCAGATCATCAATATTCAAATAGTCTGTTTCACTTGTTCTTTGAATAATTGCATCATTTTGTCCCTTATTTTTGTGTTATCTTTCCTCTCATTTGTAATGGCACCCAAAGAAGATTTCATGTTTTTGTGAATTATATAATACAAGCTCATAGATTCTTCCATCCTTTCTAGTATATAAACCCTGTGTCTCCAAGGGGCTGTGCTTATATTTACCAGGCTGTGGAATGGGTGATTCATCACTGGGACTAAGCAGAAATTCCTTAAGATTCCAAGAGCAGAATAAGCTATTTCTTACACTTATTTCATTGAATTGCACTTCTATAAAGCTTATAACTGTGTTATACAGCTAATCTACTACATTTTGCACTATTATAAAGCTTTTTTACTGTTTCACTACGTTTATGTACTGTTTTATACTGTCTAAACTGTATTTTTGCTAGATACTGTTTCATCACTCTAATTGCATTTCTACTGAATTACCTAACTGTAAACTGCTTTTTCATACTGAGAGTTGTATTTTCTGTTTGTGAGTGCTCTATCTGTGCTTTTCTGTGCATTTTATGAGGTTTCTGTGTTCTAGTCAAGTATCATATAACTGATTTGTTTGCAGTTAAAAGCATTCTCTAAAGTCTCCTTGCTCCTTTATCTGTGGCTAGTGCTTTATCTGTGGCCTGAGCTAGTAGCTGTAATAGTTTCACACCCGCCCTCCCTATTGGTGTCTTATTCTTATACTTGGTGGCTTTGCAGTAGCCCGCCCATACTGAAATTTTGATCTAGGATACTCCTCCCAGTCTGGTGTCATTAGCTCATTCTACGTAATACAGAGAGAACATTTGAGAAGGCCAACCTACTTATGTTCTTAACCTTGAATTATCTTCTGTTCCTGCTTTCTCCTTTTCCACTTTACTAAAAAAAAAAAAAAATAAATAAATAAAAAATTCTAAGCTTGTCTCCTACCTTTCCTGTAATAAGTCTAGTCCAGATACAGATTTGCTGTATCCAGGGCTGTTTGTAAGCTCCTGAGCCCCGCAAGCCTGTCTGTGTTGGAGGGAAGCCTTCTAGCTTATGGGAGTTGTAAGCACTAGATAGCCTATCTACCACAAGAGGAGTGGTTTCTGGTCCAGATATTGTAGTTTACTGGCCGTTTGGGCAGTTTTTCCATCTCGCTCTCAACTTTCTGGTTTAAAAGCCCGCATTTGTGCTTGTTTCCCGCCTTTCCTGTAACTAGTCTAGTCCAGATACAGATTTGCTGTATCCAGGACTATTTGTAAGCTTCTGAGTGGTGTCAAAGTCTGCTCTTCAATTTTTCCCTTAGATTTACTAGTTCTCTCCTCTCCTGCACTTATACTAGCCTATTAGTCTGGAACTTTACCAGACTTGTTGTAGCAATTATTGTAGCACACAAAAGTGCTACCAGCACTAAACGTTCTAAAAGGAAACAGATCCAGTACTTATTATCAATGCCCACCCCTCCAGGCATGTCTAAAAGTCAGTTCCCTGTGCTTTCTCTTGTTAACCTGGTGAACATGGGCATCCTGCCTCATGTACACCAACAACCCTCTCCTCTTACCTCCCAACACTCAGACTTGCGAGAGATGCACTTATATATCCAAACTGGAAGCCATGCACTCTCCAGCCTAGACCAGAATAGCTGGTCAAGAGACGAAGGTCAACACTTGCACCACACCACATGGAACACATAACCCTCCAGAACACACACTAGCACTGCCTTCACATAAAAACACAAACTACATACCCACCTTCACAGAGGCTCTCAATAAAAATTTGCCCAAGCAGCAGAGACCTTCAAGGCAGAAAAGCATTCGACCACCACAACACAACACTAATCATGAGACACATAACTCTCCTAAACAGTGTGCCACTCAACCAAAGCCCCTAAGGCAAAACAGCATGCCCAATACACTAGTCATAGGTGACTCGATAGTGGGGCACACTGATGTCCCACTCACTAAGTTGAATAAGGAGAAAGTAACAGTCAGCTGCCTGTCAGGTGCCAGGATTTGCTACATAACTCATGCACTCAGGTCCCTCAACAACAGGTGCAAATATGACTCTGTCATTGTACACGTGGGTGTGAATGACCTGAGATGTACCTCCCTGGACTACATGAAAAGAGACATGGAGGAGCTCTCGGATTATGTAGCCCAGGCGGGTATGACCCTAGCCCTGAGCACCATCCTACCATCACCCAGAATGATACCACAGTACAAGCAGAAAATGATTGATTTCAACAATTGGCTAAGTTTCTGGTGTCATTCTTATGGGATCCAATATCTGTCTGCCTGGGATGACATGATTAACAGACCTTGATGCTTTGCCAGAGATGGCCTGCATCTGTCACCCCCTGGGCTTCTGGATACTGACCAAGGCTCTTGCCACCCCTATAGTGCCTTTTTTAGGTGGTGTTCCAAAGACCAAATTACCACCGTAACAGCTACAAACAAATGCAATCTGAGGGTCATGCTGCTCAACGCTAGAAGTCTAAATCTCAAAATGCACTCACTCAAAACACTCCTTAAAATGGAGAACATTGACATCTGTGCTGTAACAGAGACCTGGTTTAAGTTAGCAGAAAGCACCCCTGCACTACCAGGCTATAACTCATTCCACACCTTTTGGCCCCAGAATTTGGACCGATGCTCCAAAGGTGGTGGTGTTTCCATAGTCATAAAGGATGCACACACCTCCAAACTGGTAGCCCAACATAATGCATCAGAGATACCTCAGGTGCAGCTAACATTGGGTAAGACTGCGATTCAGGTCATAGCCTGCTATAGGTCCCCAATCATGTCCCAAGACTCACAGTCCATGTTCCTAAGCAGCCTGGAGAATATTAGGGTCAAACATAACACTCTCTTACTAGGTGACTTCAACTACCCCTCCATTAACTGGGAAAACTACTCATGTACCAATACATTTGCCCAACGTTTCCTGGAGTTTATTAATTCCATTGCCCTGGACCAGCTCATTCTTACCCCCACTAGAGGTAACAACATGCTTGACCTGGTCATTACTAACATGGGCGACCATTGCTCTACACCAGTAGTCAGCTCCTCCCTGGTTAGATCCGACCACAAACTAATCACCTTGGAAATCCACATCCCTCCCACCTCACCCCACCCCCCACAAAGGTAACCACCATGAAAAACTTCTCCAAAGCTAAATTTGGGCTCCTAAAAACAGAGGTGGCTAACTTCACGGCACCCATGCAAATGGAGAATAGTTGCATGGCCACCAAATCATACACCAATGCACTGTATGAACACGTACACAAATGCATGGATCTTGCCATACCCAATAGAACCAAGACGCTCTCTTCCAAAAAAAGGAAGCCAATCTGGTGGTTCCCTCCTATAAACAAACTCTACAACAGAAGGAGGAAACTGATGCGGAATAAGGTGAAGTCCCAAGACCGGAAAAACTCCCTTATCAGCCTCAACAAAAGGCTGAGATCCTCATCAAATCCTCTAAAGCTGACTATGAAAACATAATTGCAGCAGATAGTAAAGACAACCACAAGGCCTTTTATAGTTATGTAAAAATCTCCATAGCAATACCCAGCTTTGCTCTGAGATACTGCACAATGGTACCTCCTATACATAGCCAACAAATATTGCCAATATACTGACCCCTCTCTTCCTCCTAAGGGACCAGTCACAATACCAGTAGACTGCCAGGCACCCAGCATTGCTGCTGCATAGGTTAAAACAGCACTGTCCAAGGCCAAGAATACAGCTTCTATGGGACCTGACAATATCCCTGGCTGTGTTCTACATGAACTACAGAGTGAACTGGCACCTCACCTGTGTGCCCTGTTCAATCACAGCCTCACTTCAAACTTTGTCCCTACTGAATGGCGCACTGCTATAGTCAACCCTCTCCACAAAGGAGGTGCAAATGAATATAGACCATGGGAACTATTGCCCTATTAGCCTGATGAGTCTAATATACAAAGCTATGGAATGCATCATTATGGACCTAATAAACAAGGACATAGGGAATCTCCAAACTCTGGATCCCACATAGTTTGGTTTTGTGAAGGGTAGATCATGCCTGCTCAACTTGGTTGACTTCTTTGAGTCAGTCACAGAACTGTGGATGAAGGCAAGGTGGTTCATACAGCCTACCTTGATCTGGCTAAAGCTTTTGATACCATTCTCCACTCAGGAATCATAGAAAAACTCAATGAGCTAGGCATCAGCCCCTCTATCACTAAGTGGGTTGCAAACTGGCTCACAAATAGAACCCACAGTGTGAAAGTAGCTGACGCCAAGTCAGACTGCTGACCAGTCACGAGTGGATTCCCACAGGGTTCGGTCCTGGGTCCTCTCCTGTTTGATATCTACTTCTCTGAAGTCCAGGCCAACACAAAGGGACTCTGGCTGACAAAGTTTGCAGAGGATTGCAAGTTGGGTGCTATTATTAACTCCCCAAGTGATGTTGACATCCTACAGAATGGCCTCACTGAGATCAATGACTGGTGTCAGAACCATGGCCTTAAGCTCAATGCCAAAAATGTGTCATCATCCCCTTTGGGAAAAACACAGTTCTCATGAATTACCACATTGATGGTAGTCCACTGAACACAGAAGGCATTATAAGAGATCTGGGAACACAGGCTGACAGTAACCTCTATTTTGATCACCAGATTGCCACTGTGATCAGAAGTCCTTCTATATGGAACATCACATTACTAAGGGTTTTGCATCCAGGAAGAAAGAGGTCATTGTCTCCCTCTACTCTTTCCTCATTAGGCCAATCATCAAGTACAATGCCCCATTTGCCATGAACCTCACTAGACACCTGCAACAACTGGAGAGGCGACAAAAGTACCTCACAAAGAGGATCCTAGGCCTTAAACACTTGTCTTATATACACAGACTCAAAAAAAACTCCAACTGTTCTCTGTCTCATATCACTTACTTTTAGGCGATCTCTGCTTAACTTACAAAGCCATGACTGACCCAGCTCTGTTAGAAATGCTACATCTAAAGAAATCCCAATCCCTCCACACTACACGCTCCAGAGACCTCAACCTCATTACCACAATTAACAGAACATGCTGGAGGGACAGGTTCCTAACCCAGAGACTACCCATACTATGTAATAGACTTCCCATACATGTCAAGCAGAGCACCTCGCTGACCCTCTTCAAGAGAAATCTTGATGTGTGGATGAGAAACAGAAAATTCCACCCCGGGGATAACTCCAGTGTCTCTACTCAGCAGAGGCACTGGGAACTAAGGCTGGGTGGCACTATGCCAGGGTAATCCTATGGCTAGGCTTGTAAAGGCCCCAGGGCCATTAGCCCAGTACACACCTATGAACCTATATATATATATATATATATATATATATATATATATATATATATTTAGATAGATAGATATATAATACACACACACACACACACACACACACACACACACACACACACACACACACACACACACACACACACACACACACACACACTCATGCATACCACATATTCCCTGGTTAGGAAATAGATGAAAAAGACAGCTAAAAGAACACAGCCAGTTATTTTTGTATTCAAATAGTATATCCTACTAAGCATATGTATACTTAACTTGTTTGTTTTTTTTACCTTCAGTCACAGTACTGCTATTTTTGTATTCCTACCTAGACTATATGAATGCATCAATGAAATGTATAATGTGTATTTTTTTATTTTGTGCTTGTATCTGAGAATCATCAACATTTGTATCTGTACAATGTATACGTATCGTACTGTTATTTGTAAATGTGGAGCTTAGCTCCCCTTGCATCCACTGAAAAAGGACATTTTGTCCAGTTGGGCCTGATCATCACCAACATGGGGACTCTATGCTCCAGACCAGAAGTGTATCCCTCACTGGTAAGATCAGACCATAAACTAATCTCACTAGATATTCACATCCCGACCCCAGCCCCTGCCCATAAAACCACAGTGAAAAACTTCTCTAAAGCAAATTTCACACTCCTCAAACCGAGGTGGAATCCTTCAAAGCCCCTGGGCCTGTGGAAAATATGGCCCAGATCACAGAATCCTTTATAAATGCATTCTATGAACACCTTCAGGAATGCATGGATCATGCAATCCCAAACAAAACCAAGACCCAATCCTCCAAAGGCAGGCGCCCTGTCTGGTGGACCCCAGCCATAAACAAACTATGCAATAGAAGGAGGACGCTACTACATGATAGAGCAAAATCCAAAAAGGAAAGGCATCCCTGATCAGTATTAGCAAAAAACTACGGGCACTCATAAAATCATCTAAGGCCAGCTTCGAGAGAAAAATTGCACAGGACACTAAGGATAATCACAAGGCTTTCTTTAGTTATGTTAGGAACCTAGGTGGGAATTCCCAGATATGCTCAGAATTAGTCCAAAATGACAAAAAATACACTGAACTCACAGACATTGCCAACATCCTAGCTGACAGGTTCAGCGCAAACTCTCCCCCCTTCCCCACCAAAAGGGCAAATATCTATCCCAGCAGATTGCTGCCCCCCCCCCCCCGACATCTCAGATGCTCAGGTAAGAGCCGCCCTCTCCAAAGCAAAAAACACAGCATCAATGGGACCAGATGGTGTCCTGGGCTGCGTCCTACATGAACTCCAAGAAGAACTAAACCCAAACATAAAACTACTGTTCAATCTCAGCCTTACTACAGGATATGTACCCAAAGAGTGGTGTACAGCAACAGTGGTCCCTCTCCACAAAGGTGGTGCCTCAATGGATCCTGGAAACTATCACCCCATAAGCCTGACTAGCTTGGTCTGCAAAGCTATGGAAAGGATCATCATGGACCTCATAAATAAAGATATTGGGGACCTACAGACACTGGATCCTACCCAGTTCGGCTTTGTTAAGGGCAGATCCTGCCTCTTAAACCTGGTCGATTTCTTTGAAACAGTCACCAAGGCCATTGACAAGGGGAAGGTGGTCCACACAGCCTACCTGGACCTCGCAAAAGCCTTCGATACAATAACCCACTCAGGCATTATAGATAAGCTCACCAGCTTAAATATAAACCACTATGTCACTAGATGGGTTGCAAACTGGCTCAAGGACAGAACCCACATGGTTAGAATTGCTGGAGCCATGTCAGACTCCAAACCAGTTACAAGTGGCATCCCACAAGGCTCAGTCCTGGGACCTCTCTTGTTCGATATATATTTCTCGGAAGTACAGGCCAACACGGAAGGACTGTGGCTGACCAAGTTCGCAGATGACTGCAAACTGGGCACCATAATCGACTCTCCAGCCGACACAAGCATCCTACAAAAGGGCCTCATAGAAACAGACAACTGGTGCCAGAGCCATGGCCTCAAGCTAAACGCCAAAAAGTGTATAGTCATCCTTTTCAGCAAAAACAAAGTGCCCACAAATTACCACATAGATGGTAATCCATTAAGTACGGAAGAAGTAATTAGGGACCTGGGGACCCAAGTTGATATCAATCTCTCATTCGACAACCAAGTGGCCAAAGTGGTTATAAAATCATTTTATATAGCCCACCTAATCATGAAGGGATTCACATCTAGATCAGGGGAGGTCATCGTGCCTCTTTACTCATCCCTCATCAAGCCCATAATTGAGTAGAATGACCCTTTTGGGATGTACCTTACCAGACACCTGCAGCAACTGGAAAGACCCCAAAAGTACATCACCAAGAGGTTCAAAGGGCTCAAAGAGATGCCATATGCTGCCCGGTTAAAGAAACTCCAGCTCTACTCAGTTGCATACCGCCTGCTCAGAGGTGATCTATGCCTGATGTATAAAGCCATGTCCAACCCAGAATTAATGGACATGCTGCACCTCAGAAAATCCAAATCCCATCGAGCTACGTGCTCGAGAGACTTGAACCTCAGCACTGAAATAAATAGGACATGCTGGAGGGACAGATTCATAACCCAGAGGCTCCCTTCACTCTGGAATAAAATCCCAGTCCATGTTAGGCAGAGTCCCTCAATGACTCTCTTCAAGAGGAATCTTGATGAGTGGATGGGAGATCGTAGATTTACTCCGGGTATCACTTCTGTGTCACTGTTAGACAGATGCACAGTATACTAACCTCGAAAAAGGGCATAGCAAAATTCATTTTAAAATAGGTGGCAAAAGCCAAACACACTCTGTCTAGGCTTGTAAATGCCCTAGGGCAGATAGCCTAGTATGAACCTATGAACCTATGAACCTATGAACCTATGTGTGTGTGTGTGTGTGTGTGTGTGTGTGTGTGTGTGTGTGTGTGTGTGTGTGTGTGTGTGTGTGTGTGTGTGTGTGTGTGTGTGTGTGTGTGTGTGTGTGTGTGTGTGTGTGTGTGTGTGTGTGTGTGTGTGTGTGTGTCAGACCCATCATAGAGTACAAACGGGCAAAACTGCTATTCAATGCCAGAAGTCTAAACCTCAAGATGCACGCACTCGAGGCTCTCCTCAGTATGGAGAAAATGGATGTCTGTGCAGTAACAGAAACCTGGTTCAAGGCTCCTGAGAGCACCCCAGCACTACCAGGTTATAACTCATACCATGCGTTTCGGCCCCAAAACTCGGACCGAAGCACAAAAGGAGGGGGAGTATCTATATTCATCAAAGATACCTAAACCTCCAGGTTAGTGGCACTGCACAAAGCATCAGAAACCATCCATGTGCAACTAACAGCGGGCAAAACTGCCTTTCAGTTTGTATCCTGCTACAGAACACCCTCCCTATTACAGGAACCCCACTTGGCATTCCTGAGAACACTGGAGAATATGAAGGTCTCTCCAAACACTATGTTATTGGGTGACCTCAACTACCCAAACATTGACTGGGAAAACTACTCAAGCCCAAACACCCTCGCCCAATGGTTCCTTGAATTTATAAACTCTAACACAATGGAACAACTGGTCACCATTCCCACAAGAGGGAACAACATATTGGACCCGGTCATCACCAACATGGGGACTCTATGTTCCACACCAGAGGTAAACTCCTCATTGGTAAGATCAGACCATAAACAAATTTCCCTGGACATCCATATCCCGTCCCCACCCCCAGCCAAGGAAATCACTGTAAAGAATTTCTCAAAAGTCAACTTTGTACTTCTCAAGACTGAGGTGGAATCCTTGAAAGCCATTGGGCCAGAGGATAATACAGCCCAATTCGCAGAATCCTTTACAAATGCATTCTATGAGCACCTGCAGGAATGCATGGATCATGCTATCCCAAATAAAACCAAGACTCACTCCTCCAAAAACAGGAGACCGGTCTGGTGGACCCCGGCCATAAATAAGCTATACAACAGAAGGAGGAAGCTACTACATGACAGAGCAAAATCCCAAAAAGGGAAGGCATCTCTGATCAGTATTAGCAAGAAACTTTGATCCCTCATAAAATCATCAAAGGCCAGTTTCGAAAGAAAAATTGCCCTAGACACTAAAGATAATCACAAGGCCTTCTTTAGTTATGTCAGGAACTTGGGCGGAAACTCCCAGATATGCTCTGAATTGTTGCATAACGGTACAAAATATACTGAACCTACAGACATAGCCAACATCCTGGCAGACAGATTCAGCACAAACTTCTCCCCCCCTTCCCCCCAAAGGAGCAAATGCCTATCCCAACTGAATGTAACCTCCCTGACATCACAGATGCACAGGTGAAAGCTGCCCTCTCCAAAGCAAAAAACACAGCATCTATGAGACCGGACAGTGTCCCAGGCCGTGTCTTACACAAGCTCCAAGAAGAACTGAACCCTCACATTAAGTCACTGTTCAAACTTAGCCTTACTACAGGATATGTACCCAAAGAATGGCGTACAGCTACAGTGGTCCCACTCCACAAACGTGGTGCCACAATGGACCCCGGAAACTATCACCCCATAAGCCTGACTAGTCTGGTCTGTAAAGCTATGGAGCATATTATCATGGAACTCATAAACAAAGACATTGGGAGCCTCTAGATACTGGACCCTACCCAATTCGGCTTTGTTAAGGGCAGATTTTGCCTCTTAAACCTAGCTGAATTCTTTGAAACAGTTACCAAAGCCATAGATGAGGGCAAGGTAGTCCACACAGCCTACCTGGACCTCGCAAAAGCCTTCGACACAATACCCCACTCGGGCATCATAAATAAGCTTACCAGCTTAAATATCAATCCCTATATCACAAGATGGGTTGCAAACTGGCTCAGAGATCGAACCACATTGTCAGAATTGCAGGTGCCATGTCCGAATCCAAACCATTTACAAGTGGCGTCCCACAGGGCTCAGTTCTGGGACCTCTCTTGTACGGTATATACTTCTCTGAGGTTCAGGCTAACATGGGGGGATTATGGCTGACAAAGTTCACAGATGACTGCAAACTGGGGGCCATAATCGAATCTCCAGGTGACACAAGCATCCTCCAAAAGGGTCTCACAGAGATGGATGCTTGGTGCCAGAGCCACGGCCTCAAGCTAAATGCTAAAAAGTGCATAGTCATCCCCTTTGGGAAAAACAAGGTGCCCACAAATTACCACATAGGTGGTAATCCATTAAGTATGGAAGAAATAATTAGACATTTGGGGACCAATGTAGATAGTAATCTCTCCTTTGATAATCACGTTGCCAAAGTGGTTAGAAAGACCTTCTATATAGCCCACCTTATCATGAAAGGGTTCACATCTAGATCAAGAGAGGTCATTGTGCCCCTCTACTAGTCACTCATCAGGCCCATAATTGAATACAATGCCCCTTTTGGGATGTACCTTACCCGACACCTGCAGCAACTGGAGAGACCCCAAAAGTACCTCACCAAGAGGATCATGGGCTACAAACAGATGTCCTATGCAGCTCGACTAAAGAAACTCCAGCTCTACTCAGTTGCTTACCGCCTACTCAGAGGCGATCTATGCCTGACGTACAAAGCCATGTCAAACCCAGAATTAATGGACATGCTCCACCTCAAACAATCCAAGTCCCTTAGAGCTACACGCTCCGGGGACCTAAACCTCAGCACAAAAATAAATAGGAAATGCTGGAGGGACAGATTCATTTCCCAGAGGCTCCCCTCACTCTGGAAAAGAATCCCAATTCATGTTAGACATAGCCCCTTGCTGACCCTCTTCAAGCGAAATTTGGACGCGTGGATGGGAAATCGCAAATTCACCCCTGGGATCTCTCCTGTGTCCCTGCTAGACAGAGGCACAGTAAACTAAAAGGTACCTTCTGTGACCTACTTTACAGAGGCACAGTAGGCTAATCTAATAGGGAGGCAGAAGCCAAATACACTCTGGCTCGGCTTATAAATGCCCTAGGGCAGATAGCCTAGTATCTACCTATGAACCTATATACCTATGAAAGTAAAAAAAAACACAAACATGCAGGTTAAACCATGTCCTCAAAGACTGCAGCTTCTGATCCTTATAGCAGTCTCCAGTCAAATGAGTGGAATTTTGGGGGTAATTACTGTGACCATTTCCTTTCAGCCTGAGCTACATGGCATATATAGCAATACCACATGGATGGGTTGCCTGTGTCCTATTACTATGTAAAGGTGAGAATTCATGCTAATGAATATCATCACATCTTACTTCCAGTTTCTGTATCACATTAATTCTATCGGGAAACTTTTGAGTAATTATGTCTCTAGTGCATTTACTGTAATAATATCTCTCCCCACTGCTATTCTCCCTCTACACTATTCTCCCTCTACACTAATGACTGCACCTCTAAGGACCCCTCTGTCAAACTTATTAAACAGGCAGATGATACAACTATCATTGGGCTCATCAAGGAATGGTGATGAGTCTGCATACAGATGGGAGGTTGAGCAGCTGGCCCTTTGGTGTAGTCAGAATAATCTGGAACTGAGCACTCTTAAAACTGTGGAGATTATAGTAGACTTTAGGAGTGGTACTACAATATTATCCCCCTCTTTGTATTTAATACTGCTTTGTCAGTTGTGGAAACCTTCAGGTTTTTGGGATCTATAATCTCCTGGGACTTGAAGTGACCAATGTAGCGTCCATCATAAAAAAGGAACAAGAGTGAATGTACTTTCTGTGACAGCTGAGGAAGTTCAGCCTCCCACAGGAACTGTTGATTCAGTTCTATACAGCAGTCATTGAGTCTGTTCTCAGCTCATCCTTAACAGTGTGATTTGGATTTCAGTCTAAGCATGACAAAAATAGGTTACATTGAATAGTCAAGTGTGCCAAAAATATCACTGGTGCTAGTTTGCCCTCCTTACATGACCTGTACTATTCCAGAGTCATGAAAAGGGCAGGGAAGATCATCACTGACCCTTCACATCCAGGCCACCATCTTTTTGAACTATTACCATCAGCCAGGTGTTGCAGACTAATACACACTAAAACAAGCAGATGTAAGAACAGGTTTTTTTCCACAGGCCATCAAGTTCATAAATGGTTAATTCAGCTTATTAGGCTGGGGTATTCATTTTCCCATGCCTCTGAGGATTCTGCAGTATTGTTTACATATTGTTAATACCTGTTTCTTTCAGAGTTTATTTCAGTATTTCTTACACTGAGTTGCACTTCGCACCTTGTATGCATATGTATATGTATATTTACTTTTTTGTCTTGTTCTTAACAGTTACATGTATGTCATTATGTAATTCTTCCTTGCAGAGTTAGAGAAACCGGAGTCAAATTCCTTGTATGCATACATACTTGGCCGATAAATGTGATTCTGATTCTGATAATGGAGGCAATTATCCACTGACATCCTGAGGATGAGAAAATTGTATTCCTAGTTTTGAAATCAGGTTCATTCTGATTAAAAATGGGTAAAATCAAGAAAACTAGGCAAGCACAACATTGAGATATCACTGTGGTTGGGGGGTTAATATTACTAGCTGCTTCATTCCACCGCTTTCTAATGAGTCAACTAAAAGCTTCTTACACATGCTTTATTTTAATTTGGACTAATTGTTTTTAGCTTTCAGAGACAGTAAGGAATTTGTTTTACTAGACTTACCTACAGTTCATTGCCAGCAGCTCCATCTGTTATCCTTATTACAAATGATTAATATTGCAGTGACTTTTTTGGCAACATGTTGTATAGTGTGAGCTAGAAGTGCACTTTTGAAGGGGCTTTGCCCTTTTCAGCACTGTGTTGTGACCTTGGCATGGGTATTTATAATTTCTGGGGGGGGGGGGGTTGTCTTTTTTAGTGATTTCCATCTATGATTTTTTGGAATTTATCTTTTGGAAAATCATCAATCAAATTTTTGTGTTTCAACGGATCATAGGTAAACTATTTTAATAAATCTTTCTGATCATGGTAAGAGTGTTTTTCTTATTTGGTTTATTTTATCAGTAGTAGTAACAGAAGCCAATGTGAAATCCTCTTTTTGTGATATAAAAGTAGGAAATGGAGAGGCCTGTGTTCTCTCAGAAAAAGGATAAATTGTAGAATAGGCTGTTTTCTAAAGACCTATACTTCTGGAAGATCGAAACCAGGCAAAACTCTTGAATCTGCAGTTGCTGAACAGGAGCAAGGGAGCAGCTCAAAGAGTCTGTCATCAGATTTATCTTAATATCTCCTTTTCACATGCTTGAGACTGGAAACTGCAAGTACCAAAAGTTTAAAAAAAATCATAAAAAAACGGGAAATATAAAAGTATCCTGTATGTTATTAAAGCATTATTGTGGAGGGCTTCCCCCAGTGCCCTGACAAGAACATCTGCACCCCTGATATGTATATATACTCTATCTGAAATCACAACTTTGGGGAGTAGGGCGTATATGCCAAAGTGCTGCAACTGCAGTCTTCCCCCACATTTGCACTTGTAATTTTGGTATTCCTGGGGTTGTACTTCGACTACTCAGCATTTCAGCAGAATTTTAATAAACATATCAAACTTATACAAACTTGACCTGTTAAAAAGCTGATAGCTTTGTCTACTGCCTATTACAAGATATGTTTAATCTGTCTGTACACTAAGTATGGCAACAAATCCCCCTTGATTGTTTAAGTACAGCATGAAGGAATAGTTGTCATACTCTTTTCAAGAGAGGGCACAGAACTGCATTAATGCAACCAGTTGATTTGCGATCACTTCCCCAAGGGAAGATTACTTTCCTTGAGCAATGGAGGAACCAAGGTGAGCTATATGACTTGCCAGCAATCATATATCATTAAGACTTGCAATGCATTTAGCTGCAGGCAATGCAGAAATACCTGTGGGTTCATGGGAATAACTCACTACCCAGGGCCTGCTAGCAAAAATTTCACATCATGCAATAATATGTAAGCATATGATGGATGCAGCCATAACCCCCTCACTATCCACTGCAGCACCTGTGTCCTCCAGCATGTAATTGCTACAGTGAAGATCATCGCTGCCATCAAGTCCAGAAGTTGCATAAAGGTCCATACTCCACACCTGTGAAGACAATTCTATGAGGTGAGACAGAGTGGACTTTTCACAATTAAGTTTAGACCTAGGGACTACATCCAGGGGACTGTCCCCTATAGGCATACCACCAAGCATATCATTTGACTGGGTCACCCAAGGTCAATTGCCCAGGTAGGGGAGCACATAGAGCTCCTTCTTTTGCCAGATCCACTACATCCAGCAGCTTGATAAATACTCTGGATACAGATGATGGACAGCTTGGCAGCACTTCATAATAAAAGAGGTGCTCAGCCTAGGTGACTCAAAGTCTTAACACAAAGGAACCTCCTGTGCAGAGCCCCAGAAACTAATATAGCAGAAGGGACTTGTGTCAAATGGCACAGTTGAGATATCCATTGGCAGCACTGTCTTGGCCCCCGGTGAGTTACCAACCAGGTGTCTGAGTACTGAATGCGCTTGATGTCAATGAAATCTTCTTTAGAATGTAGAAAAGGCAAAATAGAACACCAGTCCTCATACAGAAGGATGGAGAGCCATTATGACCCCTGTGTACTTCACATGAAAAATGTATTTTCTGAAGTCACTGAGGGTGTCCTTCAGAACCAAAGAAAGGCAGAACTATAATCCAAGGCTTTAACAAGAAGAAGAACAGCTTCAAAAGTTTCCCTTTGAGTTGTACAGTTTCTGTCTGTACCAAGAGCTGTATGTAAACAGCTTTGTTCCTGGCTAGATTGTGCTCTATAGGAGTGCCCAAGAACTCTAAGATATGGTCTACCAACTCCTCATCAGGAATTGAATAGTTCTTTGCCCTTTTCTCCATTCCATGGCAAGATCAGAAAAACATCCGTAAGGGCATCCATAGGCAATAGTCGGGATGGCAACTACTGGGTCAGTGGAGATGACTTCACAGGCAACTTAGCTGATATCACTGAATCAGTCAAGAACATGTGATACTTAAGGGTCTTCCTTTGTAAGAAGCCTTCTACTTGGGAGCTAGTCTGGGGAGATTGTCTCATACTGGAAGATGTAAAGATGGAAGAGATTAACAGATATCATAATGATACTCAACAGTTGTGAAGGCCTGCCCCCTCTTTAAGTGGTCTCCACCAAGTCCTCTGAAGGCTGCTTGAATAAGACCTGCTCTGCAATGCGGTATCAAGTACAGACTGCTTAAACTCCTCCTGGGGGAAGGCACTGTCAGCTGTCCATTTCTGTGCAGGCACATACCATGGCTACAGCATCAGTACAGTCAAATTTAAAGCAGTCCAGATGATAACCTACTCTGAATGCTATAGACTAAGCCTCAAATACTTCCTCCTTAAACCCAGACTCCTGGAAGGCAAAAAGATTTCTTAGTGCCTACTCCAGCAAAGAGCGTTAGAATGAGGACAGACACAAATAGTGGAGAAATGTAAGCCAACTGTGGCAGAGAAGTATATTCTTTTGTCCATGCTGACCAGGGCATAATATTCCTTGTTTGGCAGCAAGATAGAAATGGTTGCAATCTGTGGGTCCCATGTTGGATTGAGGATATAACATGAGTCTTTTCTTTGATGTTCAACTAGGATGCCAACTGATTCAGCTGAGAGGCTGAAAGGGGCTAGTTTCTTCTTTGTGGCTGCAAGAACATCCTCTTGGTGCCTCTGGGCTGCATACATGGCATCCATGATGATTGTCTCTGAAGGCAAGATAAAGCAAGGCTCCTCCTCCTCCTTCTTCTTCCACAGACACTTACTGACACATTACTTAGTGGGAAGGAATGGGGGACAGACAACCTCAAGGTGTCTTCAAATAAATAGTCTATGGGGAAAGAATGATTCATTATCTTAACTGGTCTTCAGGATAACTACCTCCATTTCTCTCTGTCCTTGTGGGAAATTAAGAGGGACACCCCATTTTTGAAGAGATGTGATTATACCCAGATAATGCATGTGGGGTCAAGAGTATGACTGCTGGTAGCAAGTACTGGTTGACTGAGTGACAGTACTTTGGACTGCAACTACCAAGAGTGGTAAGTAGACTTGAAAGACCTGTACAGGCCCAATGCAGATAAGTCATGCTCCCCAAAGAAGGAATTCTGCACCTACATGGACAAGTCCCACCAGACATCAAACTAGCTGAATTCTTTAACCTGAAGTGAAGTCTTTAAATCCATATGCCCAGTGAGCCCTCTAAACTACCACATCAATTCTTACTGGATCTGAGGGAGGCCTGGAGAAACACTCATTGGCTCCCATATGCTACAACCAAATTGTGGCCAAATCAATCAGTTATTCAGTCTCTGGGCTCTGAATAGTTCTGGGCATACTCCAGTAAATCATCAGTAGTAGTATTGTCTAAACCTCAGGATACACATGTGAGTATAAATATCACCTCAGGTCTCCGCTGAAAAGAGGCTACTAGCCTGGTGGGAATAACCTAGTCAACAAAGAATAAATAAATAAATACACCAGCTGATCATTCTGAATAAGGGTGATAGCTACACCCCTGAATCCAGTTTGGCATACCCTAGCTGATCACTCTAGGTATGGGTGCTGTTTACACCTCAAGATGCACCCTTATCAAAGCAAAAGCCAAAGCTGCACCTTCTCCTGGCCATTTGTTACCTGCTGAAGTAGAGAATGGGTGCAAACTTGAGTCGCTGTTTGTCAAGGGTGAGATAAGCATGGACAAAATGACTATTTTGTACAGTGGATTTACTTCTAGAAGGGAGTGACAGTGACCAAGAGCTACCTTCTATTTTTGTTTTATTTTGTTTTGTTTTCTTTAATTTTATTTTATTTTTCGTCCACATCTTTTGTCACTGACATCCACCTATTTCCCCATTCCTTCTCCCTTTCCTCAAGGGAGCCAATTGGTCCAGCCAGATCCTACTGTGATATACAGGCATGTCTTCCCTTCAGGAGAGAACAACCTTGATGGTCTACAAATCCTACAACTGCCAGTCCCCCTCTAAGAGGAGTGAGAGTCAGGAGGTGGGCACCGTATGTTCTGTCATAAGTTAAGCATAGCTGGCTTGACAAGCACCCTGTACAGGTATCACAAACTATTACGCCACCCCTTCTGCTCTTCAAGTATACAGCCAATCAGGTCCTGTTTCTGTGCCCCTCCCACAACTCTCCTTCCTCTCATTTTAGTAAAAAAAGAAAGAAAAGAAAATGAAGTAGTTGCTGCAGTTTATTCCCTGCACAGAGCAGTACGTCGCTCAGGTTTTAGTTAAAGGGGAAAAAAAGAAACAAATCTGTTCTCTTTTAAACTAGCAAACTACTTGTTACTGATGTAGCAGGCAGTTGCTACAGTTTATACCCCACATGAAGCACTACAATGCTCATGTTTGACCTCAATACCAGCTTTTAAAATCCGGTATTGTACTAAAGAACAGTCAAGAATTGGGATGATGGTTTGCATGGCTGATCAGTGCCTCCCTAACACTTTGCACCCAGTGCAGTTGTCCCCTTCGCTGCACCCTACCTACCTTCCTGTGTTTGGTAAGGGTGTGGGGATTACCGCAAATGCAGGAAAGGGGAAACTCATTGGTTGAAGGGAGGGTGACATTGCAGGCATCATGGCCCATGGCACCAATTCTCATGTCCCCTAGGCACTAAACAAATAGTAGCCTGTCCACAAGCAGCGAAACATACCACAGTCTCCACTCTGGCAAGCCCGAGGTGCAAGCATAAATTTAGTCTCTCCCTCATCCCACATCTGTTCAGCACTAGTGGTCAAGGACACCACATGCAAAAATGCTGTAGATATACCCAACCTACTGGCTGACAGATTCAGCGAAAACTTCACCCCTCTGTCCCCTATCAGTAAATCAGAACATCCCCAGTACCTGCCCCCTCCCCTTATCTCTAGGGAACAGGTCATCACTGCCCTCTCAAATGCAAAAAAATACAGCCTCCGTGGGACCCGATGGGAAACAGAAAATAAACCCCTGGGATTCCACCTGGATCCCTGCTGGACGGGGGCTTTGGTTGCTCACTTGTCCAAACATGGGTTAAACTCTTAGCTAGGCTTATAAGGGCCTCAGGGTTAATAGCCTAGTGACTTCCTATGATCCTATGATCCTATGACCCGAGTTGGGCAAGCTGGTGTGAGTCATTCACCACCACCCCAACCAGCCAATAATCAAATTTGGGTCTATATTAGATCATCGAATGCTGAACACAGCGAATGAGGATTAATCGACCCTATTTCAGTGAAAGCTGAAACTGTCAAAAGCTCAGAACATTGTTTTATGTGGGGGGGGGCTTCACCCCCCCCACACCCCCACTACTTAAATATACCAACTCCGAGACCGCACTACAGTGCAGAACATGGCAAAACATCGAAGTGGCCAAGCGACTTCTTTCCCAGGGAAAGAATTCACTGTAAAGCCGCTTCAATGTTTTTCCTGTTGACTGTTTGGTGTTTGACATTTACGCATTCAACAGAATGTTTATTCGATGTCCTAATAGGAACCCATCAAATTCATGTAATCTGGGACACAGTCAGGGCTCCATCCGTCTATGCCACAGAGCTGATATTTTTAGGCTTTTAATGGTGCACCAGCAAATGCAAGGAGCTGTTACCCTAATCTTTGTGATTTCATTTTTAACTTGGCAATTTAAATTAGCTGATGCCAAACTCATCTGTCACTGTTTCCCAGAGAAAGGAAATTCCAGTGTAACCTCTATTTTATCTATTTGTGTGCTGGCAGTAATTAAATGTGTGTGGTCTTTTCTCTGTGGTTGTACAAGTGTGCCATTAGTATATTTAACTAAGGGGAATGTGGGTGCTTTCCTACAAGAGTTTACTTAGTTAGATGTTCAACCTCACCTTGTTGAAATTTAAGGAAACATGAAGGAAGCCAGTGAGACCCATTCCTCATTGAACACCAAGAAAGTATATAAACCATCACACATTTATAGCCCAGAGGACTATCTACATGAGGTAATTGTCACTAGCAAAGATTCGATCAAGTCAAAAATGTCAAAGGAACCAGACAATCTGTTCAAAGGAAGATCTTTGTAAGCATGTCCAAAACAAAACATAAGTCTCAAGATGGAATCAGATTTTGTTTTGAATGTCTAATATTAAAAATTAATTTCTAGGACAACTTCATTACAGAAAGGGAGGGGTGAATCCCTTCCAGAAAAAGAGATTAATAATATAGATTTAGAGGCCATTATATCTGCAATGAAGAAAAGACACTGGTATGAGAAAGAAATCCATTTTGATTAATAAGCTTTCCTAATAGTAGGTCTTCTAGCTTCCTACAAAAATATAAAAAACCCATGAAAAAAATCAGACTCATTAAGAACCAAAGCAATAATTTTCTTAGCTATCAGAAGAGGATTGTGAAAGGTTAGAAGGTGCAGCCTATCCTATTGTAGAACGAGATCTTCCCTGCAAGACAGGTAAAAGAACTGACCGGAGTCCTGGAGAAAAAAGGGAAAACCACAATCATCTCAGCCAGAAGAGTGCCACTAAATAACAACCTACCATAGCAGTCGGTTTGAATGCAGGAATTACTGATATTGTTGCATTGCTAATGAAAGAGATTTAGCCCCATACAGATGTCTGCCCTGTTGGTCTGACATACAAAACTCTAGGCATCCCTTAACTGGTCTCCTTCCTAAACCATAGATGTTAACTTGATCCAAGGAAGAAAGAAGGAGGCTGCCTGTGCCATCTTCAGTTATTTTTTTGTGTGAGAAAATAAGTTGTTCTCAACAATGATTCCTGCATTGTCAGAGAAGGAGGTCATCTGTGACCTCATGAGACATATACATTCATAAGTCTTCTTACAGTATTCATGGCTTTTAGCCATCGAGGAACACTGTCTCCTTCAGACTTGAATCATATGTTAGGTCATCAACTCATTTCCATAAGTTGTTTTTAAAAATAGTCAAGCTTTCAGATATTTTTAAAGTGATAGGTAATTTGCTCCAAAATGTGTGACTATTCTCAGAGTTAGAACTGAGCTTCTGTCATCATCATCATCTTTCGGCTTTTCCTGTTAGGGGTCGCCACAGCAGATCATCTGTTTCCATTTCTGCCTGTCCTCTGCATCTTGCTCTGTCATACCAACCACCTGCATGTCCTCTCTCACCACATCAATAAACATTATCTTAGGCCTTCCTCTTTTCCTGTTATCTGGTAGCTTCATCCTTAGCATCTTTTTCCCAATATACTCAGCATCCCTTCTCAGCACATGTCCAAACCAACGTAATCTTGTCTTTCTGGCTTTGTCTCCAAACATTCCAACCTGGGCTGACCCTCTAATATACTTATTCCTAATCCTGTCCACCCACGTCACACCCAGTGCAAATCTTAACATCTTTAACTCTGCCACATCCAGCTCTACTTCCTGCCTTTTTGTCAATGCCACTGTCTTCAACGCATATAACATAGCTGGTCTCACTACCCTCTTGTAGACCTTCCCTTTCACTCTTACTGGTACTCGTCTGTCACAAATCACATCTGACACTCTTCTCCACCCACTCCATCCTGCCTGTACTCTCTTCTTCACCACTTTTCCACACTCACCATTACTCTGAACTATTGATCCCAAGTATTTAAACTCATCCACCTTCACCACCTCTACTCCTTGCATCCTCACCATTCCTCTATCCTCCCTCTCATTCACACACATATATTCTGTCTTAGTCCTACTGACCTTCATTCCTGTTCTCTCTAGAGCATATCTCCACCTCTCCAGGGTCTCCTCCACCTGTTCCCTACTCTCACTACAGATCACAATGTCATCTGCAAACATCATAGTCCACGGGGACTCCTGTCTGATCTTGTCTGTCAACCTATCCATCACCATTGCAAATATTTGGTTTTATGTAATTGTAAACTGAACTGTAAATAATTGTGTCAGTGGGTCAATATATTATTATATAGATTTATATCAAAAGTTGTCTGTAAAGTTGTATCACAATATATTCTGATTGCTATGATCAGTTACTTTTGTATATATATCTGTACTATATGGTGAACAACTTGAGGGTCTCATGTCTCTCTTTCTTTATAATCAAGTTCTCTAAGATACTATTTTCCTGATGAATTGTCTCTGGAAAATTTCAAGGCTTCTTAGTTGCCTGACAGCATAAATACAAGAAATATTACTGCATTCCATTATCAGCTGACAATGGGTCTTATAAAACTAACCATGCACGTTGTCATTCCTAGTAGTTGGATTGGTTTATAATATAACTCATGTGTTTCATCCATGCTTACTGAATGAGAAATTGGATGATATTATGATACCTAGATCTTTATATCAATACACTTCAGCTAGTGTCTTTGACTGCAAAGAATTTGTTCTGTTAATGTTGATTTTCACCATAGCTAATAGGCAAACTGACAAAAAAGTATATAGTACTGTTTTAGAAAAAATAAACCACCAAAGGAGAAGCATGAACGTAGGAAAGGTGGGTGGGAAACAGTACTGCAGCTTTACTCTCAGTATTCATAGGTTCATAGGTAGGTACTAGGCTATCGGCCCAAGGGCCTAAGTAAGCCTAGCCAACAAGGTTCCCTGGCTTATGCCACCCAAGAAAGTTAATTTCCTGTGCCTCTGTCGAGCAGAGCTACAGAAGTGGTCCCCGGGGTGTATTTCCTATTTCCCATCCACTCATCAAGATTTTTCTTGAAGAGTGCTAATGAGGAACTTTGCTTTACATAGATGGGTAGCTTTTTCCAGAGTATAGGAAGTGTCTGGGACAGGAATCTATCCCTCCAGCATGTCCTGTTTATTGTGGTGACAAGGTTTAGGTCCCTAGAGCGTGTAGCTCGGAGGGATTCAAACATCTACTGCTATACTGTGTTATTAGACAATTGTACTGTGTTCTTCATAGGAATCAAAACTTAATACAGCAGTAGGTGTTTCAGTTCTGAGAGCACAGCTACCCTAAACCCAGAGTCCTCAGACTCAAGGCGGGGGAGCTAGCATCCCCTGAATGGCTATATAGGCAAACCATGCCATGCTCCTAGAGAACGTTTCCAGCTTTTAATATTAGAAAAATGTATGACTGGAAGATGAGGAAGCTGTATCTGTCTCACAGATACTTTGTACAGACACATTCCTGAAGAAAGCTGCAGTAAACATCAGCCACTATTACAATGTGAAATACCACCAAGACCACCGATCCAAAAAGTAAGCTGATTCAATTAAACACTTAGCACCTCAGCTTACACAGCCTTCCAAGAGGAAGGCTGTGTAAGCTGAGGCACTAAGTGTTTCATTAAATTCGCTTACGTTTTGGATTGATGGTCTTAGTGGTATTTTAATATTTTTTTTTTGTTTTTTTAAGTTGTATTTACTATTACAATGTAAGCCTGACATGGCCCATTAAGGTCCTTTTGTAATAATCATAATAGAAGGCAATGCAGTTTGCTAGCCATGTGAAGAGTGCCTCCTCGAACACTAGTTTACTTTGCTTCTCTAGTTCAAGAGATGAACAGCAGGCCAAATTTTCTAATCTCCTTTGTTCAGGATAAGTAATAACTGAGCTGTCTCTGTGTACACAGCAAATGCAGGAGCCTCTGTCATCTATGATAAGGTTTAGGGGTCAGGGGAGTGGATAGTTTAATTCAGGACTAACTTCAGCAGTAAATGAGAGACATGAAGATTTCCAGATGCTGTCTCCATTAGTGAGAGCAAAAAAAAGGTCCTGCTCATATGGTCCCACAGCACATTCAGCCCTGAGAGAATACAGTCTGCACAATTGGTAAGAATGAATGCCCCCCAATTTATTTGTATACCACATCATAACTGTGGAGCTGTGCTTGACTACTGTAAGTACCCACAGTACATAGACATACTTGAAGACCTAGAGGCACAGATCAGTGCTAATACTTTTTGATTCTGATATGCTTGTTTTTGTTCATCTCCTTTCAGGTCCCCAGGACTATGACATGCCCAATGTGAGTCCACAAGCATGGTCTGTGGCTAGTCTGATGCATCTGTAATGAGGGTCTGATTGTTCTAGGAGGGGTAAAATGCATTCCCTGATTCAGTCATACCTGTTGAACCTCCAACATGAAATTCTTCTGAACCGTTGGGACAATCGATAGGAATCCAGACAGTGGGAGCAAGAGCTGCAGCCACAATCCCGCCTACTGGCACAGAGCTTTGGCATCAAGTTGGTCTGATGACCAGAGATCAGAATGGATATGTGTGGTTAGTAAGGCCACCTGACAAGGACTGACAAGGACAGGCCGAATTGGCTGACAAACAGGTTTTGTATTCAGGGGGAGAGTTTGGGAAATTTCATTGCCTGTACAACTTCTGGTGGAGACCGGAAGCCTTGCAGACCACCTCTCTAAGGGGAGATGGTGATGGATACCAGCTCTTGATGTACAGATGTTTGCACCAGGTGCAGTAATGTCACTGCATAAGCCACTCCCATATTTAAAGATCTTGACCAGGCATTTCATGAATAATGGCTCTTGGATCCTTGTCTGTAACTGTCCATTAAATTTCTCTTTGTTTCTCTACCTGGGCTCTAAACTTTGCTTATCAAGAGATAAATTCCCAAGGAGTCTGGGTCCCACCCAGTGAAGGGTCATATCCAGAATTTTTCTGTACATCTATTTAGCCAACAAAATTGGGTCAAATAAACATATGGCTGACAGGTGTGTGAGACTGTATAATATTTGAGTAGGTGAATATACCCTTCCTTGATATTGTGCAATCTTAGAACTAGTATATATTATTATCAGGAGGGGGGTGCAGAGGGCTTGTTCCCTGCAAAATAACATTTCCCAGGATTCAATAAAATCCATGTAGGCCCGGTTTCAGTGTAATAGGTCCTGGATTCATGTCCTGAGCAGTCAAAGTTTTAAATATATTGCTGTAAAAATCTGTCAGGTGACTGAAACATCAGTTTAGCTTAAATTTAAAAAAAATGTTACATTTAGAAAAGCTGCATGATACTAAGCAGCACTTAAACATGGTCAACAGCCTATTCCAGTCTGTGCATTGCTAAGCTCCACTTAAACATGGTTTTTGCCAGTTTATGCAATGGCAAGCTCCGCTTAAATGGTTTCTGCAACTTTGTGTGATGCTAAGCAATGAGCACTTTTTTGAAACTTACAGTATGATGTACAAGGGCAGGAATGCAGCCTATTTAAAGGCTAATAGGTAGGAATTTTATACCATTCATTGGAGTCTTACCTTAGCTGTGGATATGGCTGCTGCTGTAGGTGAGGGTGTGTGCTTTTGTGCACAAAAGTGGGGAATGCATGAATCCAGAGTTTTTGTTGGATTCCTGGTGGAGCATTATGGACCCCGGCTGCTGCAGAGTGACTACCAGGGCTCAGAGTGTAAGTTGAAGGCCTTGGATCATTTGGCCAGGGACCTTACCAGTGCAACTGGTATTCCCCACACTGGTGAGCATTGTCATCACCACTGCGATGACCTGAGACATAGGAAGACAGGAACCTTGGACACCTGGGTCCAATAAGCTAGGGCTGGACACACCCCACAGATAAGTAAATATGTTTCCCAGTAATTTATAAATATACAAGCTGAATCTGTGCAAAACTGGTATGCATAATGGTTTGCTTCTCTTACCACAGCTGCAGAAGAGAGGGCTCACAATGCCCAGTCCCATGCAGGGCATTTTGCCAGGATGAGGTGATTGTGTGGTAAGTAGGAAAATCATCAAAGTAATAACTTAATGCATAACTTACTAATGCAATAAAGTACTATGGATTTTTCAGACGTTACAGTCAGGTATGACATACCTGGGACATCTTACATCTTTATTAATGCGTCACTGCCTATCTGAAATGGGCAAACAAGTTAAAGCAAGTAAGCATGCAATACTGTGTAGCATAGCTTCCAACCATCAGTTAATTTTGTGTTCTACCCAGATTAAGAGTCACTATTCTAGTCTGCTCACTGTCTGAAATATGCTGTAGGTTGCACTCAATGCATGAGCAGGGTATATGGGTAAGTTAACAGACCACTACACAGCTATCCATGTGTGTAAATGCCAGATTTCATGCGAATTGATCAATGAAGGTTGAAAGGAGATGGTGCTTTGATAATTAATGTATGGCAAATAAAGTGTTCAGTATTCCTATACTCACTGCTTGTGTGTTCTAATCCAACACCAGTCAACTGCTACAACTTAAGGTAGTAAAGAATGTATGCACATATGTCAGAAATAAATGCTGTGCAATACGCAGATTAAGGTTCAAACATGTATTCTGCTCATGTAAAGTGCAGACAGTAAATGAACAGGGTTTATGGGTAACTTAACAGAATACCTAGACAGATATCCATGTGTGTAAAGGCCAAATTTCATGCAACAGGAAGCAATAATGGTTAAAAAGCAATGATGTTTGATAATTACTTGTTTCAAAGACAGTGCTCAGTCTTCCTGTAATCAGTGCTTGTGGGTTTTAATCTGACACCAGACACAGCTATGCATGTGAGTAAAATCAGGATTTGCAACAACAGGAATGAATAAAAGTTCTAAAGGAGATGGTTATCTGAAAAATTATTTTTTAAAATGAAATGGTCAGTCTTCCTGTACTCACTGCTTGTGGGTTCTACTCCCACAGCAGCCAACTGAGAAATGTCTAGTTGTCTAGTGTAGTTAGTGTACACAAACATACCTCTCAACTGTCATGACTTTTGTAGAATGTAATTATTATCATTTGATATTATCATATTATTTGTAAGTATCTCTTATGTTGGCCTTATGTATAATTTAATATTGCTTTATTGTTAAAAACTTTCATTACATTATGTATTGTTGTGTTCCTCTTTATATTATTTTCAATTTCTTTCCATCACTCATTATTGCTTTTTCTTATGTTATTACTTAAATTGTTTTGGTTATGTTTATTTTTCCTTATATTTATATTTAATTTAACACAGCACAACAAGGTGGGTGGGTACCTGGTGATCCACCCTGAAAAGTTATTTAAAATGAATGAATGATGGCAGTCTTGTCTTACTTACTGAAGCTGCCGACTGCAGCTCTGTGTTAGAGCCTAGTAGAAATAAAAGGTCTGAACAGTTTCTGTGTGCTGAAACCCAAGTCTGACTAGCTCCTATTTTAGTGCCTTGTAGAAATCAAAGTCAGGTTAGTGCACATAAACTCTGCAGACTGTAACCTTTTCAGCAGTATATTAACTTCCTTGTGCATAACTACTAAAATAACTTGTCTATATAACAGACGACATGTGCAATACTGTGCAGTTTACATTTACTGTTTCAGATTTACTTTGCATACAGCATGAAGTATTTCCAGTGCTCAGATAAAACAAGAAATCAGATCAAACATCATACACTTTTACTGTCCTTATATACACTTTTTTCTTCTGCAGTTCAGATCCTGTCCATGAGAACAGTCTATTGTTTAATACCTTTGGAATTTGCAGTCTGTTACTTTGGCATCCTCTGATGTCATGCGGTCAGTTCTGTTTCAAGGTGAATAGGGAGTCTTATATACTGTGAATGTTTCCATATTTTAACAATAAAGCAATATTAAATTATACATAAGGCCATATGAATGCATCTTTCCCGTACTCCCTGCACCTGTGTCTCAGAAATTTCTTATCTGTAAGCTTGTGCCAGACACTTCTTTTAAAAGAGTTATTCTTATCAACATTCTTCTTCAAGCTGTATCAGTCCCTGAACATTTATGTTACATTACAGATGAATGCTGTTTTATTTGATTTTTATTAGAGAAGAGTTGAACCCTTTAATAAATGTATGCCAGCAAACAGAAATGTATGCATCTAACTGACTATATTATTCTACATATATTCTAGCAACCAGAAGTGTATGCATTTAGCTAGAAAACAGGTGTACAATCACTATTTTTACTACACACACACACACAAACACACACACACACACACACACACACATATATATATATATATATATATATATATATATATATATATATATATATATATATGCCTAAATATACATCTAACAGTTTTCCCTTTTTTTTTTTAAATACAAAACAATCTACATTGGTATATACTTTTTGGTTAATTGTCATTACTCCTTACTAGAAACACATTGGGAAACAAAACTTTTAGTTTTTAACAGCCATTACTACTAGAATTGGATGAATTATTCAATTTAACAACTTTTTTCTTTAGCTGTATTTTGCAATTGCTGAATATGGCTCTATACCATGATGCTCTATACATCGATTTATTGACAATGCTTGTGGATATTACTGCAAAGGCATTGCAGCCTTGTTTTTTGGAATACAAATGAATTGAGAAGCAATTTCTGTGAACAGTTTAAAACTTGAATGCAAAATTGTCCATTTAGACAGATTTACAGAGTGGAGAAAAACATGGTTTATGCACTGAAAAATGCTCTTTGCATATTAAACCATTTACTGTTGCATTTGTACGTACATGGACTATAATGTACACTCAGTCCAGTTTACAAACTTAGTATTAAACTGAAGCCTGTTAACTAAACATTACTGAAACATTAAAATGTATTCCTGGTATGTTTGTCTTACTACCTACATGTTAATTAACACAGGTCAATATGTTTTTTCTTGTACCTTTATTTTAGTCCTTTTTGCAGTACTGTTTACACAGTTAGTGTAGAATTGAAAAGTGCCCTTCCCCCTGTAGTATGCAGCATTTTATTGTAGCATTGTCTATTTGCTTTATGTTGTAAAAATTGAAAAGACATCCAGTATCTGTACCCTCCCTTTGTTGTTGGAAAGAAACTTGCATAATTTATTTGAACTGCACACCATGGCCCATTTACTGACTGTACTTGGTGTAACTGAGTTTTTTTTTTTTTTTGCTTTTAGCATTTACCTGCAGATTATTAATGATAGGTATGCACAATAGTGACATTTTATTACAATTACCAAACAGGATTTCTGTAGACTTTCTTGCTTTTTCCTTAGTGCTGCACGTGAATAACATCTTATTTCCCCAACATTTCTTGTAACTACCCATGCCAGCCTGGGAAGATCCAAACTCACATAAAATAAAATGTTTTAATTTTTGTGTCCTTTCTGCACAATTCAGGATCTGTAGACCATAGTACCTTAACCCCTTCTGCACTTTCTTTACCTTTATTTATTTATTAATACACTAGCAACTTGATATTAGAATGCAGTTATGAAATACTTAGAAGTCTAATAAATATTTGTAATTTGCATAACTATGTGTAAATTTTAAATTTGGGTTTTATTTGTAGTAGTATGTACTCAGTACAATTTTATATTAGTAACATTGCTTTTGAATACTGTTTTTGCTGGAGTCTATTTTTGATGCCATTATACAATTACAAAATACTGTAAAAAACAAAAGAGATGTAGGCTTAACTTTTAACTAACCCATGCTTACAACAGATATATTTACATTATTTACATTTGCTGTTGTCTGCCTTTTGCTCTTGTTCATTTTAAACAGATGCACTTTTAGGTGAAAATAAAATACATGCATGTCAGCCTTGTGACCTCATGTTTACTGAAAAAATTACATGGAGCTGCTTACTGCTTGGTGTGATGGATTTGAAGTGTTCTTAAGACACTCAGTCTTGCTGGCTGGATTCTGCTAAAATTCAAAGTCTGGTTATATTTGCATTCACAGTCTGTTGCATACAGAAACTTGCAGAATATACACTGATGAGAGAATATACTTTGCAGCATCAACTTTAGAGAGCAGTAACAAATAACTTTTTATAATAAACCAAACTGAACCATGTTGCAGCTTAAAAGTACTGTTCCAACTTTACTTCTCATATAGTACAGATGATGTGAGAGATATAACATTTACCTTAGGACTTGTGTCCCTACCATACCTCTAACATAACTGGATTTATATAGCTCTTTATATACAGTTTTAGTCCTGTTGGTATTCTATTTTGGAGAATTGCTTATCATGTAGAAACAATACTAAGCTTCCTTGTTTAACAATGTCTTGTAAGAGACCAGCTTTTCTGACAGTGTGAATATCCTGTAACAGTGTCCTGATGTCCATGTAGAAAAACATATTTTTGAGGAAACACATTGTTCTGTATTCTATTTGGATCTGTGTTTAAGAACATCTGTTCTTGTGCCAATGCTGATAAGCATATCCTGTTTTTATGCAGAAAAATATATTTTTGAGAAAACACATTGTCAGAGATCAGCTTTTCTGACAGTGTGAACATCCTGTATTTTATTTGGATCTTTGTATAAAAACATCTGTTCTTGTGCCATATCCTGTTTTCATGCAGAAAAACATATTTTTGAGAAAACACATTGTCACAGTGTCATTGTCCATTCTTTAAAAGCAGATTTTGCATTTTTGCTCTTGCATACATCCTGTTTTTAAGTCTGTAAGGGAAAAATGTCCATTCTTTAAAAGCAGATTTTGTATTTTTGCTCTTGCATACATCCTGTTTTTAAGTCTGTAAGGGAAAAATGTCCATTCAGAAGATTCCTTTTCCAAGCCATGGTCATTTAGTATGACTGCTGATCACATATTACTAAACTCTGTTTCTGCATTTAAGCAAGCCTTTTCTTTCAGCATATTTACAACATAATTAATTTCAGACTAATATTCATAAAATCTAACAATTCCCTCTGTTTTTAAACATACTCAAAACATTTTATATAGAAAACACAAGAAACAAACCTTTAGTTTGATAGAACAAATCAAAATGCAATTTTACATAGTTAATACAATGATATTAAAGTATTACTACCAAAACTGAATGTATTTAACAACTTTTTCTTTTGCAGACCATTCTGTGAAAATATTTTATCAGTTATGAGCTGTGTCTGCTTTAGTTTAACTTGATCAATTTATTCTTTTGCAATCACAGAATTTAATTTATGACTTAGAATTGTTTCATTAACTCTTTGCAACTGTTGAATTAACTATAAGAGACAATAACTATGTGCTACTGCAAGCATTTATACACTTCTGAAAATATACAGTTTCAATGTCATTTTAACCATAACATTGTGATCATGTCTTCAAACTGCTCATTAACATCTTGGTAAAATACTGAACTGGGCTTAGATAATAAATATTTGAAAGCAATTATTTTACTGGGGTAAAACCAGTGATATTACAACTTGACAAATTAGTTTTGAACTTATTACGATGTATCCTGTACAGTATGTATTTACACAGACTGTTTGCTATTTATGCATTTCAATTTAGTAGGTACCCTGGACCCATTGTTTTCTTTAAATATGTTTTTTTCACACATATTCATTACTAGACATTAATTTCATTTGTACTGAATTCTTCTGCATTTGTACATACAAAGACTATCATTTGTACTGAAATTTTCTACATTTGTACATACAAAGATTGTAAAGTACATTTAGTCTAATTTTACAAATTTAATAACATTAATATTACGCAAAATCTTGGAAAATGTTTGTCTCTTTAGAAATATCTAGTGGAATTGATACCAAATTCATATGTCCTGTTATTTTAAACTACATACTCAACAATTATTAAAAATATTCATGCTTTTTATACCAACATTGTTTTGCCAAAAACATATTAAAAATAGTGACCATTCTTGCTATTAGAAACATTTATGCATTTTGCATATCTTTATTCTGTCTTGTATAGCTTTATCAATTTTAAATCATCTCTTGTTTTTTAAACTATCTCTTGTATAGCTTTACAATTTAACAGGTTGTAAATACAATTTAATTCTAAACAATACAATAATAACCATTATGATAGCTATTAACAACTTGTAAAATATCTTATCATGTCAGGTTTAATCCAGTTTACCAGTATTTCTAATACACCAATACCTGTTTTCTCTCTCCCTAAAAGAGTATTGTCAAGAAGGAATGAGATATTTTTTTCCTGTAGCTTTATTTTAGACCCTTATTATTTATTTTTATGTAGCTTTATTTCAGACCCTTGTTGTTTATTTTTTCTATAGCTTTATTTCAGACCCTTGTTGTTTATTTTTTCTGTAGCTTTATTTCAGACCTTTGTGTAGTACTGCTTATACAGTCAGTGTAAAACTGAGAAACTGTCCCTCCCCCTGTAGTACTTCAGCACTGTTTACCTGCCCTATGCTGTGAGAATAGAATGTATGTCAGCCCAACACTTTGGTTATACATTTATTTTATTAGGTTACTAAATAAAGCTTTCACTGTATATTACTTCTAGTAGGTATTTACACCCTCCTGCACAATTGATTTGAACTGCATGTATACTGTAGCCCATTTGCTGGCTGTACTTGATGCAACTGAGTTTTTTTCTTTTTAACATTTACTTGCAAACAGATTATCAGTGACATCTATGCACAATTGTGACATTTTATTACAATTACCAAATAGTGTTGTCTGTAAACATTTTAATAATTATGTTTTAATAACAATGATACTTTAGAAAAACTCAAGCTACTTATCTGGCAATCAGTCTTGTTGTTTATCTTATCTTTCCAGCATTTCCTGTAACTATTCATTCAGTCTAGGAAGGTCTGAACTCACATTTCATACTCTATAAACTATAATTAATTATTTTGGCATTTTTCCTTTAATGTGATTGTGATTTGCATAACTATGCATTTATACTACATAAATAGACATCATTTTACAATTACCTTACATGGATTTCAGTATTTTTTTTATTTTTATTTATTTAACTATTTAACTATTTAACTGTCCTGCCATTACTTTTACAAAAACTGTTTGAATAATACCATCTGTGATTTTCTTTTTAAAATTCAGAACTTTAACTGTTTGGTGTTACTATATAATTATAAACAAATTGTAAAAAACAAAATAGATATTAGTTTAACCAACACATTTATATTTATATTATTTATATTTGCTGTTGTCTGCCTTTTGCTTTTGTGCATTGTAAACAAATGTACTCTAGATGAAAAGAACATACATGTATGTCTGTCTTGTATATGTATATTTTTATACAAGCATGTCATGTCTTGTGACTTTAAATTTTTACTCATCTATTTTTATTTAATTTTATACACTAGAACAGTTTTGTTTACCTTTTGACTGTGCTAAGAATGGCATTCATATGCTTTACTTTACTGTAGTACTGATAGATGTCTTGCTTTAACTGAATGAAAGTAAAACATTTAAGAATGATTTGTCCAGACATCAGATCCTACCATCCTACCATGTATGTTTAACCATTTTCAAAACATAAACATATTATAAAATATATTTCTTTTGCACAGATTAACTGTGTATGTAGGAAGTTCCCAGTCTTTGTCAGTTCAGCTAATTTATTTCCTTTATCCTGCAACTGCTGTTGAAGAATTTCCTTATAGTCTGCTTGATATGTCTCAGGAGCCTGTTCTGCTGAATCTGAAACTCCTAAGCACTTTTGAAAAGATGTATGTATAACTTGTCTAAGCTTCCTGAACTCATTGTGTCTGTCTTTTAGAAGTTTACTACATTCCTTTGTAACAAAATGTACTAGGGGTTCTATCAGTAACTGATTTGACTCACATGTGGTGACAGGACATAACTGTTCAACATCAGAATGTAATGGAAACACTTTACCCTTAGTTAATTCTTCAGATCTGTCTTTACAGTCTATTTTTTTCGCAATATGATGCAATATTTTTTTATGACATAATACACAAAATGCAGTTTTTGTTGAATCACACAATAAACATTTGTCATATTTCACATGGTTTTCTTTGAGATACCAGTCAAATATTGTAATACATTTGCATAATGCCTTACTATCAACCTGCCCTAATAAGGTTTTACATTTACTAATGTGCTGGGTATACCAACATAGCAATTTTTTACATTTGCTTAAATTATGCATGAAAATATCCATACTGTCTAATCTAATATCCAGACTGTTTAATATCCAAACTGTCGAATAGCAACCATACTAAAAAATGTGACATAGAAAAAAGTCTTACCAGTGAGCAAGAAAACAGGTGATCAGGCTGTTGTTGCAGATGGCTGGAAATTTTTCAAAGTCACTTGAGAAGCTGGGAAAGCACAACAGGCAGCGGACTACTGTGCTAGTGGACATTCACCTTTTCTTGAAGAATTTATGGCACTGCGAATTTCTTGAACTAGTCTCACTCCGGATTGTAGACGTCTAAAAAACTTTACTACTGCAAGCTGCATAAACTGGAATACTTCTGTTTAGGATTTACACATACGTACAAATGTTAGTTACTGCAATTTAACTGAAGTGACCCTCTGCAGGGCTTACCATCACTCCTCCTGTGTTTGAATTGCAGATTGTAGGTTCAAATGCAGGCTAGCTTGCCATTGAAAAAATTATATGGTGCTAGTCACTCAGCTGCCTCGCCATTGAAAAAATTATATGGCTCTTACTGGAGCTTACTTGCTGTGGGATGGATTTGAAATCTTCTTAAGACACTCAGTCTTGCTGGCTGGATTCTGCTAAAATTCAAAGTCTGGTTATATTTGCATTCACAGTCTGTTGCATACAGAAACTTGCAGAATATACACTGATGAGAGAATATACTTTGCAGCATCAACTTTAGAGAGCAGTAACAAATAACTTTTTTATAATAAACCAAACAGAACCACATTGCAGCTTAAAAGTACTGTTCCAACTTTACTTCTCATATAGTACAGATGATGTGAGAGATATAACATTTACCTTAGGACTTGTGTCCCTACCATACCTCTAACATAACTGGATTTATACAGCTCTTTATATACAGTTTTAGTCCTGTTGGTATTCTATTTTGGAGAATTGCTTATCATGTAGAAACAATACTAAGCTTCCTTGTTTAACAATGACTTGTAAGAGACCAGCTTTTCTGACAGTGTGAATATCCTGTAACAGTGTCCTGATGTCCATGTAGAAAAACATATTTTTGAGGAAACACATTGTTCTGTATTCTATTTGGATCTGTGTTTAAGAACATCTGTTCTTGTGCCAATGCTGATAAGCATATCCTGTTTTTTATGCAGAAAAACATATTTTTGAGAAAACACATTGTCAGAGATCAGCTTTTCTGACAGTGTGAACATCCTGTATTTTATTTGGATCTTTGTATAAAAACATCTGTTTTTGTGCCATATCCTGTTTTTCATGCAGAAAAACATATTTTTGAGAAAACACATTGTCACAGTGTCATTGTCCATTCTTTAAAAGCAGATTTTGCATTTTTGCTCTTGCATACATCCTGTTTTTAAGTCTGTAAGGGAAAAATGTCCATTCTTTAAAAGCAGATTTTGTATTTTTGCTCTTGCATACATCCTGTTTTTAAGTCTGTAAGGGAAAAATGTCCATTCAGCAGATTCCTTTTCAAAGCCATGGTCATTTAGTATGACTGCTGATCACATATTATTAAACTCTGTTTCTGCATTTAAGCAAGCCTTTTCTTTCAGCATATTTACAACATAATTAATTTCAGACTAATATTCATAAAATCTAACATTTACTGCTTTTGATTATTTTAATTTGATTTCTATGCCCTAAAACTGTTCCATTTGAAATGGTGATTTTTGAAATTATTTAACGGCTTAGCTATGAGAGGCTGCCCCTGTATGGATGCTATGAGAACAGCGTCATATGCTTTACATTACTGTTTAATTGACAAGTGTCTTGCTTTAACTGGATGAAAGTTTTAAAACATTTGGGAATAAAAATTCAGAAACATCTGAGTAATGCTATGCTGTGTAAGTTAACCAATTTCTTAATGTAGATTATTTTGTTAGCATAATTAACTGCTGGGTCAGATCTAGAATTTCTCTTTTTAACACTTTGCAAACTAGATACTTTTGTGATTCTGCACAGGCTGTCTGATATGTCTCAGTATTCTGTTCTGTTGACTCTAAAGCTCTTATGCACTTCTGAATAAGTGTTTGCATATGTTGTCTAAACATTCTGAACTCACCCTGTCTGTCTCTTAGAATTTTATTAAATCTTTCTGTTAGTTCACCATGAACCTCGTCTCTATCCATAATTTGTTTTGTACTGTGCAGTGGCTTTCCAATTTTGTATAACAAGATGTACAGAAGATTCTGTCAATAACTGATTTGACTGCTGTTGTAACTCTGAAATTAACATTTCACATGTGGTGACAGGACATAATGCAAGTGTATGACCCTTATCTGGTTGTTTACCATTAACAATAGTACTTTTATGACATTGTACACAGAAAGCAGTTTCATATGACTTGCACAATAAACATTTACTGTCAAAGCACAGATTTGTCTGTTGGAGATACCAGTCAAATGTAATGCATTTACATAATTCCTGACTGTCAACTTGCCCTAATAAGGTTTTACATTTGCTAATATGCTGTTTATACAACTTCTGTAGTCTATCTAAAATTGACACAATAATAGTAATACAATGTTTACTACCTTTTTTATTAGTCTTATTTATGGCATTCATGCTGTTATGTAACCATAAAATTTGCTTACCAAGTCCGTGAAAACTTTAAGATGGCCAGTCTGGTTGCTGTAGATGGTTGGAAAACTTCTGTAGTTACTTGAAAAGCTGGTGAAACAAAGCTGGCAGTTGTGGATTCGAACCTGAATTTTCACCAACCTGGAGAATTTATAGCACTGCTCACTTCCTGCATTGCAGTCCTACTCTGGAGTCAGACATCTGAGGAACTGTACTGCTGCAAACTGTGTAAAATGAAGTGCTCCTATTCTGGACTCAATCATGTACATAAATGTTAGTTACTGCACTTTTACTGAAGTGACCTTATACAAGGCACAGGCACCACTCCTTGTGTGTTTGAATACAGGCAAGGCTCGCCACTGAAAAGTTATTTAAAATGAATGAATGATGAGAGACTTGTCTTACTTACTGAAGCTGCTGACTGCAGCACTGTGTTAGTGCCTAATAGAAATAAAAGGTCTGAACAGTTTCTGTGTTCTGAAACCAAAGTCTGATTAGCTCCTGTTTTAGTGCCTTGTAGAAAACAAAGTCTGGTTAGTGCACATAAACTTTGCAGACTATAACCTTCTCAGCAGTGTATTATTAACTTTCTTCCGCAGAACTACTAAAATAACTGTGCAGGTTACAATATTTACTGTTTCAGATTTACTTCTCATTCAGCATGAAGGATTTCCAGTGCTCAGATGTAACAAGAAATCAGATCTAACATCATACACTTTTACTGTCCTTATATACACTTTTTCTTCTGCAGTTTGGATTCTGTCCATGAGAATGGTCTATTGTTTTATACCTTTGGAATTTGCAGTCTGTTACTTTGGTATCATCTGATGCCATACAGTCTGTTCTGTTTCAAGGTGAATAGGAAGTCTTTTTTACTGTGAATGTTTCCATATGAAAGCAGCTTTCCCATACTCCCTGCACCTTTATCTCAGGAATTTCTTATCTGTAAGCTTGTACCAGACACTGTTCTTTTAAAAGAGTTATTCTTATCAACATTCATCTTCAAGCTGTATCAGTTCCTCAACATTCATTTTACATTACAGATGAATGCCATTTTATTTGATTTTTTAGTTGAGAACAGTTTAACCCTTTAATATATGTATGCTAGCAAACAGAAATGTATGCATCTAACTGACTATATTATTCTACATATATTCTAGCAATTTATTAAACAAAAGTATGTATTTCTAAATATACAGCTACCACATCTACCTTGGCTCCCCCTGGCCAAGGCACTGGTGCCCAGTATGCCCCTGCACTACTTACTCTGCCCCCCCCTCTGGGAGTGTAAGTGGCGGGAGTAATAATGTCACCCATGATAAACTGCCAGGCATGGTGCATAGGTTGCTGCTGTGAACTCTTGGTGCATGCCAATGCCGGATAGAGAGCATGCTGTCCATTCTGGTGGGGAAGCCTCGCCCCGGGCACTGACATCAATCACGGCCTTCACAGGAGCAGTGAAGGAGCAGTGTTGACAGTCCTATGGGTGAGGACTTGACTCACACTGCTACTGTGTCTGACGTACATGGGATCGGGATTCCACAACACCCTCCCCAACCAAGATGTTCACCCCCTCTTGTGTCACACACCAACCCTGTCTGCTGTCTTGTCTGTCTACAAAAGCTTCCTCACCTTCCCAACTTACCTCCCCCATACATACCTATGTCCCTTCCCCAATATTCCACTCTCACCTTAAAAAAAACGGACACCTGTCCCACAAATAAAATATCATCCCATACTTAGCTGTCCACTTTTTACATGTCCACTGAACACAATTTGGTCCAATTGGCTTGACAACGCACTCATGTTCTTGTCACCCCTTTCTCTGGGGGTGACAGTCCAAATGCAGCTAAAAAATCTATTAAAGTGCACAGTTGTTGCCACTGAAGAAATGGATAGCTATGGTTCTTTCTTATACCCTTCCTGCACATACCTACCTGCCTTTCACTTTATTTTTTCCCCAGCTTGCACCCCATTTTACCACTGTCTTATCTCCCCATTTTTCTTTTCTTTAAATATTTTTGGGTGATGCTGCTCGGTGCGTAGCATTACTTGGCTATGCTGAATAGCACTATATTGATATATATAGTTGAAAACATAGTAATCATGTTGAAAAATTACACCTGCACTGTATTTCCAACCCAGGACCACTGCACCTGAATAACAGTGCATTAACCCACCAAGCTACACAGCCAGTTATATAACACAGCTGTTCTGAGTGAAACATAATACTTACCATTTTACTATCATTAGGCATGTCTAAGCAAGGCTGCACATCATGCCACATTGCACAATTTTTCTAAAAGTGTAATGGAAGAATGGGAGTGTAACTTGGACTGTGGCATAGAAAAACATCACTATAAAGCCTGACACATAATAGATGTGAGGTATCTAACAGCAGGTAACTACAATTATATTTGCAATGTATAAAATACACCTGCTAAAAGATTAATTGAGACATAGGTGTTTAACTGAGACTCTGGTGGAGAAATACATCCCTATAAAGTCATACACATAATAATAAATGTAAATGAGGTATGTAACAGCATGTAAGTGTGCAATTACATCTACAACATTTAAAACTACACCTGCTATGACAGTAGCTCTGTCTGTTAAATACTTTGCAAACATTAAGTTTTGGTCCACATGGTCCTGGGTTCAAATCCAGTGGTGTCTAACATTTAAAATACATGTATGTGTACATCACTTATGAATTCTGATATGTATGACTGTCTCATCACCTATGTATCCACCCAAAGCAGTACAGATGGAATGTCTGCTTTTCAATGGTGGAAGTCAAAGGCCTACAGATAAAAAAACAGGTAACATATTTGTAAAACAACACTAGAAAGTGCATAGTGTGTCAGGTTATACATTATTATGCATTCACAGAAGATTTTGAAGTATGTAACTCCAATGATGCCCAGTAATATCAGACTAGAGTAGACAATGATTTGCTACTGATATTACAGAGAACCACAGCTGCACAAGCAACATACAGATATGTAGGTTCTGCTAGAAGTAAGGGTTCCCAGCACACATATTCCTGATGAATATCATAACATAACACATGACCTGGCAGTTGTCCAAATGGTTGACATACTGGTACATGTACCACCTATCTTTTTCTAGGACACAACATCCATGTTGCCCTTGACTCTGTTAATGATACCTTTGGCTAGCATACTTACCTTAAACACATACCTCAATTTTCTGTGGGATGGGTTCCCTCAATCAGGCTCTGACTGTAGACCAAGGCTGCTGCAGGTCACACCCTTACTCATAAGTGTTGTACTCCACATTCTGCAGCCTCTCTGACTATGCTTATTGCCTGCAGCAGCTGCAAACTGTAACACACACATCTGTATGTAATAAGTAGCTGCTACAAACATTCTCTCAATGCTGATGTAGTATCTCTACCCCAGTATTTCTACCCCAATATATGAGAAAATGAATGGATTCTACATTGAAGCCTTACATTTTGTTGAATAGTTGCATGGAATTGGCTGATTATATTGCAAATTAGCTGTGCATTCTGCAATTAGCATTCCTGAACCACAGATTGGTTCAGAGTCAATCACCTGCTAATGAGAACCATCTTAAAAATACAAACTCCTAGCTAGGGTAACCATTGTGTATGTTACTTTCCATGATAAACTTGTTGACACAACAATTATATGTCTCAATCTTCCAACAAAGAAGTATTGTACTCTATCAGGTATGTAACCATTTTGCTTTGAACATGATGAATATATTTTAATATACTTAGGGGGAATGGGGATTACATCAGTAAGCCTTTCTGAGAACCGTACATCTGACATGCCATTGATCTGCAGATGTGTAACACCTATAGAGGATGTAGACTACAGCAAGGGCATCATGCTGTCTGTCAACTAGGAACACAGGTCTCCTGGATACTTCCTTTGTTAGTAGTTGTAAGACAACACAGCTATTTGTTTGGCATTGTATTTTATACATATGGGGGGCCCGCTATGGGCCACACTACAAGTGGACTCCTGTGTTGGATGTGTGAGCATATGTGAGTATCTGTCATGGCAAAAACAGGAGTAGGTCACTATTGCTACTATCCTAGTTGGTTCCACACTCTTTCTATGTTTGGCACACTGTTGCATATGAGATGTGTAATCAAGTGGGAAATACTGACAGCCTTCCTTTAGTGCTGTATCTGTACATGCTGTACTCCCATGTATGTGATCCTGACATGTGTTCTCTTTTTTGTATTTCAGGTGATAGAATGCATGCCAGATGCTGCCCACCTTTCACTGAGGCTAAAAACAACCTCATACTTGAGGAATTACGGCAACAGTACCAAGTGCTGCTGTCCAGAGGGAGGGCTAATAGGCAAGATCAACAAGCCTTGTGGGACAAACTGGTGCACAACATAAATGCCATGGGTCAACAGAATTGCATTTATGAACAGGTGCGACACTGTGCCATGGACATGATCAATTCTGCACACAGACGGAGAGGGAACATGTCCAGGTATCATCAGGTCACCGGTGGTGGGCCTGCAGTGGAACATCCTCTGTCAGCCACTGAGGAATTCCTGGTGAACCTTGTAACACAGGGCAGCTCCCAGGCATCCATCACACAATATGTAGTGGATGTGGGTGCCACTATTTCCACTCAAGAGGAGCGTCCATGTATGCTTAGTTGCATCAGCATTAGAATACAGCAGCAGTTAACATGTCAGGGTGTACATAGCTTTAAGTGGGTGTCAGCTGTTTCATGGGGTGGGGGAAAAGAGGTTAGCTGCAGTTTTAAGCTAATGCAGAGATTGTGACCCACATACCTGTTAACATAACAGCTACTGTAAATGGGAGATATTTGGATGTACTACCAATGTTATGCTGTAACATGTGGTGCTGTTTACGTTACCTCTCCATCAAATGATTTTCAGGACCATCAGGAATAGGAAGAGGCCATGCTTCTGCTGCTAGTAATCACAGAACATTTTTGTCTGAGCTATAGATTTAGTTCAAGGTATTAGATAAAGTGTCATCCTTGGCCAGCTGGCTGGATTGATGTACTGTCTGCATGATTCACAAATGTACAGATGTTCTCACTGAGCACACTTTAGGGTCCTACCTCTGCCTTGTAGGAGTGACCACAGTGATTGATTTCACAGTATTGTCAGGACATTTTAGATGGCCACACCTGTAAACTGTGCAGAGTTCTACAGGATGTCAACAGTGTGCATAATTTGTCTTGCTCATGAGAGTCTAGTTTAAAGAACCATTATTTTCAAATAGCTACAGATTTGGGTTAGAAAATAATGTCCTTGGTCCTACTATATCAGATTGTGGGTTATACAAGTCTGTAGCAGTGACAGCAGTGTATACAGATTAACATATATTGCAACATAGTACTGCTTTTCCCTTTATGTCACAGGTAACCTGGGAAGTTGGTCTTTGTTCCCTTCAAAACCTAATATCAGTGTCTCTTCAGATTCTAATGCTGATGGTGCCAAAGTGAGGCACAGCTAGGGGTTGCAGGGGCTGAATCTGTCATAGAGGTTTGCATCCCCTTTTCTGCCCTCATTATCACCGTACACAGTCAGTATGCCTATGCATACCCAGTCCTCTGAGGCCACAGATATTGGACAGTCCAGAGGGTGGGGACATTTAACAGGGAAGTGTAGCTACTATGGCTGCAGTGAGTGTCGACACTGTCCATAGCCAAAGAATTGGCAAGGTTCCACGTATGTGGATTGATAGGGGTGCTTGTAGCTGGCCTGCTGGCCCTCCACCACCTGTTGCATGTGTCTCATCATGTGTCATTCAGCATATGTTTAGGCCATCTTGGAGGCACAGGCACATTCTGAAAGGAACTCCAGACGAATGCTTAGGGTTATGGATGCAGCACAGTCTGACATTCATGACTGCTTCCACTACATTGCTAATACCCTGGATTGGTTGACTGATGTAGTGGAATAAAGTTGGTCTGAGACAGATTGCACACTATCTGTCTTGGAATGCACATTGTCTGTGATGGAACATGTGGCTGGAGTTGAGCATTGGACTAGTGGACATAGATCAGCTATTATATCTGCTGAGAGTCCACGTGGCCTTGCACAATCATGCTTCCATAGTGGCAGTAAATCCAGCTCTCCAGAGGGGAGTGTGCAGTCCACACCAGGACATAGCAGGCCATGGGCTCAAGGGCTTTGGCATTCCTGTGGAGGACACCATCTCAGCAGACAGCAGTCACCCTTAGGTAGTAGCCCAGCATCTGACCTTGGGCATGGAGGTACCAGTGCAACTCCTGGCAGAGCCAGTTCTCATTTTTGGGGGTGAAGATGATAAACTGTCAGCTCTACCATGCAAGGCTCATAGCTGTCCATCATACAGACATGTAGGGCTGGCACTGTGCTTGACTATGTTCACACAGACACTGACACACCGCTGTCACATTCAGGTCACCTACAGACACACACACCACATTTACATGGTCCATCTTGCCTGATTCCATTCCAGAATCACACACACACACACACACACACACACACACACACACACACACACACACACACACACACACACACACACACACACACATGCACACACATGTACACACACACTTGCCGACCTATAGGGTCAGCCTTGGCCTCCTGCATTCCCAGACAACACTGTGTGCAAGTGATGATACCTGTGCCACATCCCTGTCATCCTTCTCATCGATGCAGGGAAATGAAGCTATGTATCTGAAGCACAGATTGACTATCTGAATTACTATGCATTTGTTTCATCCATTGTTGCATTTGACATGCTATTTGTATTGATCAGTTACAGATACTACACACTGCCATTTGTAATGAGTGAACCACATTATCTTGTGTATGTTACATTGGATGCTGTTGTAATGGTTGTGTAGTTACACAATGAAAGGTGTCTCATGGAAATGTTTATGTTTCACTTTCAGGATTGTGTAGGTCACACGTATGGATACACAGCTGCAATAAACCCATCAATGCCAGAGCACAGGATGGAATGTCAGCACAGAAGAAAAATGTCTTCAGAAAGGTAAAACAGTATAGGTGCATGGCTCCATAGGTTCACATGTGTATAATAGACTAATAAAAGCAAGGGCTTCTTTCAGCCTTGCCATGCATCCCTAAACTCAGACAAGGTCTGATACCCTTTAAGTGTAAGCAGGATTTTGGGAGCTGAGACATCTACAAGCTAGGTTGTGGGAGATGATTGAGTACAATGCCCCTTTTGGGATGTACCTTACCAGACACCTGCAGCAACTGGAAAGACCCCAAAAGTACCTCACCAGGAGGATCAAAGAGCTCAAACAGATGCCATATGGTGCCCGGTTAAAGAAACTCCAGCTCTACTCAGTGGCATACCGCCTGTTCAGAGGCGATCTGTGCCTGACGTATAAAGCCATGTCCAACCCGGAATTAATGGACATGCTGCACCTCAGAAAATCCAAATCCCAAAGAGCTACGTGCTCGAGAGACTTGAACCTCAGCACTGAAATAAATAGGACATGCTGGAGGGACAGATTCATAACTCAGAGGCTCCCTTCACTCTGGAATAAAATCCCAGTCCAGGTTAGGCAGAGTCCCTCATTGACTCTCTTCAAGAGGAATCTTGATGAGTGGATGGGAGATCGTAGGTTTACCCTGGGTATCACTTCTGTGTCACTGTTAGACAGAGGCACAGTATACTAACCTCGAAAAAGGGCATAGCAAAATAAATTTAAAATGGGTGGCGAAAGCCAAACACATTCTGGCTAGGCTTATAAATGCCCTAGGGCAGATAGCCTAGTATGAACCTATGAACCATATATAGTTTCCCTGAGTCCATTAGAAACATTTATCCTAAACCAGTTATTATTGTCTTGTTCTGCATCCTGTTGTATTACTTGCACATAATGTACATTACAGCAGAACTGTGCTTCACATGGATGAGGAACCTGTTACATATAGGGTATAGTCTCTGGGTTACATACCTGTCTCTCTAGCATGTCCTAGTTATACCACAGTCAAGGTGTAGGTGTGTAGAACAAGTAATTCTCAGGCTAGCCTTTCTTGGATATGCAGGAGGTACACAGTGGGGTCTGACACCTCCCTGCATGGCAGCCATATACCTCCCCTCTGAAGCATGTAGGAGACAGAACACACAGTTACGGCCTTGACGCGGTCTACACAGGACATGCTATGTACACTATGTATTGGTTTACTGTGGAACCTCTGTGGATGTTACAGTTGTCAGATATGCCTGTGTAGTTACATACCAAAGGTGGCATTGCACTCAATGATAGGTGTGATAAATAACAAATACAGTGGAACAATGACTTTCTTGGATTTACATGCATACCTTTATCTATAGATTGTTCAACATTTAATGAATCCCTACATATTACTGACCCATGACAGTCAAAGGCTAGATCACTCTCTATGTCACCATAACTCCCTGACTACTGGGTCAACTGTTGGATTTATGTGGGCAATACCATATTTATCAGGGGTGGATGACTTCCCAATGGATAGTAGTCTGCATTCCTTGCCATTTAGTGTTAGTCCATGGCTCTAACAACTAAATGTGTGTGTCAGAACATCCTGGATAACTGTTGAGTCAGTGTGGGATTCAAAGACAGCTCCTAATTTGCAATCATCAGCAAATGTAGTCAGGAAGAGGCCAATGATAGTGGCCATGACTGCAGAGCAGGAAATGCCTAGAAGGCGTAGTCCCAGAAATGATTTGTGAGGGAATTCCACTAGTGACTGGCCTCAATGTAGCAGTGGACTCCCCAATGCTATCATCCCAGATAATGTCTGTCAGCCACTTGGTTATCCACCGGTTGACATACTAGCTTGTAAATAACATCTAGAGTTTGTCATCAACAATGCCTGATAGCCTAATAGTGTCAAATGCCTTGTCAGGTGATGGTAAGTGGAGTGATTCATTTTCCCCTCATCCATTGCATTGTTTTCCACTCAGTGAGGTCCACCAAGTAAGGTAGGCATGATCTGCCCTTGACAAAACCAAAATGGGTTTGGTCCAGTGTCGGTAGGCCTACTACATTTTTATTGATCATTTCCATGATAATTCTTTTCATGGCTGTAAATATCAGACTACTGACACCTCTGGGGACAGCACTTGTCACTGCATGCTGATTGTGCTGTGTGCAGCTAGGTGTTGCAGTTAATTCCATCAGGGTTTCCAAGAAAACTGTCATCCAAAGTGTCTGAGTCTGTACAGGGCACAGGCAAACACTGGAGGGGAAAGTAATATGTACATCCTGTGAAGGTAAGGATGGTGTACTTACACAGTTATTCTGCAGTTAGACACTAATCAAGCAGTGTGTACTGCAATAACACAATTACCTTGTGAAGAATGCAGAAAAGAGAGGAGTCCCCTGAATTACTGGTGCCTGGCTACTAGCACTGCTGATCTTACCACAGCCATTCTCTCCTGGGATACCATGCTCCTATACATTTTCTCTCACCAGAAGCAAAACATTAGTACCAAGCTCAAGATGAGAAGGAGGCCATAGCCTGTTTGGTCATCCACAAGCTTGTCCCAGATGATGCAAGGCTCTGTAGGCTTGACGTACCCTTTTTCAGGTAGATGCCTTGATTAGCAACCAGACCAATCATTTGACATTTGCATGTATCATGCCTTGGGTCCTGAGGCTCATAGGATTTGACTAGGGTAATGACCTGATGGTGATTAGGAGCACAGCTGCAGAGTCACAATATAATGTTCAATGTCAGGTGACATAGATGTCCAAGTGTTGCTCAAGCAAGCTCCAGAGCAGTAATCCATGTTAGCTAACAATTTCACAGCAATTCATGCAGCCTGCCCTTCAACAGGGGAATGGTGGACATCTGTGTGACATGGATCTGAGGCCTATTGCAGAGGAGTGGGCACCTTTGGCCAATGTGTTTCTCCCTCCCACATGTCCTAGGTATGTCATACTGTACATTTATGTTACCAGAACACAATTTTGTGTTCCTAGATCATTTCACACAACATCCAGTTTGCTGCCTGGTTGCTTGACAAGCACTGTAGACTTGCAAGGCCAAACTACTGACTGAAAGTTGAACAAGTTTTCTGTGCATGCATAGACATCCACATCTTCACTGCAAAGAGTGCCTACAAAGAGTGTGTTTGAGGCTATCAACCTCAAGGGTGTAGCAGCATGACCTTAACTTTTCTGGAGTTGTACATTGTCACATTTGTAGGTATGCTATTGTGACCCTGCCTAATAACTGGATTATGGTTAATGCAAGGGCCACATGCCTGGCAAAGCATCATACTCAATCTAACATGTTATGCCACACTGTCAGGTGCTGTTTTACCTTAGGAGAACTGCAGAAAGGTGATAATATGTTACATTTAAGCGTCTGCCAGGCCACTTCCTAACAATGGACTGCTGTGACGTATACACAAGCAAGAATCTATTGCTAGTGGCATTATCACTGATTGCTGATGAGATGTGGACAGTATCCCCACCCCTCTACTCCTGCTCCACACAAACACAACGTGTGATAGATGTGACTATATTAAAAACCTTGAATCCAGGCTGTCTCACACACAAGTCAGTATGTACAACAATAAGCGGGTGGCGAACATGCACACCTCACCTCCTACTCTACGCACACCTACATCACACATACCTACATATGTGGAGTTCCTTGCCAGACACATACACAAACACGAGACACCTCAGAAACCCAAATGCAAGCTTGCTGCACATAATCATACCTCTGCAGAATACAGTACACATAATAGCTCACTCACCACTGTCTCACTTGTCAAACACCTAAGACAAAACACAAAATCAAACATATTACTCATAGGTGATTACATCATGAGACACATCAATGTCCATCTCACCAGGCTAGATAAGGGAAAGGTCACAGTCAGCTGTCTCCAGGATACACCATATCACACATGCACACAAGTCTGTCAACATCGGGTACTGTTATGACTATGTTGGGAGGGATAACTGGCTAGGCTTAAAATGGCTCGCAAGGGCAGTTAGCCTAGTACTAACCTATGAACCTATGAACCTATGTCATAATTCCTGTTGCTGTGTACAACTTGAGGCATACCTCTCTGTACTATATGCAGAGACATGACTGAGCTTACAGACCTGTGTCTCAGGGAGGTATGCCCCTGGCCTTCAGCTGCATTTGACCTTCACCTAGGATGATGGCTCAATACAAACAGAAAATGATAGAATTCAATAATTGCCTTAGCAGCATGGGATGACTTGCTCAAAAGACTGCCATGCTTTGACAGAGATGGTCTGCATCTGTCACCTCTGGGATTCTATCTACTGGCCAAGGCTGTTGCCACCCCCATAATGCATCTTTTAGACTGTGTCTCAAGGGAAAAATTTCCAACGAGAAAATGTCATCTACAAACAACATCACAGTTAGGTTTACTATCAAATAGCTGAAGTTCAAAAAATCTAATGTTCATTTGAGGGACCCATATCATTGACACATGAATATTAATTGGTTCATTTTGTCGACAGTTCATGCACGCAAATTACCTGTTGAAATAATGTTGACAGCAGGGCAAGGATATACCCTTGTCAGCACTGCAGTACGATCTTGGAGTTGTAATGTATAAGTAGCAGGGGATGTGGGGGGGGGCACAACCCCCCACAGGGGGGGTGCAGGGTACTGTCAGAGTTGCAGGTGTTGTTTGACCATTTAAACTTTGATATGTATTTTTTCAGTATTTATGACGTTCGTAGAAATGACTTTCGATGTTATAACCGTCGACCATATGATTTGTAGTTTTTTGATAGTAAACCTCATGGTTATGTTGCTACACACTAGGAATGCTAACATGAAACTCCATTCACTGGAAGCTATCCCCACCTTGGAAGATGCAGACATTTGCACAGTCACAGACACCTGGTTCAAGGCTGTGAAGAGCACCACAGCTGTACCAGGCTACATCTCCTTCCACATGTGCGGACCTCAAACTTAAAGTATGCAAAGTAATGCAGGTGGTGTATACATATTCATTAAAGACAGATACACATCAAGATTGGCTAAACAGTATGATTCCCTGGAGAAACTGCAGATGCTATTGACTGCTTGTAGGGCACCTAATCAACCCATTGCCAGCTACAGGACCAACTCCATGAATCAGGACACCCATTGTGCTTATTTGAATCAACTTGCGTCTATCAGGATACATCAAAACAACATGGTTTGGGGTGACTTTACCCCCCAACTGGGTTAATTACTCATGCTCAGACTCACTTTCCCAAAGATTAGCCGACTTCCTTAACTACAATACCCAGGACTAGCGACATGACATCCCCACAATGACAGCCAATGTACTGCATAAAGTGTTTACCAATATGAGTGACCGCTGTAGCATCCCCACCACTGTGAGGTCCTCCCTGGTGACATCTGACCACAAATTGGCCTCATTAAAAGTAAGTATCACACCTGACCCCTCCCACACCAAATTCAGTAATAAACTTCAACAAAGTAGATTACAACCTCCTATGGGATAGTATAAATAGCTTGACTGCACCACAACCCTCAGATGGAACACGCAACTATGCCAAACTCTACCCCAATGCTTTATACAAGCACCTGTACAACTGCATTGACTTGATTGTACCTGACAGGGTCAAAACAAGCTCTCATGGCACAGCAAACCTGCCTGGTGGACAACTGCCATTAACAGACAGGCTGTCTAAGAGTAGGAGGGAGGGAGCCCCTCTAAAATGGAAGCACGCCCTCCTCACCTAAACAAGCAAATAAGTGTTGTTGTGAAGTCCTGCAAAACAAAGTATGAGACAAAATTAGCCTCCTCCACAAAGGATAACCACAAAGCATTGTATAGTTACATGTGCAACCTAAAAGGAAAGGCCCAGATTGCTGGTGAACTCGTAGTTAATGATACCACATATAATGAGCCTGTAGACATAGCTAACATGTTGGCCAACAGGTTCTGTGATAAATTTACTCCCCTGTCCCCACCACAAGTACCACATGACATCCCTACAACCTGTCCCATACCTTCTGTCTCTAAAGAGCAGGGCATAAATGGCCTCTGTAAGGAGAAAAACACAGCATCTATTGAACCTGCTAACATTCCAGGCTGCAGCCTACATGGGATCCAACATGGCTTACTAACACCATTGGAAACTCCTAGTAATCAGAGTGTAACCACCAGCTGCATCCCAGCTGACTGGAAAATGGCCACTGTTTTTCCCTTACACAAAGATGGTGCATCCACTGACCATGAGAACTATAGTTCTATTAGCCTGAGTAGCCATATCTGAAAGCCCATGGGGCAAATCACCATGGATCTTATCAGCAAAGATATGTGTAATCTACAAACACTTGGCCCTACACAGTTTGAATTTGTGAAAGGGAGATCATGCCTGTTAAACTTGGGGACATCTAGGAGGCAGTCACTTAGGACCTGGATGATGGGAGATTTGTGTATACAACCATCTGGATTTAGCAACGCAGTGTGACACTATCCCCCCACTCAAGCATCATTAACAAACTCACCCAGCTAAGCATCAACATTAATATCATTAGAGGGGTCACTAACTGGCTGACTGATAGAATTCATATAGTCAAAATATTGTAATCCACCTCCAATAACAGAGCTGTAACCAGTGGTGTTCCACAGGTTTCAGTCATGGGTACTCTACTATTTGGAATCCACTTATCCAAAGTACAAGCACAAAGTGAATGTCTGTTGCTGAAAAGGTTTGCTGGTGACTGCAAACTGGGAGTGGTCATAGAATTTCCGAATTATGTCAACATCCTACAAGAGGGTCTTAAATGAACAAATGATTGTTGTCATACTCATAGCCTCAACCTCCTTGCAAATATGTATGCAGTATTATTTCCATTGGTAACACCAATCTTCTTGGTAAGAAACACATCAATAGCAACACCTTAAATACATATTCAGGGGTGAGAGACCTGGGTACACAGGCCTGGCCACACAGGTTTTCACCTACCTTACCTTAGATCACCATGTCTCCCCAGTGGTAAGAAGGGCATTATATCTTGCTCATTTCATAACTGAGGGCACTGTCACCCAAATTGAAGTAGTTATAACCTCCATATACTCTTCCTTCAGCAGGCCAATATTTGAGTGCAATGGACATTTTGTCATGTACCTTTCCAAGCACCAGTGGCAATTGCAGACACCACAAAGGTTCCTCACAAGGGAAGTGCAAGTCTTAAGCATCTGTCCTATGGGATCATCTGAAATCACTGTCACTTTAGCCTGTGTCACACAGACTACTCAGAGGTGATCTCTGCCTTGCATATGAGGCAATCTGTGACCCTGCTTTATTGGTAATGCTGCATATCCATGATTAAATGATACACAAATTACTCATTGTAAGTACCTTAACCTGGTATGTGACATTAATGAAACATGCTGGAGGGAGAAATATGTCTCCCAGACTTTAACAAACCTTTGAAACACACTCCCACCTAATGACAAACAAAACACCTCATTGGCCCTCTTCAGATGCAATCTGTACAATTGCATGGGTGACTGTAATTTCACCACAGGGGTTCTGCCTGTGTTCCTCTTGGACAGGGACAATAGGTGCTGATCATGTAAATATGGGTAAGAACTTAGCTAGGATTGTAAGGACCCTAGGGCCATTAGCCTAGTAAATTCCAATGATGCTATGATCCCATAAGCTGAAGTAAAATGCTCTAACATCAAAGCCCACCAACCTGGCTACAGTGAGAAGAGTACCACTGCCAACTACTGTTTACAGAGCACTGCACAACACACACACACCCCAAGTTGGCTACAATTAGATTAGAACCCCTACCTATCTAACATTACACACTACAGATCACAGTACCTGATTCACACACCACAGCTCAAGTCTGACATTAACATGTCTTTAGATACTCTTATGCTAGATGACATCAGCAGGCCTTGTGGTGGACAGGAATATTGAGTCCTGTGTCACCTACTATGACCAAAATGCTACAAAACCCTAAGTCTTTCTATGTCAGTGTGGTAATCATATTATTTTGTAGGGAAATGCACATACACATACCAACATACCAAATTATGTGGAGTGAGATTAGAACCCCTACTTATTTAGTTTTACACACTACAGATCACAGTACTTAGTGCACATGCCACATCTCAAGTCTGATTTGTAAATGACTGCAAGGCGAACTACTTGTAGAGGACATAAACAAGGCCTGTGTTGAACAGTGTGTGTGGTCTGCAGAGTGACATTGCTTCTGTCATCTACATCTAGTAGCCTAGCAGTCAGATAGCTGTTTTTTATCCTAGCTATGTGGTAGCAGTAGCCATTTAGGCCACATGTGGCTGTTAGCATTTGGGTGGACAAGTCAATGGCCAAAAACAATTTACCCTGTCAATGAATCAGCAGAAAACATTATACATTACACAACCTGTTCACTTGTTGGTGTATGTGTGGTGACATCCAGCAGGCACAGGGGCTATAAGTATGTGCATTATCTACTGTTCACCCCCTACGTTTGGTACTTTGACCAACATTATATATGTATCATAGTGCAGCTTTACTCACCATAATCTGTGTATGTAGGACAATACAGACATGCACACACACAAACACACACACACACACACACACACACACACACACACATATATATATATATATATATATATATATATATATAATACAGACATACACACACACACACACACACACACACATATATATATATATATATATATATATATATATATATATATATATATATAGGTCTACTTCATAACACTGAAATTTCATAACGTTGAGTTTCATAACATTGAGACCATAACATCGAAAATTCAAAACAGTGAAAACCCAAAACATTGAAAACTCAGAACATTGAAAGCATGCTTCATAACATTGAAAACTACATTGCACAAGTAAATAATCCACCTACAACAACACCTAACTAACAAACACACTTTCTACTATGTTTCTGCAGGGGGGACAAGGCCCCCTGCATCCCCCATGTGGGGGGATCTGCCCCGCACATCCCCCGTAAATTAAATATGCCAACTCCAAGATTGCACTGCAGTGGAAGAAAGTTAATTTCCTAACCTCAGTGTATGGTGATTATGATATATATGGGAGAAGGGATTGAGGAAGGATGGATGGATGGATGAACTGCTGTGTTGGGAGTGGGGGAACAACATCACATGTTCTGCTGGGATGCACAATAGTCTGACTATCATTTAAGCCCACTGTGTAACATCTCCCTTGAATGATGTACCAGTAATCTGTTGCAGTAGGACTGCATGAATATTCCATGCATGAGGCCTACTGAATAGTACTGGAAACATGATAGTGGAATGGGTATCTGTAGTCCCATGTGGATGTCATTTCTATCCAACATGCCCACTATATTTACTTGCATAATGTACCCGGTCCATACATAGAATGACATATCATAATAATCCTTTTGACTACTGTGTAGTTTATGGACTTAACTTGCAAATGCAGAAGTTGACACAACTGTAGTTCAAGGCTGATGCATTATACAGCCAATACATAGACTGTATTATTAGACTGTATTATGAATAGGTACAGGATGTGTGAGTTGCATGGCAACAGTTTTAATTAATGTATTTGAGTAGGAGTAAGGTGTCAATCCCTAGGTCCCTAGGTTGTCAGTAAATGTGCTATGCATTGTCTCTTAGCCAAAGCCAGGACATGTTGAGCATGCCTATGTCTGCCTACAGATACTTCAGCAGGGCATTCCTCCTCCTCCAAGTCCTCCTGTGACTGTGGTTGTACTAACCTAGGCACCGGCGGAGGGCTGTGTATCCCTTCCCTTTGCTGATCCTGCTGCAACTGTTTCCACATGATCAGATTGTGTAGCACAGCACATACTGTGAATATCTGTGCACATGTGCCTGGAGTATACATGGGGCTCCACTAGATATGTTTAGAAACCATGCCTTTAGAAGCCCAAACACATGCTCTATGATGTTCCTAGTTTGTGCGTGTGCCTCATTATGGCATTCTTCCATGGGTGTATGTGCATTTCTGATAGGTGTCATCATCCATGTTTTCAGGGCATAGCCAGCATACCCCAGTGAATGACCCTGTGGGATGTCTCCCCTAGCAAACATCTGGTACAGCTGTAATGTGTGCTAGATATTGGAGTCGTGATAATTGCCATGGTTGCCAGCACACAGATTCAGGATAATCCCCTGAACATTGCACACAACCTGACAGTTGATAGAGTGGTACCCCTTGTAGTTAACATAGATTGTACCCTACTCACCAGGTGGTGCTTAAAGTGTGCATGAGTGAAATCGATAGTACCCAGTACTTCAGGGTAGCGTGTTATATGGTAGACATTTTGCATATTGATGTCCCTCACCTCAGGGGAGAGGGGGAAAGATATGTGCTCACTGGTGTGTGGGAGCATAGCATCCAGGAACTGGTGGAGTATCCTGAATGTAGATACCTGTGAAACCCCCATCATGTCCCCAGTTGGTCTTTGAAATCTACCTTTAGCTAGTATCCTAAGGGCTACATATACCTTAGTTTCCACTGGGATGGGTTCCCCTCTGTTAGCTCTGGCTCTGAGTTGAGGGTGACAGAGCTCCATGAGTTCTTGTAATATGTCTCTGTCCACCCTGTAGTGCTCTACAATCACCAGCTCATGTAGCTCCTGAAAGGTTACCCTGGGCCCGAACGCTCTTCTCCTTCTCAACCTAGGCCTATTGTCAGCAGCACCAGCAGCCTTGACTTCAGCATCTAGCATATACCAATGTAGCATAGCTGCAGCAACCCCTAGCATTATCTCAGTTAAAATTCCCAAGTCTCTACACCAATGGTCCAGCGTATTGAGGGAAAATCATAATGTAGGATGTATGCATACTTTATGCAGGTCTGATGTATGTCCACCATGTGTGACTGGCTAATTATGATGCAGTTCATCTGCCTAGACTGTAATTAACATGATATTAAGGCCCTGCTTTAGTGTGTGATGCAGCGCTATGCGCCTCACTGTGCAGCATAGCTTATATATATTAATAAATATTCATTGAATATATCTGGTTTGCACTGATTGCTGCCTACATCATCACTGTCACATGGGTAGTGTGCTCACATGAACACATTAAGCTATGCAAAGCACTGCACAGCACAGCTTATACAACAGTCCATATTATTAATTGAATATATATTCAATTTTAATCACTTGCTGCCCACTTCATCACTGTGACCTGGATGGTCCAGCCACACAAACATGCACAGCTATGCAGCGAACCATGCAAACATGCACACCAGGAACTAAAAAATCCTAAAAGTAACATGACACAACCCCTGATGTCATCCACATCCCATGGGAATATCAACATTGTGTAGGAGCCTACATGAGGTGGATATACGGACACGGTTGCTCCTTTTTGCTATTCAAGAAATCCACCTCATTTGCATGCATATCAGTGCTGACAGCCTGGAAACTGCACAGTTCATAGCCATGTGAGCTGGGTAACAGCAGAAATGCACCCTTGTACAGATCTGATGCAAGGTTGTATAGTACATTTGTAAAAAATATGTTATAAATGCTTTTTTTTCGCTTTTTTTTTCTGTTAAGCATGTTTACACACTGCAGCACATAGTGAAAACAAGTTGAGATTATTAAAAAATATATTATTCATTTTACATATTCCCTTTCTCTTTCAGACATCCACAATGTAACTTTTGAATATATCTGTACATGATATAATATTTTCAGGGGAGGTATGTCCATATGACCCCTAACCGGGAAAAGCAGAAAGACATTAGTTTTAGTATGTCCATATTTGTGGAGTTTTACATCCCCTTCTGTCTGTGTAGACTCCTGTACACAGAAAAATTCTGCATACACTACTGACACTGACATGTAGTCTACACGGGTGCCTTTCTACTTATTGGATTGCTCAACCTGCCTCATTTGCATAAGATTCACCTGTTTATGAGGTAATTTTCATTCCATGGAGTTTTCCCTGTTTGTGCATGCTTGTACACCACTAAACAGAGCTTACTGAATCTAAAATTGTATGCATACACAAAAAAAATCATGTATGCTTTACTGAATTCCCCCTATTGTTTTTTGATTTAATTTTACATTTTAAGTTTTTATGTACATAGACTATTGCTCAGCACATGCTTAATAGTGCGTCAACGCTTGCAATGTCGATGTTGTGAATGTCAACATTTGGGTCATTCGATGAAAACCAGTATATATATATATATATATATATATATATATATATATATATATATATATATATATATATATATATATATATATATATGTGTGTATATGGATCCCTATCAGTTTATCGAAAGAATACTAGACTGAAACTTAAACAAACGAGATGAAAACAACAAAACTTTAAAAGGACGAATGTGCACAAAATAGAAATTCATGTAATCAAAAAAACAGCTGCGAATGTCATACAGCACTTTGTTTTTTTTTTAAATCAAGAAGCATCTGAATTGAGATTATGGTACAGTGAGGATTGGGAAATTCACCCTTTCCCCCACTGTAGTGTGATCTCAGAGTTGGTATATATATATATATATATATATATATATATATATATATATATATATATATATATATATATATATATATATATATATATATATATATATATATATATATATATATATATATATATATAATTTTCAGGGGGTGCAGAGGAGCTTGCCCCCTTCAAAAACTTGAAAAAAGGTTGCATTGAAAGTTAATAGAACAGTACCTTTATTATTTAATTTGAGCGATTGTTATGTGATAAGTGCTCCATGTATGCCGTAGTAGTTGCCGTAAATCAGAGGTCAGTTTAAAGGGGCATACGTGTGTTTCTATGGAGTGGTTATACATGTAAAAGAGTATTGGAGTGACTGTGCTTGTTTTCGGTGTTATACGTTTCAATTTTGTGAACATCCGTCCTGTTAAGGTTTCGTTGTTTTTGTCTCATTCATTTAAGTTTAGGTCTTAGGTTCTTTCAATAAACTGATAGTGATCCATATATATGCATATATATGTATATATATATATATATATATATATATATATATATATATATATATATATATATATATATATATATATATATATATATAGCTATATAGATATAGATGTACAGATATAGATATAGGCATATATAGATAGCTATATTAGTTACGCCTAGCCCAAATTTCCAATTGCTCCAAAGCACTGTCTAGTTGAGTGACTTGCTCAAAGTCAAACAGTAGGAAAGTGAAGGCTGAGGAAATTAAGCCCTGTACCACAGGAAGTAACTTGTTAACTCGTCATAGTCTTAATCCTCTGGTATAACTGCCACAGATATAGATGCATATGTGTGTATGTGTGAGTGTGTATATATATATATATATATATATATATATATATATATATATATATATATATATATATATATATATATATATACAGAGAGAGAGAGACAGACAGACAGAAATATACAGTTATACATTTCATCAAAGGTACATTTGACTGAAAGCCATATGCTTGAAAAAAAATATCGAAAGTACATTTGAGTTAAAAGTTATTTCAATAAAATGTCATTTTGTCGAAAACTATGAATGTCTAGAAATGGTATTTATGGTAATTAAGAGGGTTTGACACACACGCACACACGCGCGTGCACGCACACACACACACAAACACACACACACAGACACCACTGTAAAAAAGCTTTTTTGGTTTATATGCTTTTAGGAATGTTTGACACAATGCCTTTTCAGTCAAATGTACCTTTCAATGAAATGTAGTAGAATCATATATACATACATGTATGTGTATATCCAAAGGACAAGACAGCATTGATGTGGTCATGAATGATATTCAGAAACATGGTAGCTCTTACCTGTCCCTGAATTCACAAAATATATCTGATTTTGTCTCATATTTATGGTCTGTTCCTTGCAAAATTTGTGATTTTCTGACAAATCATTGGGGACTGCAGTCACTAAATAATGACAGAGATATTTGGGTTTCAGACTTCATATCCTTCATGACTCTTAACAAAACCTGTTATTCTAGCAGATTTCTCATTATGTAAGGATAATATTTAAAATCTGTCCCTAATTATGGTTCTTTGTTCTGTTATTTTATTTTATTTTTTTGGCTTTACCCATGATCCTTGAGCTAAGTGGTTGAGAGTCACCTCCATAGAGAATGCACAACACATAAAAATGAAAGACTGTGATTGCAAATGATTGCAGCCAAGACAAAGCCTAAGCTGGCGGCACCACCAGAGACTCCTGGCTTGGGTCACAAACCACCAACCATTCAAGAAGGGAACTGTCAGAAGGTTAATTTACTAGAGGACCTCAGCTACCATAGCTGAGAATTTGCACAATATCATCAAAAGCAAAGGCCTTACCAAATCAAAGCTCTGTATATGAGATGGACTAGCTGCTTAAAATTCTGTATGTGTATCTCAAAATTACTGGTAGTGTCCATTATAGCCACCAATACCATCCAAAAGGACTGTAGGAGAACTAAAGTCATGCATGAAGAGTAACCTTAACAACTTTTCCAGTAATTGATGGGAATTATGAACTGTCTTATATGCTGCATTCATTGAGCCCACCACCTCTTAACTGTTTGAGGACCAGTAAATAACATGCAACTTTGCTGAATTGTTGACTAAGAGAAGTCATCTTGATGATCTTTGATGGGTGATTGTAGGGGTGGCAAGGTGATCTAGAATCTCTGGCTTCTTTACTCCTCTTGATTGACTGGGAAAGTTTAATACAGGAAAACATGGCAGGGGTTTTTATATCTACCCCTCAGTGGGGGAAAACTTAACCCTCCTTTAAAGACCTTCAATGATCTCCTGATAGATTATCAAATATCAGTTCATCTGTAAATGTAGCACTAGAATTGCCAAACCATTCATTCATAAAAAAGAGGACAGCCTGACCCATACTGTCGTACAGAAACAGGTAGCAGTCCTAGTTACTGTGACTACAGCATTGAAAGTGCAACAGCCATCTGCAGTAGGTACCCATAGTGCAGATAACTTATGATTCCTTTTATTTCTTCCTTGGAAAGCATTAAGATACATTTGATGCAAGGAACAAGGGACAGGAGGACATTTACAAGTGGGTTTCATGAATCTAAGATTTTTTTTCCAAAAAAGAAGCTAGAAGGAAAAGACTCAAAGTCTCATCAGTCATTAGTATAAAGACCTCCATTCTCATTGGCAAAGGTAAAGGATTTTCAGACATAGGGGGAAGAAAGAGCCACCTCTGGCATGGGCATGCAGTCAGCTCCTTCACCTATACAGGGCAGGTGCCAGAAAGGCAGCATAAACCCCCATGGATAATCATCACAAAACTGCAATTTTGGCAAGCAGAAGAACCTCGCTAAGGGTGATCGCACTACCTGACATGTCAGTTCAGCACCTAGTACTGGCATAAGTCATAAAGATACGTTCTTATTGTATCAATGAATTTTCAAATAGAGCCCTCCTTGATAGGTTCTTACTTGGGTTCATCCATTCTACCAGTCCTGATATGATAAAAATTCAGGACATTCCCACACACTGGGACATACGTAGACCCATTCCAATGGACATCGTGACAACACATATACCAGATGCATGCATATGCTTGCTTGTCTTCCCTCACCCACCAGTTTGCCCACTAGCCCCAAGTGAGCACCTTCTTGCAAACCAATAAATAGTGAAAATCTACACTCACAATGCTAATAAGGAATGAACACGTTTACTTGTCTAACTAAAATGGAACTCCAACTGCAAAGGTAATGTGAAGGAAACACCCATATACAGGGATACTTGACACAGCAGTGAGGGACATCTTCACAGATATATGGTAAGAATGTACCTGATACTAAGGACCCCCCTGTTGAGTTTAATCTTAGACAGTAAAACAACAGAGTGGAAGAAACCAGAGGATCATGAAGTCAGAACTCAGAAGGCTGAATCCTTCATACTTTCTTTTAAAATGAGGTATGACTCCTGGGGTCATGGGTGAGATAGTAATGTTTGGTGAAGGTGTGCATCCATGGCACAAATGTCTGCAACAAAGAGATTTTTAAAGCATGCACTTTAGGCAAGCAATCCTCTGTTAGAGGGGGCTTTTACCTTAGCATTAAGCTGCACTCATTTTACTCTCTGATGGTAAAAGAAAATGGAAAGTGTTTGGCAACTGTGTTATCTTCCCTACATCTAGAGAAGGAGATGAACAACCAACCATTTGCCAAGGCTCTACAATGTAACAATGACAAAAAAATAACATGTTATCTCCTAATAGCAAAACCAAAACCTCTACAATAATGAAACAATGCTATACAAAGAGAAAATGCATTTTTGCAGAGTGACAACCCTTCCATCCCTCCATATCTCTCATGATGGGCTTTGTTCTCACCCATCTTATTTAAATGTGCTGATTCCACAGTCGCAAAACAGTGGATAAGAAGTAAACAAAAGGAAAAGGGTTCCTGCTGTCTCTTTTTATGCAATATTATACTGCAGAAAACAGTGAAGTCAAACTGCACCAACAGTTAAAAAAACAAAAATACCAGCAAAACATCCCACTCTCTCACTCGCCTTCTAACAAACATGTCTGGGAGAAAAGTAATCCTAAGCATCAAAGAACCAAACTCCACAAATCAAACTGAAAACTACCAACCCCACTGTTGCTATTCTTCAGTGCTTGTGGTTTGATAAAAATGGATTTGTACACCAATTCTATGAGTAAATGATGCTCCCCCATATACTCATGACTCATTTTAGGTAACACATGTGTTGACTGACCATCCAGAGTACAAAGGGCTCTTTCACTCTGGTTTTCCTACCCACAGGCAGAACAGGGAGATGGACTGATTGGTTCAGGAACAACTCAGAAACTACTTTCAAAATGAAGGATGGATACTTCCAAAGGGACACCAAGCCTTGAAAAGACCATGAATTCTTCTCATTTCATGAAGTCCTGAAGCTCAGAGATCCTACTGGCAGAAGTGATGGCCCACTGGAAGAGTGTCTTCCAGGAAATTAATTTTAATGCAGCCAAACCAGGCTTAAACAGTTGATGGGAAAGACTACCAGTCATGAAATTCATTTTCCAAGGAGGGGAAGAGGTTTTCAGTGGAAGACTGAAATGCGGCACCCCTTTAATGAACTGCTTGCTACCGATTGCTCTGTCAGAGTCCACTTCTCCATAAGATGAATATTTGCAGAAATTGCTGGTATCTGTACTTGGCCATGAAAAATCTGAGGCATAAATCATACAGGTGCTTGATACAGGTCAAGTTCACATGTACTTAGACAGGGAACAGTGTAAAGTACTGTTCTGCCTAAAATAAGTGCAGCTTCCTCTTGAAAATATTAACCAATCAAGTGGAGGGCATCCTAGCATCACCAGTATCCTCTCAGATCCCAGTATGCAAGTCTGGTAGGATCAAAGACTTTACAGTAGAAGTTAGTCTCTCGGGCTAGCCTGGCTGACTGAATCCCCAACCAACTGAGGCATCCTTGTATTTATTTATTTATTTAGTTAGTTAGTTAGTTAGTTAGTTAGTTAGTTAGTCATTTGTATATTAGCAAAGTGGGTGGGCTGGTCTGTGGACAATTTTCAGCCATAACCTGTCATAGTGGCAATTACCACAAAACAAAGTAGTTCAGAATATTACAGAGCAGTACAATATTTACAGACCATAACATAAAGTATGTCAGTAGCATTGTTTATGGAAAAATAAATAAAAAAAAAAATTGAATATATGTGTGTGTGTGGGGGGGGGGTTTGTATTAGAAGACCAACATTTGGAAAGTCGAACTTTATATTGGTGAGACCTATCAACTTTCTGAAAATGTGAACAGTACAAAAAAAAAACGAAAAAAAAAACAAAATCTGTGTTTTTGTAAAGGGACAAGTCCTCCGCACTCCCTATCCTCATGTAAATTATATATACTAACTCTAAGTTTGCAGTGTAATGGGGAATGGGCAAATTTCCTGATCCCCACTGTAACACAATCTCAGTACAAGCACCTTGACTTTTCGTAAAGTTGATCATAAGATTTCAAACATATGAAATTATGAAATTCAACTTTACAAAAAGTCAGTCTTCAGCTTGAACCCATATATATTTATTTATACATAAATACAAATGTGGTTTTCAACAGTTGATTGTATAACGTATCAGCTGATAGTGACAGACTCATACTGGAGGGAGAATATATATCCCTTGCCCATCAAACAAGTACAGTGATAAGTAAGCTTTTGTCTTAATTTGGCGCAGTCTATTATTTTTCTAATGTTCTGTGAGAGGGAGATCAAGGTAGGTGGCACAATCTTACTAAAAGTTCTTCTACCAATATCAAGGGTGAATGGAGGCCAAGTTGTTCTCTTCCTGTGCATGGCGGATATATATGGAGAGATTTTTACCAAGTTTATTTTTCAGGTTGTAGTAACATTTTTCATAGAACAGTTTAAATGTGACTGTAGAAAGCAACAAGGTAGGTTGAGCTGTGATTAATAACCACTTTGCTTTTTTGAGTGAGATGATATGGAGCTGGTGTTTGGGGAACAGAGGAATAGACAAATGCAATATATAAAAGCAAATATATGCTGTTTTTAATGGTTTGAATTATGCAAGTGTTTTAGGAGTAATAGTGTTGTGGTAGCATTGTCACCTCACAATAAGATGCTGTCCGGTTCGATTCTCAGCTAGAGCATCTTCTGCGTGGAGACATGCGTGAATGGTCGTACCTTCGTTGAAGGTTGTGCATCAGGGCTGGTAACTCGGCACGTAAAAATCAACTACCAATAATTAGCGGACCGGAATTCTGCTGTGGCAACCCCTAACCGGGAAAAGCCGAAAGACACAACAACAACTAGGAAGTGCATATGCCAAATGATGAAAGATTGTATGAATAGTGACAACATGTTGAGCAGGGGGGTAAGGCAACAGGATTTTGAGTGAGACATATTTTACTGACTACCTCTGGAAATCTTCATGTCTCTCATTTGCTGCTGCTAACACTTTTCCTTTTGTTTACCTCTCATGTCAGTGTGAGTTTTAAAGGACAGGGTAGTCTTTTATGCAAGCCATAAGTATTTATATTGTGCTACTTGAGGAATGTGATGTTTATCTGCAATTACTAAGATTATAAGTTTAAATTTTAAGTATTGGTAGATATTGAATACTTTTTGTGATGTAATTTATAAGCTGAAGGAATGGTATAGGGCCATGGCCCTGTGGTATTCCTACACTGAAGATGTTCTGATCAGATAACCTGTCATCACCATGAAGGACTTGTGGGATAAATAATTGCTGAACCAGGACAAAGTATTAGGGCTGAAACTTCTAGTTTCTTGGGCATCATATTATGATTCATACTCTCAAAGCCACGTGTGAGGTTAATAAAAACAGACCCTGTGAGCAATCCTTTCACCATAGTCAATAATATTTTATCTTTCACTGTGTAAATTGCTGTTTGCGTTATAGTCAGTTATAAAAACTGTTGGGTGTCAGTAAGCATCCCATACTTACTGATGTGCTCAAAAAGTTGACTGTAAATTACACTTTCAAGTAGTTTTGTTATTGAAGTAAGAAGAGATCTTGCCCTAAAGTCCTGAATTGCAGACAAAGATGACTTCTTTGGGGTGAGGATGACCAGGGAGTGTTTAATGTGAAGGGTGTCTATGGCAATGGTCATAGAGGGGTTGAAAATGTGTGCAATATGTTTAGCTAGTGGGTGAGCAGTAATGCAGCAGTAGGAGGGGTTAATGTGCTGAGGTTAACCAGTAGGAGGGGTTAATGTGCTGGAGTTAACCAGTAGGAGGGGTTAATGTGCTGGGGTTAATCAGTAGGAGGGGTTAATGTGCTGAGGTTAACTTTCTTATTTAGCTTGTCAAAGAATCGCCTGACTGTTCTGGGACTGACTGAGTTAAAATAAAATAGAGTGAAGCCCTGCAAAGTAACCAGGGCCTGTTTTGACTGTGTGTGTGGTGGATGTGACAGGGGTATTGCTGTTGAATAGGGCTATAGGGGTAAGTGGAGTGCAAATATCCTCTTCCTGTAGGAAGGAAGCATCCAAAAGGGAACAATTTGCTAAATTTCTTGTTGTCAAAATACATTTTATCTTTTAACACTTTGTAGAACTGTTTATGTTGTGATATAGGTTCGTAGGCTCATAGGAGATTGCTAGGCTAACAGCTCAAGAGCCCCTACAATCATAGCCAGTTTTGCCTAGATTTTACTCAATTTTCTATCCCTAGGGGAAACATAACAAGGGTCAGCAAGCCGGGTTTTGACTATTTTAACAGACTGCCTCTGAATATAAGGGACAATGGCACCACCAAGGAGTAAATTTTCAATTTCCCATCCATCATTCCAGATTGCACTTGAAGATGATTAGAGAAGAGCTCTGCTTCATGTGAATATAAAGCCTATTCCAGAGGTGGTGCAATCTCTGGGACACATATCTGACTCTCCAGCATTATTTATTCATGTCAGAGATCATGTTTAGATTTTTGGACAGGGTAACCCTCAAGCATGTTAGTTTTATGACTATGCAACATTAACATCAGGGCTGAGTCAGAGACTACTTTGTAGGTCAGACACAGATCACCCCTCAGTAATCATTAGGAAACTGAATTCAGTGATAGGGCTTTTAATCAGTCCACATATCACCACATATAGTTTTAGTTTGATGTATGGAGATTTTGTTTGATTTCTATTCTGCATCGTCTTCTGTCTTTTTTAATTTCTCCAAGTCTTTTGGGTTTCTAATACCATGACTGGAATGGACCCCATTCCTAAGTCAAAGTATGATTAAAGTTCAAGAAATTAGTATAATTTCAATCTTTGATGTCAGCCAAAAGTGGTCTTCGGAGCACTCGCAATGTGCCCAGTAATGACTCCTTCGGCAATTCGTATGGAGTTACATGGATTAGTAACATATCTAAATATGATTGTAGATTTTTTATAAGACCCATTGCTCCTACTACTATTGGAACTGTCTGGATATCTTTCTTCCACATTGCTCTCATTTCTGCCTACAGATTCTGATATTTTATGACTTTGTGTCTCTCTGTACGCAAGACACTGTAGTCACTGGGTGTGACAATGTCAATGATTAATGCTACTCTTGCCTTCTTTTCTTGAACCACTATATCCGGTTTTGTAGCATCTATCTTTTGAACTGTTGATAATGGGTGGTCCCATGTGATATAAACGTCATCATTTTCTATGATGCTTTGTGGCTCATGTTTCCAGTGTTTTTCAGCCACTTCAATACCATACTGTTTGCATAATCCCCATTGCAACAATCTTGCCATATTATTATACCTTTCAGTATACAGTCCTTCTGCCATTAGTATGTCACAACCTGCAACAAGGTTTGCAACTGTTTCCAGTTCAGTTTTACAAAACCTACACCTGTCTGTTTCTAAAACGAACACAAAAAACTCTCTCCCTGGACAGCGAGATGGAAGCAACGCCTGTCTGTTTCTCCCACATGTTCAATGGACTTTGTAAACCATAGTGTATGTAGCCCACTATCTTGGGCTGTCAATATTAACCTTTCATCTCTTAGTTTGAATTTGCCTCTCCTTAACCATTCCTGTGTTCATTCCTGATCAACATGAGATTCTTCCAGAAGTTTTCTATACTTGCAACTATATTTATGCTTTTTCCACATTTCTTGCCTTCGCATCTGGTCCTTCACCTTATATTCTTTCTTTTGTTTTTTGGCACATTCAGTTGCTGCCTGATTTTTATCCACTTCTAGTTTGATTTCCATTCCTGCTTGACACCAATATGCTTCTGCTAAATTAAGCAAATAAGTTATCTTAGATTTATTCTCCTCATGTTTCAAAACTTTCACTATATTTGGATCTTGTGAGGTCAGCAGATATGTGTGGAGTCCCACGATTGCAAATCTATACATATAATCAATTTCAAGGAAGCCCATCCCTCCTTCAGAATGGGGAATATATAATCTTGGTATGCACTGATTTTTATAAATCATTTGGTGAGCATGAAGCATCCTTCTTGTTTTCCTATCTAATCTATCCAACACATTTTAGGGCCAGTCAATCACTCCAAAACTGTAAGTTAGGACCGGAAGACCAAATTGGTTATAGCCTGAATTTATGTCAGTGCTGTTTTCAGGATTAATTTAAGTCTACTGAAATATTCCTTACTAAGTTTTATTCGCATTTGTTCGTGTTTTATTGTTGATCCGGCATCAATTCCCAAGTATTTGTACACTCCCTCTTGCTCAAGTTCTTTTATATCACATTCTTTTCCCAAACTGATATTTTCCTGATGTTGCAGTTTTCCTGATTTAAATGTTGCATTTGGACATTTATCAAGACCAAATGGCATTTTTATATCATCTGAAAAAGTTTTACAGGTTGCAGTTGTGCTTTCAGTTCCTCATCTGATGAGCTATATAGTTTTAAATAACTGACAAAGAGAAGATGAGAAGTCTTTGCACTTTGTTGTTTTCTAGGAGCCAAATTATAGCCATGGCCTAAGATGTTAAGTAGACAGCTTAATATGTTAAGGGCAAGGCAGAATAGCAGCGGTGACACAGAGCCACCCTATAATATCCCTGGGATAATAATTTGTTTTTATCATGGCTTAATTGCAAAGTGGTCTGCCACTGTTTCATGGTTACTGTAATGTAGTCGATCAGTGTAGGGTGTATCTTATACATTTTTAAGCACTCTTTTATCCATGAATGTGGGATAGCATCAAATGCTTTTTTGTAGTCAATCCATGCCATACTTAGATTCTTCCCTTTTTGACAGTTCTGCACTATGACTTTAACAACAAATGATCCTTTGTTCCATATGACTTTCTTTTATTGCCCTTTTGTTCTACTGTCATAATTGAGTTTTCTTCTAAATGACTATAAACTCTGTCAGCATCAATTCCCGTGTATAGTTTATACATCTCCGGAAGGCAAGTTATTGGTCTATAATTTTTAGGGTAGGTTGCAGGTTCACTCTTAAGTAGGAGCATTGTTTTTCCTGTTGTTAACTAGGTTAGTGTGTGTTCGGGGTGTGCATATAAATAGTTCTTACTCATAGTTAATTCCTCGTGAAAAGATGTTAATACTTTCAGCCAAAAGTTAGGTACTGCATCTGGGCCTGGAGTTTTCCAACTACAGGCTTTCCTTAACTTTGTTTCAGTCTCTCTGGCTGTTACTTCATCCCATTTCATATCCTGTACCTTTGATCCTCTTATTCTTTCTTTAAATTCTTCTATCCATTTAGCATCTTTGTTATATTCCACAGAATATTCATAGATACTTCTCCAAAATGAATCTCTTTCTTCTTTTTTTGGCAGGCTTTCACTTCCTTTTACCTTATTTCCAAATTCTCTATAAAACTTTTTTGGATCATCAATAAATTGCTTATTTTGTACTTTTCCTATTTATTTTTGAATATTCTAAGTCTTTCCACCTCTGCTGAAACGTTTAGTTTTTGTTTGCAATAGTGCATCATAGATCCTGGTCTGTTCTAATACTGTGCATTACTTTTGTCACATCTATTTTTATTAGTATTTTGTTGATCTATTCCCTCTTTTATAATCTTCAAACAGTGACACTTCTTGTGTTAACTGCTTTATAGTTTTCTCTATTCGATATTTCCATGATGGTATTCGATTTCTCCCCTTCATTCCCCTGACTATCCAGTGTTCTTGTGGTAGAACTTTATCAGTTATTAATTTAGCTGCACAGTAATTTATTTACTTATTTAACATTTGTTAACCGGGAAAGTCCGACTTGGAACAAAGCCAATTTTCAGGGGAGGCCTGGGGAGAAACACTCCAGATGCATGTCTTTGTAATATATCTTGTTTACTTCTGTTATATCACATGGGTCTATATGAACAGTCCTAATTGCTGTGTTTATTTTATCAAACTTCTGTATTGTTTGGGTTTTATTAACCTTTTGCAGTCTATTTCTTTCATTCATCTTGATTTATCTGTCTATGTTTATTAAATCAAGCAACTCATCTCTTAGCTCAGTTTCTTCAAAACTAAGGGCAAATCCCTTGTTTTCCAATTCCTGCAGGCATTCTATAGAAGATTCTATAACATCTTCCTGTGGCACGTTCTCTTTAACTTCATCCCATGCCATCTGTTGCTTTATCATATTGGAACTCACTGGGATATCACTCCTCAACATTGACTGCATCAGAATTTCCACAGTTTCCTGTTCCTTCCCTTGCTGTCTAGCTTTAAGTAAATGTTTAAACTGGTTTCCTGTGGGAGGCTCCATATTATCTTCATACGGCACCTGACCAATTGCTTCCTGTTCCACTGATTTCCCCTTAATTTGGATATCCATTATTCTATCCTGTTGTGGTGCTTTCTGGATTAGATTTTCTACACTGAATCCTTCACTTTGCAGGTACTCCATGACCTCAGTTTCTATTTCTTTAATGTCTCCATTACTAATCTCCTTTTCTACTTTTCCTCTTTGTCTTCTTATTTTTTGTATTGTAAAGTTATCCATGTCTGGATTCCTTTGCCTGTATTTCTCTTCAATTATCTTTGGTGCTGCTCTTTTTGTATTGGTTAGTTTTGCTTTCTCCTTTGCATAAATATTATACCATATTAAATATATTTTTCTTTCCCATGTCCAAATTTCTTCAGATGTTTCCTGATTTTCCTGTTTCTCCCTAATTTCGGGACTCACTCCATCCTGTTGTGATATAACCTGTGCTAGGCCTTCTACATCAAATCCTACACTAAGCAGGCACTCCATAACTTCAACTACTATTTTTTTAACTTCTGCTTTACTAATCTTCTTTTCTACTTTCCATCTTTGTGATGTTATTTTTTTAATTGAGAAATTTTCCATATCTGGATGCCATTGTCTATATTTCTCTTTGAATATCTTTGGGGCTGCCTTCTTCACGCTAATTGATTTGGCTTTCTCCTTTGCATAAATATTGCGCCATATCAAAGCTCTCTTTCTTTCCCATGTCTGTATTTCTTTTTTATACTTTTCAAATATCTCTTGGTTTTGGTGTTTATATTTTCGCACTTCCTCAGATGCTTCTTTTTTGAAACAGGTCAAGGTTTCTTGATCTATATGCTGTTTTTCACAAATCTGTTGTATCAATGAACACACATTTTCATTTGAAGCTTCTGACAGTTTTTCTTTCCTCTAATTTCTCTCTTAATCATTTTGTATATCTTGTGTCTGCTGGTGAAGAATTATTCATGATGAGTGAGGTTATTTGTCTCTTTCCACAGTTCTAAGGTTTTATGTCAGGCATCAAGGAGAGATTTATGGTTTTATGTAATCCATGGGGATTTCTTTCCCCCCCCGAGTCATTTATTTTGCAGTAAGAATGAGGATAGGCCTGATGAGTGAATTAAATGCATTTAAGGTATGTGCGAGGCAGGGGCGGCTCGTGACATCGGACTGCCGGACTGCAGCCCCCTCAGATAAAAAAAGAAAATGTAAAAAAAAGTACCTTTTTGTGTGACAGTAGCAGATGTAGTTTTTTTTTGTTTAAATGCATCTCTATGAGTCCGTGAGTCGCAAGTACACGCATGCACACTTTAACCGCATCGGGTTGCGGCGGTTTTAAATAGATTTTTTTTTTGTTTTTATTGCAGCCCGGTGGAGTAATTAAGGCATCATTGTGATGCCCAGAAGTCTATGTGGTTCCAAACCGCATAGAATTGGAAGGGGCTCGGACTGCGACGTCCGCAGGCATATCATGACATGCTTGCTGGGCTAAATGCTGCTCATTGGTTGTCGCTCTCTTCCCGGGCTTTATGTGCTGGGAAAAGAGCGAGAATCAATCAGATAGTCAGTTGTGGACTGATTCATGACTGTCTGAATCAGTCACATGGGAAGGGGAAGGAACGATTATGTTATTAATAATTTGCCATTGGTCTTGGATTTTAATTTTTTTTTTATTTGGGCGCTATAATATTTTGTCAGCTGTGCTGTGCAGCCTGTGCTGAAGGAAGAACATAAGAAGAACTGAAGAAAGAAGGAGAAAGAAAAGAAGTTAGAAGAAGAACAGAGTGAAGGTGCAGAACTAAAGTAAGTATACTCTTTATTATGTTCCTTTGTAAATAAAGAGATAGTGACAGTTGCTACTTGCATTTAGTATTAGTCAGTAAATGTAACTCAATTTCAGGGTAACTCTTAAAAGTAGTATAACGTGGGTTCATGCTAAGCAAAGTATTATGCCTTAGTGTAGGTCAGGACCTTAAAAGTTACATTGGATTTATGTTGTCGATGCTGGATTGCTGACTTGTTAGCAAGGAAACTTTGGTTTAATATTCACTCATTAGTTGGAAGAGATAAAAGGTGATGCTATGCATCAGTCTTAACATTCAGTCTCCCAGACATGGAAAAATGCCTTTCAAAGTGTGAAACAGGCTTGCTTAATCTGAAACATCTAAACAACTTTAACTAGTATGTTTAAAGCATCTTTAAAATGCATTGTTTTATATTTAGCAAATATGTTGCTAATAGAATGATGACTCAATATTATTTACTGTTGTCTAGTTGTCCTAAGTGTGTATCATGGTAAAGTATGTGAAAACTGGAGCAACTATTCATTGCCTTTTACTCACTTACTTATACTTCTTGTGTGTGTATGTGCACATGCACATGACTGTGTGTGTGTGCAATGCCCCAGAGAACAGATGGTGGTGGGTAGAGATACTCAGGCTCGAACCCTGTACCTTGTATGCAGGTGTTAAGGACCTGAATTCCCTACCCACCACCATTTCTAAAAAAAAAAATTGCAGATTTTTGCCTCATATTTGATCTGATCTGTTCCTCATAATGTCTGTGGTTTCTAAATGTTGCAATGCTTGATATTTGATGGTGCACTGGTAGCATTGTTGCTTTACAGCTGCAGGTTCTTGGGTTTGATTCTTGGCTGGGGTGCCTTCTGTGTGGGGTCTGCATCTTCTCCCTGTGTTTGTGTGGGTTTGCTTTTGTGTCCTCCCATGTTATAAAAAATGCCTGCATTATTTCTTCCTGGGCCTCTGCTGAAAATTGTTTTTTTGTTCCAAGTCAGATTGTCCTGATTAACAAATGTTAAATAAAATTGACAGGCATTTGAATTTCAAACTTCAGGTTTCTGAATGTTTAATTCCTTATATATTTGATGGTGCTGTTGTAGCATTGTTGCCTTGCAGCTATAGGTTTTCTGATTTGATTCTTGGCTGGGGTACCTTCGGTGTGGAGTCTGCATCTCATTCCTGTGTTTGTGTGGATTTGCTCTGGTGTCCTGCCATTTTACAAAGACATGTGTCTGCAGTATTTCTCCCTGGGCCTCTGCTGAAAATTGTTTTTGTTCCGTCAGAGGTAAAATTGACAGGTATTTGAATTTCAGACTTCATATTCTTCAGAAAATACATAGTAACACAACCTTTTACAATAGTAACACAACCTTTTATTCTAGCAATTTTCTAAGTTTATAAGATGAATATTTGAAATTTGTCCTTATTTTTTGGATTGTATTACCCCATTATTGGCTTTGTCCAGGTTTTTTCTTCTAAGGTTGATAACTATGACAATAACTGAATTCACTGAATATGTCTGAGGGCTGTATTCCATCATTACTGGGTTTGTCCAGGTGTTTTGTGCTAAGAGGTTGACAGCTATGGTGAGAAGTGAATTCATTAAATGATAGCCATTTAAGTTTCAGTCTTCCTCTCTTTCACAAAGCAGCTGATTTGGCGTAGTGGTATGTTGCACTGACTATTTTCACAGGGACCTTGGCAGTAAAATGTATGGTGGTAAAACAGCATTTTTCTTTCACAAAGCAGGTGATTTGGCATAGTGGTATGTTGCTCTGACTCTTTTGCACAGAGACCTTTGCAGTAAAATGTATGGTGGTAACACAGCATTTTATTCTAGCAACTTTCCAAGATTATACAAGCAATGTTTAATGTGTCCCTGTTTTTTGGCCTTTTGCCCCCCCCCCCCCCAATAAATTTGGCTTTTTCCAGATTACTTGTGCTGTGAAGTTGAGATGAGTAGGTTTTACAAGGAGCTGAGATCTGCAGGTGAAGAGAAGTTTAGTGCTGCTTATGCTAAGTCAGCAATACCACTATACCACTATGCCAAGTTGTATACTTGCTTTTGATACAGAAGGTTGTTGGTTTTATTCCCACAAAGCGTGAATGCTGCCGTACTGAAAAAGTTAAGATATTAACTATGAGCCTGTTATCAGTTTGCCATCCATTTCCTATTGTAATATTACTAGCTTATCATTTTTAATGTAATGTAGGCAATTTATTCCTCAGGGGCATCAGACACTTTATTTTTCGATGAAACCATGAAATATAAAGGTGTTTGCTAGCAGCAACCTCTTCATTAGTTGCAGATTTATTTAATGTGGAATTATTTAGATTACTTTTTTACTTCTTCAGAGATTGTGCATATTTACTGATAATGGTGGACTGTAGAATTGTGCATATTTACTGATAATGGTGGACTGTAGAAGTTTGAGTAGACTTTTATGATGGAAAGGTTCTGAACTGGGCAGTTTTGTCATTAGTGGTGCATGCGTTTTGTTTCATTGTTTACTGGAAAAATGTTCAAAACAATAGGAAGGTGTATCAAAGAGCACGTGTATGTTTCATTTGCAAGGGGCCTATGATTTGAAAACAGTCCAGAATTAATCTTTATCTGCCACTGGTAAAAAAGTATTTTCTTTGAATGTGGGTTTCAGTGCTGTTTCAATTAATGTGAGTTTCAAGGGCAGAGAAGTTTTAATACTAAGTTTGTTTAGCAGATGTCTTAGTGTTTGTGCTGTAAAATGCAAAATAAAACTTTCAAATGAAGTCCAAATCATCATAGAAGTAAATCAGTATGCACATTAGTGTTTATGGTAAATGGAGTGAAATAGCCAAGTAATGGATCATTGGAATGGCTGCAGGGGGAGGCTCCATTCGACCATGATTTTGTGAGGGGGAAGGGCGGCAAACTTAGACAGCCCCAGCTGAACTATATCTCCCAACTGTCCAGATTTGCAAAGAATGAATAGATTTTTGCTTCTTATTTTTGGTTTGTTCCTAATAAAATGTGTGGTTTTCTGGCAAATCATTTAGGAATTAAGTCACTAAATAATGCCACACTGAGTTTCAGACTTCATAACCTTCAGAAAAATGCATGCTAAAGTAAGATCTGTTGTTCTATCAACTGTCTCAGTTTATACAAGAGCAATTTTTAGTACTGTTTATATGTTCCCCCAATATATTTGGCCTTGTCCAGATTTATTGCATTAACAGGTTGAGAGGTACATGCAAATAAACTGCTTTATAGAATTAGGCATAGCCAAACCTCTCAACTGTCTCTGATTTTGGCTCAAATAATAATCCCTCCACAAAATAGCAATTTTGGAAGAAAACATGGAGGGTTTACAATTAAGAAATAACTGTAATAATTAGAGTTATAGATTACTTTTATTTCAGAAATGCATGTAGATTATTTTATTTTGTCAGCTGCTCAAGTTAGCAGTACTAATATTAAAGTGTCAATTCTTTGACAGGTTCCCAGCTGTATTGTGTGGCTATTTTATATTTTTATATCACATTTTTGGTCCATTTTTTCATAAAATTGTGGGTTTTTTGGCAAATTAGTGACAAATCATTAAAGACTGAAGTTAGAAAATAATGACAGACATTTGAGTTTCAGATTTCATACCATTCAGAAAATTCATACTAATGCAAGACCTGTTCTATTATATTTCTAAGTTTATAAGAGCAATATTTTAAAAATTGTTCTTATTTTTGGGCCTTTGTCCCACTTCTTTGTATGGCTTTGTCCAGATTTCTTGCTCTGAGGTTGAGAGGTATGACAAATGTGTCAGGGTCATCACAGTCAGCCAGAGACATTTCAAATTGGGACATACTTGTTGCACCCCACTCCCCCATGTAGTGACTCTGGATGTGTTGAAGCAAAGCAAGGAGTAGTTATACAGTGTAAATGTGCAGAGTATCCCCCCCATCCAAGGTAGACACAAGTACTAGAGTGGCTTTTCATCTGTCCTTGATTTTTGCAGAATGGTCTGGTTTCTGTCATATTTTTTATACTGTTGATTTATGCTTATTACGCAAAGTGCCTGTTGCTCAGTGTTTACTTTAATGACCATCAGGTAAGCTTGGCTGAGATTGTAAGATGCAAGTAAGCTTTAATAAGCATACTGTTAAAGAACTGCCAACATTGAAAGCCTTTCTGTTGTTGCCATGTAGAGAATATTTAACTAGATAATGTATAAGCCTTGGGTATTGAAATGCATATGACAGTATTTGTAATAAAGGACAGGATTACATTATTTTAAAAAGCGCATTACACTTGGAGACTTCCAGTCATCTCTGCAGGCTTTACCCATAAACTAAACAGAATGCCAATCTTGTGGTCCATAACCTGTACAGTAATCCTTTTAAGCAATGTATCTTGAGCTTATTTCTTGCTTGCTTTTCATTTTTTACTTTGATCATGTTTTCCCCATGAACCAAGTAGATAGTTATCAGGCAGCAGGTCTTTTCTTGGATAAGGAACATGTTTACAAGTGAGGGCATCAGAGATTTCTACTTTCAGCATGTTACTTGGTACTTTAATAAAGCTGAATATAAATTATAATTAGAACTGCAGTGCAAGAAGTGGTTTGAGTTGAGTGCTGCTTGCTTTTCTTGTACTTGATTTTGACTGGCATTCCATTAATGTATTTAAAAAAGTAATTTATTTTTTCATGCTTCACAACCTTTTTGTTTCCATCTAGATATTAAGTAAACTGTCATGCAGCCAATGCATTGAAATATTTTTATTCTTCTACACTTCATTTTGTCTTGATTGGACTCTCATAATGACGGTTTGGCACCCACGGCAGTGTATTTAGTTAGTTTTTGTGGTTTTGAGCATAGCTCCTCCCCTTTCTAGTTGGCCGCACCCCTTCCTATTGACCCCACCCATTCAGCTGTCTCCTGCAGCCCCCCTTTGATTTAAAGTCACCAGCTGCCACTGCGAGGTTTCATATTGACATATATATAAGGTAACAGTTTGGCTCATTTAGTTAATCTCATACAAGGTCTTATTTTGATTCTAGGAGGATCCTATGGTGACTTTGGAGTATTTAAATGACAGAATGAACTGAAAAGAGAAGTGATCACTCAGTCTGTAAGTAAGTCTGTGACACTGCTACAGTATTATTCTTACATAGGTTGGGTCAAATAGATACATTCATTAGTTGTGAAATGATTCTGAATTTAAAAATAGTTAACTTGTAACTGCTTGGGTCCCAGAAGATTAATATTAACTATATGATTTCTTTTGCTATGCTTTAGGATGTTGGGACTAACTATTTGGATTGGAAAGGGAAGGGATAAAAAACATGGCTGCAAATATCTTAGTGTAATTGTTAGTGGTGATAGAGTCCAGTATCCACTTTGGTGAGTCTTCATTTATGTTATTATAATTTTCAGATAATTTGATCAACCCTGTTATTAAGGAAAATGTAGAAGTTATTCTGTATGAATATAGAATTAAAGCTAAGATTGTTCAGACATGTTTCAGTTATACCCAGAATGTTGGTTTGGTTTTGAATGATACAAGTTTCTAAGCAGTCCATTTTTTTTCTGTTGCATGCAGTTAAGTGACAGATTATATAATATTTGTTAGGTGTGAGTTTTGCTGTCCAGTTTGAGAGTTAGTTTGTTTGCTGTTCTGAGAAGATGTGCTAATATTAGTGACTTGAGTGAGTCCTTGTTAAAGCACTACCGGGTGATTATTAATTTAACTGAGATTTGAAGTAATGGTGGGTATTATATCACTTGCAATAGAAAGTTTTAATATGGCCAAGTAAAACAGAATTTTTTTTTTGGTAATTGTTGATATTGCTTTAGCCAATATGGTAAGATGTTTTATTCTAATATGTAGTGGTTGTTTTCTTAAGGGGGTTCCATAATTTGTAATGTTGTTAAGATAGTTATCAGAGTGGATTATAATGGTTTTTGAGATTCATTTATTTTTGATTGGCTGGGTTTTAGGTACAGCCAGTATAATATTTAGAGAGGTACTGGAGTCTTTTCTGGCCATGAGTGAATTAGACTGGGGGATACTGAGAAATAAGAGTGAGTAACAGAAGTACAGAGATGTTATTTTTAAGGGCAAAAAAAGAAAAGGGTGGCATGAATTTGTAATCAAAGATGGTGTAAGGAGAGTGGAGATCTGGAGAAGAGAATGATATGGTGTATTTTTTATCGCTGTTCTTTGGGGTACATTGTGTACGGAATAAAGGAAATGATGTGAAGGCTGGGTGGTACTGCAGATATGGTAGTACTGATATACATTCTAGTAATGTGAAGCACAACAGGCTCTTCCCATGGGAGGGACCCTTAGAAACAGTTAACAGACTGACCAGCTGACAACTGAGCCATACTCTAAGTATGTCAGCTACTAAATCAAAACAGTACAGTCCTTTCTGTAGGATAAGATCTAACATGGCAGCCAAGAGAAAGGGAACAAATTTCAACTATCAGTATCAATATCAGTGCTAATAGAACCTAGTGATGCACACGCAAGGAAGAAGAGAAGTTCACAAAAAGGCCTAATAGACACCCACCACGTCCTTTCATAGGACTGGAGGCTTTTCATGTATTAACAAAGATTAGACTGCCTCAAGATAGAGTCCTCTTGACCACTAAGTCATAAATCAAATGGGTTTTTGTATTTCTTCAATTGTAGGATTAGATGTCTTGTCGCTGAGAATAGTGGTAATGTATATAGGAACTATATTCTATATCTATCACATGACACAAGAGACCAACCAAAACAACATAGAAGTTCATTACATTTTCATTATTAAAAATGCAGCACTCCATTTACTCAGACTATCCTATTCATTCGACTACATCATAATAAAGTCGTCAAACATATCTCAATAATACATGACAATACCTAATATATATATATATATATATATATATATATATATATATATATATATATATATTATACATACTTTATACATTTTAAACCATACACATGGATATTTATAAATGCAATGAATAACTCTTTGCAGAAAACAATATTTACCTAAACTATGTGGAGGTCTTTGCCCCCCCACACCCCCTTACTATATACACTAACTCAGGAATAAGAACGGACCGGTACAATATAAAATCCACATAAAAAACAACAAAAGTATCAAAGTCCAAAATGGCAAACTGACAAGATAAATAAAATAAAAACTTTAATTCAAAACAGTAAGCGCTTTCTCAGTGTATCAAACCGCTTCATCAGACTCTGATAAAGCAGTATGATACATCGTGAAAGTGCTTACAGTTCTGAATTAAAGTTTTTATTTTATTTATCTTGCCAGTTTGCTGTGTTGGAATTTGGTACTTTTGTTGTTTTTTACTTATATATACTAACTCCAGGATCGCATTACAGTGGGAAAAGGGCATATACATTTTACTTTAATGTGTCAGTGTTATGAGTTTCAGTCAAATGAGTTTTCAGTCTTTTGAACTGTCAGTGTTTTGGTCTCAGTCAAATGAATTTCAGTCAAATGAAATGTCAGCCATATGAAGTAGACCTATATATATATATATATATATATATATATATATATATATATATATATATATCATATTTGCTAAAAATATATATATATATATATATATATATATATCATATTTGCTAAAAAAAAAATATATATATATATATATATATATATATATATATATATATATAGCTTTTCATACATATTAATTACATATTCATTTGTCTAAATTTCAGTATGGGTTTCAGGCTGACTGCAGTATTTAAACCTGCTTCCTTGTCAGCCTGTAGTCTTAAAACCCATCTATATTCAGCTATTTCTGTATCATTAATAATATCACCCCTGTAATCCAAGCCACTGTTTTCTGTATAACTCTAAATTTAAAATTATGTTGCATACATTTTTTGTCATGTGACGGATATAAAATATTTAAGTGTATTTGTTGTTTTTAAGCATTGAAGAAGGGAAGTATCCAGAAAGCTTTGCCTGTTATATGTATATTAAAAACTTTCTTTTGGTGTTTGAGGTCCAGTTTTCTTGTTTTTATTTTTTTCTCTCATCTTATCCTACTGAATCAAACAGAAGGAAGGAAGGCAACATTCTTCTGAGTTGCAAATAGGTAAGACTCTGGAGTGCCCTAGCTCTAAAAGACTGGAAGCAAGCCAGACCTCTAAATATGCAGCTCCAAAAAGAATACAAGGTGCAGCTCAGAAAGTCAGGAATCTGTTTCAGTGTCTTTGGGATGTAAACTGTTGGAAAAGGGATATCCCTCTCTGTGGTCTATGGCTAGGTGAGCATCCTCTCCCCACCACTTTGCTTGTTTAGACACCAATGACAAATTGGTTGTCTAAAGAGGAGAAGAGACTCCAGAAGTAACTTTATCTCCAACGTGCTTTTGGACATGGAGACTCTTAGCTCTATCTAACGCAGAATCGCAATCGGTGGGAGTGGGCGGGGGACTCAAATTTCTTGCACCATATGAAAACCTGCATGGCTTCCCCACTATGCAAGTGAAGCATCTATGGTCAGTATTTGCAACAAGTTCAGTTGCAGAAAGAAAAGGCCCACTATAAGGTCAGTGGGGAGTGCCCAGTATCCATGGTCAAACAAGTCTCTGAGACTAGAAGCTTCATCAACACAGGATGGTTCAGCAGCCCCTAACTCCTCACAATTCATTGCAACAACTGCATTTTCATGCACGCAAATGGCACTACAAAGATTGTCACAACCACCAAGCTCAGATGATTCATCACAATCTGAGCCTAGAGTTTGTACTGCACCATCACTCAGTATCTAAATCCAAACACTCCTTAGCCCAAATAGTGTGGCTCTGCACCTATAAAGACTATCCCCTAAACAGGTATCAGAGTGGACTTCTCCAAATTATGGTGACCCCCCCGGGTTTGCAGCCTAGAAACTAGCCACTATAAGAACTTTTCCAAAAATCATCAATATACAACAGCCTGCCGTAAAGAAGCACCAATATTTTAGTTGCCAAGTGTCATTTTGTTACCTTACTAGTAGCCCCCTGAACAGCACCACTAAAAGACAGTCATACAGGTAAATAGCTTGTGGTGACTCATCTCCTGCAAGGCTTTGGCCACAATACACGACACCTTGCTGAAGATTCTAGGTTGTGAAGAAAGCCCAAAATGACAATGGTTTGTAGAGAAAGTGATGCCTATCCAGAGTAAACCAAAATATTTTTTTATGTGAACTCCCATCACTGATGTGCTACAAAGCAACCATGATGTCTAGAAACACTTTCCAAGCATACTGCTGTTAAAGGCATAAGTCTCTGCAGGGTTACTGTCTGGAACTGGGTGCACCACAAGTGTTGGTTAAAGTCACTGAGAGCCACGCTGGTACTGAAACTACTTTTCCCTCTGGAACTTAAAAGAGACAAGAGTAAAATTCACCTGTCCATGTTCAAAAAACTGAGACAGCCTCCTTAGGCCCTGTCACCATCAGAATATTGGTCAATTCTACCAGCCTGGCTGGCACAGAATAATATGACAGAGGGGATCTTTCTTGGGTGCAGACCTGTGAGATTGTGGACATGATAAGGTGTGACCTTGTTTAAACATCTCAAGTCCCCTTCATAATGCTCCAAACAGAACTGAACTAGGAAATGTGTTTGCACCTCCACAGGCAGTCCAGGACTGCTTTAGCATAACCAATGAGCCTGTTATCTTGGGCAAGGAAGCAAACATGAGGCAAAACTGTGTGATACTTCAGTACCTTCCTGGTTTGTCATTGTTGGGTGGCTGCCTAGTCTAGGAAAAAAGTAGAGGAAGTTGAGTATAGGCTATCCATAGTGGTAAAAGCACCTTCCTGAGGGAGAACCATCTCAGCCATGCCATGCCCCTAGTCTTGCAGCCCTGCAAAAGTACTAACACACTCAGTGTTGAAGTGGCTACATGGAAGCTTACTCTGAAAGCCATCATCAGAGTACTTATAGGAATTTATCAAGTTTTTCCACTGCTTGACCTACCAGACAAGACTGGAACTTGAAAAAAGTGAATCAAATACATGACATCCCTAAAACACTAGATGATAGAGGAATATACTCTCTTATTTCACCTGCCTAAACTTTGATTTTTTTTTTGGCTAGGCAGCATGATATTCTAGTGTTGTTATCTGTTGAACACATATATATATATATATGTATATATATATATATATATATATATATATATATATATATATATATATATATACGCTGGATGGAAGAAAGCACTTAGGATTAAGTACAGGGATCCTTGTTAAGGGTCTCTACCAGCTCATGTAGGTGCCAAAGGGGCAGTTAGGTTGCCACCAACTTGCCTGGACAGCTTATTTAATGTCTGATTCCACAGGAGACATTTCTCAGGGCACCCAGGGCTTCTTCTCCAAACATAGCAACAGACATTTCTGAGGGAATGGAATGGGGCAGAGCTTTTCAGAAGAAGTGGAGACTGGAGCAGACAGAGGGGAGAATGGACTCATAATCTTTGTTCATCTTATAGACAACACATCTTATAGACAATAGTCTTGAACCCTATTACTCCTCATAGGAACCTACATGGAAAGAAGCCCTGAGAAATGGAACCCATACAACTGATGGCTGTCAGATAACTGGGAGACCATGCAATAGTACTCTGTTAGAAGGCCTCTACAGACATGGCACTAAGTTTAGACCATGCTCCCTAGAAGTCCAGTCCGTTACTTTAGCTCCCACTAGCCCTTAGACATTTGCTTTTTGTTTAAACCTTAGCTGCAGACTCTGGTACAGGCAAACCTGATATGCTCCCTCAACCTGCTCCAGCCAGATGAGATGGGACTAGGAAAGGTCCTGGAAGAGGACTCATCTATCCTAAGTTCTAAGACCTGTTGTCAGATAACTTAAGAGTTCACTGTCAGAAATCAGGCATGTTGAACTTAACCTCTGACCAATCAACAGGGTAGGAGGGTGGAGACTGCATCAGCATCCTCAATACAAGAGCTAGGACATACATCCCATGGTTTCCATATTTTCCCTCAAAGTAGCAAACTGAGTAGGTCTGAGTCCTCACTGGCCATGGAGGACCTTAGTATCTGCACATACAAAGGGTCAGTTTAACACCAGCCTTACCTTTAGGAGAGCTAGGCTCTGCTTGGCCCACTGAGTGTCTATCTTTGTAGCAATGCTGCAGATTATAGCTGGATCTGCAAGATGAACCCTCCTTCAGGTCCATGCATAACAAGTTCAGTGGCTGCCATCTTTTGGGTCATGAAGAAGGCAAAACGTTCCTACATCTAAAGATGGTGAGTGGCATCTTGTAGCAATATTTCAGGTTAAGACAGTAAAGGTAATGCCAGTGCAGATCTAGACTGGTAATTTGATGGTCATACAGACACTTTGTTGGTTTACAAGACATCCAACGCAAGAAACTTCACCAAGGATAGCAGGATTGAGATCCATACTGCAAGTGGTAAAAAGAAACAAGCAGGTGTAGGAGGCAACCACACTTATGTATGCAGCACATGATGTCAGTGCATGCATCAGATTTGTCTGTCCTTCAGAACATTAAACTACAAGTCAGTAGTACCTCAGGCAGATAAGATCTTAAGGCACGTCCCGAAAAGAGAAAGGCAATTTCCACAGTGCCCTAACCAGCATGGTCTTTACTGAGACCAAGTGAGACTAACCTGGTTAACAAAGCATGAATAAATAATTAAAATAAAATAAACACCCATTGTTTTCCATATAACTAAGTGCACACCCAGCAAACCAGTATTGTAACTGAGTAAATCTCCCTTACTACAAATTGTCTGCTGATCATTTTTGCAGAAGTCCCATCTACTTGGTGCCCTTGCCACACTCTGAGGGGTCCTGAATTAATCCTGTTCCATCCTTGGCAGATAAGAGAATTATTTTAATGTTTTGCATTTCAGATAACTATTTAGAGTGCTACTGCTTTAGTTTTTATTTGTTGAATTTGCTTTTAAGTCATTCTAAAGGTCCCTAATATTTGAAATTGGCTTGTCAAGGTAGTTTAAGTTTTGTTATAGTATTACACTCACAAGCAATCTTTCCTGGTATTATTACATCAAGAGGTTAGCCATGCCATGTATAGACACAAATACAAAGAAAGTAAATATCTATAAAACTTCCCTTAGAGCTGAAACCTATAACTTAATGCCACTAAAACAAAGCCATTGCATGGAGACAACCTTAGAGCATGTAGTTTGCACAGTAAACAGCACTACACCCCAAACAAACCAACTACCTCATCCATCATCTTATCTCTATCCTTCTCTGCGGGGACATCCACCCAAATCCAGGCCCCTCTACCACACCGAATCCAACCTCTCACCCCCATCCCCAAGCAACAGGCAAACCCCACCACTTCTCAACTCTAAATGCTCAGAGCCTATGTAACAAAATTCCAAATCTTCATGCCTGGCTTCTACATAACCAGCCCGATATTCTCTCCATCTCAGAAACCTGGCTTAAGCCCCACATACAAGATACTGAAATAACTCCTCCCAACTACCACGTTAAGAAATGACAGAACACAAAAAAGGGGGTGAGGTGTAGCACACCTTTACTCCACATCCCTCTTAGTCACCCCTATACTAAACCCTTTCCCAAATTTGGAAAGGCAGAAATAATACCAGCCCTACTCCACCTAAACAAGCATAAACTGATATTTGTTCTCTCCCTCTATATTCCCCCCTGGAGACAATATCTCATCCCTTGAAGATATTCTCTCCTGGGTCTCTACCACCATTACTCACGAAACCGTAATCCTGGGAGACGTGAACATAAACTGGGCCACAATCCAATCTCCCACTAACTCACTCAATATTAACTTATATAACTTTACGTAACTAATCAATTCCACAACCAGGCCTTCCAAGAACTCCATTACTGGAAGTACAATAGACTGGATTATAGTATCCCATCCTTACTATATCTCTGATAGTGGTACTCTCCCAGACCCACTAGCTGACCACTTCCCCACTTTTGCCCACCACCTCCCCTCTTCCATACAAGTAACTCACACCTATATATCCACTCACTGCCTAAAGAACTTCAATTCTGAAACCTCAAATGCACTAAAAAGCACAAACTGGAACCCATTAAAGACTCCTCCCCTAGAGAATGCTCTCTCCTACTTTAACTCTACCTTCACATACCTGCTCAACTCCTTTGCTTCTCTAAAAACAAAACATATAAAAAGCAACCCTGTACCCTAGTTAACCAAAAACACCTTAGCTACCATGCAACTCCATGACAAAACCTGGACACGTTACCATAAAAATAAAACCAGAAATAACAAAAATCAGTCCGTGGGAGACCGCAACCACTCAGTTTATTATATTCCCTATGCTCTAATGTAATCTCCCAAGGACCCCCTCTGTTGTCTCGGACCATAGTCTCTAATACAAAAATTTCAAACCTGGCCTGTTGGCATATCAATGTATGCCGAAACAGGGCATCATTAGAATTTTGTTTCTGTACTTCATAAATATGTTCGTATATCCTTCTCTTCAGGTGTCTTTCGGTTTTACCGACGTAAAACCCTTGACATTTTTGACAGGTGGCTATATATATCAGCCCTTGACTATTATAGTTCGAATAAGTTGTTGCCCTTATCCATCTTTTTCTAGCTACAATATATATTTTGTCATTATGTGATATGTATTTACATTGTGAACATGCTCCACACCTGTATGTACCTTTACGTTGGTTGGAAAATCTATTAACACTGGGTTCATATTCCAATAAATTCTTAATGTTATTCCCCTTTCGGAACACTGTTCTTACTGTTTTTCCTTTTAAATTGTTAACATCAGTGATGTCCCGAAAACTTTCCCATTCTTGTTCTATTATTTTCCTAATATTGCCGGAATTGGCACTGTACTCAGTAATAAAGGCTTTGTTGAACCCGTGAATAAGATCATGCTGCCCACCATCTCTATTAGATTTTTCCACCTTGTCTGTGCCCAAAATTGGTTGGTATTTGGTTTTCCTACCCTCCTAGACTTCCTTGAGGATACCTGAAATGAATTACTCAGGGTATCCTCTCTCCTGAAACATCCCAGTAAGCTTTAAACATTCTTGTTGATAGTCCAAGTCATCCAAAGTCATGTGAGATGCCCTAACAAATTGGCCCTTCACTATGCCCTTCTTCTGATGTCTTGGATGAGAACTATTGTGATGGATGTAGCTTTTAGAGAAGGTGGAAGATTTAAAACCAGTATCATGCACACTCAAAGATACATCCAAATAATCAACCCGATGAGTATAGACCTGATAGGTAAAGGTCAAAAAATCAGTAGTGGAGTTTAGATATTTCATAAATTCCTCTATAGTACTTGTCATACCTGTCTAAAAAATACAGATATCATCCTAAAACCTGGAATAAAATATCCAATTTTTATTATATTCACTGTTTAAAATATACTTCTTCTCCCATACTGACAAAATGATGTCAGCGTAAGTTGGGGCACAATTTGCACCCATGGCCACCAAGGATATCTGCTTAAAATATTCCCCAGAAAAATAAATAAAGTTGTTGTGCAATACTAAATGCGCCAATTCCATAACAAGAAAGATGTCATTATCACAAGCCTGTGGTTTGTCCCTCATAGCTTCTTCTAACCAAAGTAGTCCCTTCTCGTGCGGTATGACAGAAAAAAGGTCAACCACATCTATGGTGAGAAATTGTAGGTTAGGAACATTGAACTCAGGAACAACTTTACATAAAAATTCCCAAGAATCCTTAAGTAAATATTGCTCTCTGCCCCACATTTAAAGTTAAGCTTCCAGTCCAGAAACTTAGATAAGGGAGATATCTTGGATCCCTGAGCAGAGACAATAGGCCTTAAGGGCGGATTTTCAACATCTTTATGAATTTTTGGTACCCCGAATATTGCAGGTACCCTAGGATTCTCATTTTCAAGATATGTGTATGTGCTGAAATCTATAACCCCTTGATCAATTTTAATGGATAAATCTATTTTTTTGTATGAAATATTGATCTTGTTGATTGATACAGGTCTGTAACGTGTGTCATTATGTAATATATATATATATATATATATATATATATATATATATATATATATATATATATATATATATATATAAATAGCATACATTTTGCCTTCATACATTATTTTGTCCATAAGGACTATGCCACCCCCTTATCTGGTTCCATAACCCTAATATTGGGGTTGTGGCCTAGTTCAAGGAGTAAATTATGTTCAGCTCTTCCTAGATTTGGGGAAAATCTGTTATGTCTATTTACATTTCTAATTTGTTTTTCAATTCTATTTTCAAGATTTTTCAATTGGGGGTGTATGGGTGGATTAAAGGTACTAGACCTAGTAGGGGTGGGGGTATCCACATGTTGAATATCAGATCCAAAAAGGTTTTCCAAATTGAGTTTTCTAATAAACATTTTAAGATCCATAATGCCCTTAGTAGTATTGCTGTTACATTATGGAACATATTTAAAGCCCTTAGTAAATAAATCAAAAAATATATCCATGACCAAAAGGTCACTGTAATTGTATATATGAAAACCTGCTCGACTAAGGACCCGAAAATTTTCTCCTTCATACTCTATGACTATAGGGGGTACAGTATTTACCATTTCTGGTTGCTGTTCTTGTTCCTGTTGAACCCCCCTCCTCCCCTGTAGGGGTAATTTCCTTGAAAAAAATGAATGGAATCTTGATTGTTGCATTGATTGTGAATCCTCTCGGACCGCCTTGGAAGGGGTTCCTGTCCCTCATGATTGTCACTGAACCCATCACCCCCCTCCCCCAAATTGTCAACATCAAATACTAAGTCCTCTCCATTAGGGGTATTGATATCATATCTGTCCCTGTAATAACCAGAACGTATAGGAGGGGGTGCCGGATATTGCAGACCTTCCTGATTCTCCTTAATATCTCTGTTTAACTGCTTGTGTTTTCTATTAAGAATTTCTTCACATTTTTTATCAATCTGCTATTAAGAATTTCTTGACATTTTTTATCAATCTGCTATTAATATAAAATAAAACCACTATCACCCTAAACAAATGCAAAACACTACGAAATAAAGTCAGAAAACTTATTACCTCAAACCGCAAAACCTATTCCTCCACTCTCCAAACCAATCACAACACCAATCCCAAACTATTTTGGAAAGGAATCTCATCTTTCCTCAACCCAGGAAAAAAAGAAAACCCTTGCCCCAACCCAGATGCCTCTGACATGGACTTAGCCACCCAATTTAACTCTTACTTCCCATAGTCCATTAGCAAGCTAACATCATCCTTCACCAACACCTCTGCAACCCCTCCTCAGCATGCGCCCATACCTTCCTCCCCTAGCATCCCTTGCCCCCAACCTCTACCTTTCTCTATCAATCCCATCTCTATATCCACCATAAAAAAACTTCTCCTAAAATTAAAACCTGGTTCCAATGCCCCTAATGAAATTCCCTCCTACTTCCTAAAAGTAGCCACAGAAGCCACTGTTCTCCCTATCAGCATACTAATTAATCAGTCTATCTCAGAAAGCCAGGTCCCCCAGGTCTGGAAGAAAGTCTTTGCTATTCCTCTACATAAAGGAGGTAATAATAATGACATTCCAAACTTCTGCCCTATTGCTATCTTATCCCCTATTTCTAAGCTTCTTGAAAAATGTATCCACCAACAACTCTTACCCTATGTCATCAACAACCAACTTCTTACCCCCACACAGCATGGATTCAGACCCAGTCATAGCACCTCCACTGCTCTCCTATCCTTCCTTAAAACAATTAACAAAGCCTGTGATTCTGGCCATTTCGTGTCCACCCTTCTCCTCGACCTCTCCAAGGCATTTGACACTATTTCCCACAACCTGCTTCTTAATAAACTCTCCAAACTAAACCTATCCACTTCCTGTACCAAGTGGTTCGCCAGCTACCTCACAAAAAGACAACAAGCAGTCAAATGGAATAAAGCCACTTCACCCTTCCTTAATACTCCCACAGGTGTCCCCCAAGGTTCCATTTTGGGCCTCCTACTATTCAACATATTCATTAATGACTTCTACCAAGCCATTCCAAACTCCAGCCTCATCCAATATGCCGACAATTCTACCATTATATGTTCTTTCCCTTCTATCCCCACTCTAAATAAGCTTACCCAAACCACCTTCTCCTCTACTGAGCAGTGGATGCTAGACAACCATCTGGCTTTTAATGCAACCAAAATTGAACTTATGTGATTCACTGCCTCCAAAACCTCCACCCTAGATAAACACTCATTTATAATCACCAGCAAAAATGATATTGTGTCTTTCGGCTTTTTCTGGTTAGGGGTCGCCACAGCGGAACTCCAGTCCGCTAATGATTGGCAGTAGATTTTTACGTGCAGAGTTGCCAGCCCTGATGTACAACCTTCAATGAAGGTACACCCATTCACGCATGTCTCCACACAGAAGACGCTCTAGCCGAGAATCTAACAGGACAACGTCTTACTGTGAGGCGACAACGCTCCCCTAGAAATAGTCTCTGACACTAAACTGCTAGGAGTACTAATAGATGATCAACTAAAATTCGACAAACATTTACAAGTAAATATCAAAAAACCCACAAAAAACTTGGTATGCTATACCGCCATAATCGTTATATCTCTCCTTCCACTAGGCTCATACTAGCCAATACTTACCTCATCCCATTCCTCCTATATGGTGCATCTATCCTCACCAACCTGCAATCCTCCCTCAAAAAAAAAACCTCTCCTCTTGCTATAACAAGATATCAAAATTTGCAGCAGGTCACAGAGCCATTTCTCACCATTGTAATTCTGTTCACCAACTAAACAGGCTTGAACTATCTAGCCTCCTCACTTATACCCAACTCATCCAAACACACAAACCCATTTACAACCCTTCTCTTTGTCCCTCCCTAGCCACTACCTTTGAAATGTATGAACCAGAACAACTTCTAAAATCTAATTCCCAAAAGTAATTAAATTGCACAAACCCACATGTCCAGTTGGGAATCACCTAATGTCCTTCTCTCTTGCACGCCTCTGGAATTCTCTACCATCTCCTATCCGTATCACCAGCAGTCTCTCCTCATTTAAAACTTTGCTGCACTCACACCTAACTTCAGAATGGAAGTCCTCCTTTTCCCATCCTACATAATCCTTCTAATACCACTTCTTACTCTCCTAGAACTAAATACACCATCACTGCCTCCTACAGTTCCACAGCTCTATTGAACGATTTGACCAGCTATTTAACAGTTACCCTATGCTGTTACTTTTGTAAAAAAAAAACAAAAAAAACAAAAGTGCTTTTTAGTGCTGTTTTACAAACTATACTGATATAGAGCCGGATTCACGAAGGCTTGCATGGAGTCTAAGAGTAGAGTAAGACTCCAGACAGCCAATATGTCTGCCGAGTGATCCAGGAACAGCCGGCAGGGGCATGCATGAGAGCTCCTAAAACGACTCTTGCACGGACAGTGTTAGGTTATGCAAATTACCTCATTTGCTGCTGAAAGCTATGCAAATGAAGTAAATTTGCGATCCAGGAAACACTAACCTGTCCAAGTAAGAGTAGTGTTATTTGCAGAAATGTACTCCGTTGGTAAGTGAGCACCATTCTGCAAATAGCAAAACGGAGCTATAATGCATCCAGTTGAGGAAGCATGCCAATGGCCAAATATAAGGCCATTGGCATTATTATGTGTTGCAAAATAATAAAAAACAATTTTTTCCCCGATCTCCGATGTTTAAGCATAGTGCAGCACCGCGCAAACGTGCAGCGCTCTAAAAACCAGAAAAAAAATTTCCAAAAATAGGTATTTTATTAAATATATTCATCTGCCATGCAGGTGAATGGCAGGCTGAAGACAACATGGCTACTGAGTAGTGGTTGCTAAGGGGGGAAGCTCAGTCTGAGAGATGTAACCAAGCATTAGTAGGCAATCCTATGCAAATGAGTATAAGGATAGTGAATCCCAGTTTTCCCTGCCATGTAAACCATGTCCCTAGATTGTAAGAGTAGGATTAGGGGAGTAACAGAGTAGAAGATAGGTGACATCATGAGGGGGGTATGTATCAAAGACTGTAAGCTTATTGGAGCAGAGTGGCATGTGTTTGCTGTGAGTTACTCAGGACTGGAAGAGGCGTGTCTACAGTTGTCTGAACTGAAACCCAGCAACTGAAGGTGTACGCCATGGCTATCACTAAAGTTTCCTGCAAAGATGCTTACACTGTGTGTGCGTGTGTGAGCGCCTGTAAACCCGTCTATGCCTGTGTGCACGTGTGCACCCGTGTAAGCCTGTGTAAGGCTGTCTAAGCCTGTGTGCGCACATGTGCACCCGCCTAAGCCTGTGTAAGCCCATGTAAGCCTGTGTAAGCCTGTGTGCACGCGTGTGCACATGTTTGCGCTTGTTTGCATGTCCCTGCCCCCTGTGGAAACAGAAAGGGAAAAGGAAGGAAAATAAGTAGTAGGAAGTTAACCAAGGAGAACTAGCAGAGCTGCCAGGTGAAATCAATCAGAATCAGCCAATTACACAGGCAGTATACTAGCCCAGTCCAGCCCAGCACTTAAAACTCTGCAAACAACATTCCCCCATGTTTTTCTCAGAAACACTGCAACACTGCAGTCTACAAAGAGAAGTGAAAACTTAAAAAGCTTAACTGAGACAAAAAAATGTTAGGGGCTGCCATTGCTATTATAAGGCAACATGTGCAAGATGCTGAGGGTGGTGCCATTGCAAATGCTGCTGAGCAACCCACATTGAGGAGATGGAGAAGAGTGTACAGACCTAGGGTAACCTACCAGGGGCTACATGAGCTGAAGATAGTGGAGCGCTATAGAGTGGACAGAGACCTCCTGCAGCAAATTGTTGAGATGTGCATGCCACACCTCACACACAGAACCAACAGAGGGGAATCCATCCTAGTGGAAACCAAGGTATGTGCTGGCCTAAGAATACTAGCAACAGGTACCTTCCAGAGACCAACTGGTGATATGATGGGGATTTCACAGGCATCAGCATCCAGGGTACTGCACTAGTTTCTGAATGCCATGTCAGCACATGTCGGTGATCATATATATTTCCCCAATTCCCGTGAGTTATTGGCCAGCAATATGCGTCTCTTCCAGCAAATAGCGGAATACCCTGAGGTAGTGGGTGCAATTGACTGCATGCACATACACATCAAAGCACCAGCCAGTGAGAGGGGTAGGGCCTACATCAACCACAAGGGCTTCCACTCCATCAACTGCCAGGTCATGTGCGATGCCCAGGGCATAATACTGAATGTGTGTGCTGGCTGCAATGGAAGCTACCATGATTCCCATATCTGGCATCTGATGCAGCTGTACCAGACATTTGCCAATGGGGACATCCCTGACGGTCACCTAGTGGGGGATGCTGGATACGCACTGGAGCCGTGGCTGATGACACCCATCAGAAATGCACACACATCTGAACAAGAACTCCATAAGGAGGCACACGCACAAACACGAAATGTAATTGAACGTGTGTTCGGGATGCTCAAGTCATGGTTGCGGTGCCTGAACACATCTGGTGGAGCCTTGTAGTACTCACCAACTACATGTACCCAAATTGTCATGGTATGTGCCATGCTACACAATATGATCCTGCGAAAACAGCTGCAGCAGGAACAGCATGGGGCAGGGCCACACAGCCCCCCACCATTGCCAAGTCCTGCACAGGCACAGCGTGACTCAGAGGAGGAACAACCTGAAGGAGGTGTGCCCAGTATGCCTTGGCCTTGGCAAAGAGGCAACGCATAGCACATACACTGGCTCAGTAAGAACCCTGGTTTTGGAGTTTAACCATGGAAATGATACCTCTCTCTAACTCGCACATAAAATAAAAGGGATGCCTAACTTGAGACTACCTGTTTCCAAACATGTATAGTGAGTGTAGTATGTGCATCTGACATAGGGAGCCCTGCAGCACCACCTGAGGCATGATTGCCATGTTTTAAGCAATATAAAGCAGTGCTAAGCAGCATTTACCAATATTTAGTATATGTAAACAAAATTGCCCATGTTAACTAGCGCAATGTTGGGCAATTTTAAGCAATGTTGGGCAAGGTCAGGCAAAGTCGTGCAAAGTTGAGCAAAGTCAGGTAAACATGCTCATATTTGCTTTACTGTTCCTTAAGCAGTCTGGTCTGCCCAGCATGAAAATAAAAGCAGTGACAGGGCTTGAACCCAGGATATTGTGCACTATAGTCACATCACTGAACCAGTAAGCCATGATAGCATTTCAGTGGCACTGACACAGTAGGACAATTGTACAGTAATGCAAACACAAAGAAATGCTGTATCATGCCCCTAAAGAGGCATATGGGTAACCTCCCCCACAGGCCTATGCAGACAGAGAACATCAGGCCAGGCGGTGTGATGTGGGTTGTGTAGGCTATGAAGTCGCAATCTAATATATGTGACATTGGACGCTAGGATCTGTAGCACAGTGGTATGCCTCAAACCAGTACGATAGGCAACAGTACAGACTGAAATGGTGTACCGTACATAGCAGTGCAGGCATAGCAAATGTGTATAAGTGTCAGGTGAAACCCTCATCCTATGTACACCCACAGTAACAATCAGGTGTGCCCCCGGGTAGACATGTACAAAGAATAGCTGTCCTCCCTGTATGTAGAAATGTTGATAAGTCTATGCAAAGTGTCTCATGGAAGCCCTGCAGGCACAGCATGATCCCTGTTGATCTATGACACAAAGGTGAGCCCTGCTGTAAAAATACAACTTGATTTGCCATACACATATAGTATAAATGCCTATACTGGGTGTGCTCACACACTCCAACAAATGTAGTGGATTTCATTCAGCATCACACTGAAAGGTCATATTGGGCATGCCCACACACTTTAATAAACAAAGCAAATGTCAGGCAACAACATACTGAAAGGTCATACTGGGCATGCTCACACACTTAAAGAAACGAAGCAAATGTCAGGCAGCAACATACTGAAAGTTCATACTGGGCATGCTAACACACTTAGGCTAAATACGGATGTGATAATAAGGGATCTATGGAGAAATGTGGATAGTCATCTCTACTTCCAGAAACACATACACAAAGTGGTCAGAAAATCATGCTATGTGTTCACACAAACTGCCAAGGTCTGTGCATGTAGGTCAAAGGAGGTTCCCACTACTCAGCAGTCATCAAACCCGTCAGAGAGTACCACACACTTGCGATGAATCTGACTAGGCATGTTCAGCAGCCAGAAAGACCACTGAAGTACCTTAACAAGAGGATTACTGGCCTCAAATAGTTGCCCCATGCAACAAGACTGAATGTAACCCAATCTGTACTGTGTTGCATACTGTCTACTCAGGAGATCTTTGCCCAACAGACAGGTCCATGTCATGGCTACACTCAGATCTGTTCTGAGTTACAGCTCAATGGCACTAAATATACAGACCCAACTGATATTGCCAACATCCTGGCAGATAGGATCAGTGTTAACTTTACCCCCCTCTCACCCATGAAAGAGCACATCTGTATAATGGAAGACTGCAAAGTTGCTGTCATCCTGGCTGCACAGGTAAAAAACACTCTCCAAAGCCAGTATCACAGCAGCCATGGGACCAGATAACATCCCAGGCTGTGTAGCATCTACTTCCCTGAAGTAAAATTTAACATGGAAGGTCTGTGGCTACTGAAGTTTCCAGAGGACTACAAACTAGGAGCCATAATTGTAAACACTAAAGATGTGGACAACCTACAAAAGGGCCTCACTGAGACAGATGGCTGTTGTCAAAGCCGCGGGCTCTATTTCAATGCCAAAAGATGCATTGTCATCCACTTTGTTAAAAACTCTGTTGCCAAGAACTACAACATAGGTGGTAGTATACTTCACACTGAAAGTGTGACAAGAGACCTTGGGTCACAGGTGGACAGTGGACATAACTGTGATAATCACGTTCCCACAGTAGTCAGGAAACCATCCTATGGGGGTGTGGCCAAGGATGAACACAGGATAGCAGCAGATTTCTTCAGCTCCACCAATTTCATTACATTGACAGGAATTAATTACTTAAAAAATTAATTCTTGAAGTAATTTTCTTTCTAAATATGTTTGTTTTATATAGTTCTTGAACTATATCTAAAAAAGAAAGGAAATCTTAATAATATTCCTGTCAGAAATTACTTTGGAAATTTTCCTGTCAGTTTATCAGTCTGAAATGAGTTCCAGTAAGACAAATTCTCAAGACTCCAGCATCAAGAAACAACTTCAGTCTCTGATAATTATAGTCAAGCAACTTACTGCTAAGATGGATAAAATGGATACTAAAATAGACACTTTCATAGAAAAAACTACAAAACAAATAGACTTGTTACATATGGACCTGCAACAACAGAAGATCCAGATGACAGGCATAGAAGAAGCTGTGAATGACATGGAAAATAGAATACAAGAAGAGGAAATCAACATTGAGTTTCTGCTGAAACAAAATACACATTTACAAACAAAGCTGGATGACCTGGAAAATAGATCTAGGCGCAATAACATTAGGATTTTTGGACTGCCAGAAAATATTGAAGGTAACAATATTACTTCTTTTTTACCAACATGGCTCCCTAAAACTTTAGATTTACCAGAAGCATTCTCTTTTGGTATCGAAAGAGCACATAGATCTATAGCTAATATTAACTCTAACAAAAACTATCCTAGATCAGTTATAGTTAGATTTCTATCATCTTTTGATAAAGAGATGGTTCTTAAATCTGCTTGGGCTAAAGCTCCTGTTAAGATTAATGAAACAACTGTGCGTTTGACAATGACTATTCTTCCATGGTATTAGCTAAAAGAAAAGTTTTCTGCCACTAATAAGGGAGCTTAAAAAGCACAGTTTAAAACATACCTTCTGTTTCCTGCCAAGCTTAAAATCTTCCTTCCTGATGGTCCTAAAATTTTCGATGACTTAGACTCTGCTTTACTGTTTATCAAAAAAAATAAGATTTTGGAAAAAATAGAAGAAATGGAATGGGCTAGTCCTTCGTTAAAGAGACTGGCAACTGAAACTTCGTGGAAGACTTCAGAGAAGAAGAAGAGACTAAAAAACAAATGATTTGTACTATGTTTTTTTTTCTCTCTCATCATTTTATTTTATTATTAATCTTTTTAAATATAGTTCCTGCATTTCCAAGAAGCAACAAATATTTTGAAAAAGATTTAATCAAAGTTATTCTCTGTGTGCAAAGAAATGTTTTGTTTCATAACTAGTCAAAATATCTGGAGATTTAATGGCAAGCTGTGATTTAACTTGTTTCTCTTTCTGAAGAGGAAAAATAAGGTGAGTAATTTGATACATTTTTTTTCCTTTAAAAGTTTATATGTTCTTCAAATGCTATTCCTAATTATACTTTCTTGATTACACTGCTTATGCTTGTTTGTAAATAATCTGTCATGCTTTAACCAATAATAATTAGAACTAAATAATAGTAAATAATATGTTTTATTTTTAACTCTATTAATATAAACAGTAAGTAACATTCTATTGTATATACTTCTTATAGCTTTCTCTTACATTTTTTTTTTATTTCTGCCTTACACCCTTTTACTTTCTACTCTCTTTTCTTTTCTTTATTAATATATAGAAATGCTTTTGATCATATAGACACAGTAAATAATAAGATTTGCATAGGAGTTGAGTTGGGACAAAAATGTTGAGTTTTGTTACTTATTAATAATTTTTGGCTTGATTTCACTTACATAGAGTCTGTAATAACCTGTAGAATGCATTGTGAAGGTGTTGTCATGTTTAGATGCATTTACACTGCTAAATGAATGTTTGTCACTAGTTTTTAATAAGTTTCCCGCCAAAATGTTAAGAGAGACAATCTGGGATGTGGGCTGTCTCATGCACAGTGTCCATGAGCTACTTCAAAATCTCTCAGAATTCTCACAGAGAAGCTGAAAGCAGCTAGTCTCACCTTTGATCTAGATATCACACTGACACATCACAGATACAGGAATGACACTACCTAATTATACTTTCTTGATTACACTGCTTATGCTTGTTTGTAAATAATCTGTCATGCTTTAACTAATAATAATTAGAACTAAATAATAGTAAATAATATGTTTTATTTTTAACTCTATTAATATAAACAGTAAGTAATATTCTATTGTATATACTTCTTATAGCTTTCTCTTACATTTCTTTTTATTTCTGCCTTACACCCTTTTACTTTCTACTCTCTTTTTCTTTTCTTTATTAATATATAGAAATACTTTTGATCATATAGACACAGTAAATAATAAGATTCGCATAGGAGTTGAGTTGGGACAAAAATGCTGAGTTTTGTTACTTATTAATAATTTTGGGCTTGGTTTCACGTACATAGAGTCTGTAATAACATGTAGAATGCATTGTGAAGGTTTTGTCATGTTTAGATGCATTTACACTGCTAAATGAATGTTTGTCACTAGTTTTTAATAAGTTTCCCGCCAAAATGTTAAGAGAGACAATCTGGGATGTGGGCTGCCTCATGCACAGTGTCCATGAGCTACTTCAAAAGCTTCAACTCTCAGAATTCTCACAGAGAAGCTGAAAGCAGCTGGTCTCACCTTTGACCTAGATATCACACTGACACATCACAGATACAGGAATAGCAGATTAATAATATGTGTTAAAAACCTATGTCCCAAACATATACATTACTATAACTCATTTAATTCATCTGATTGACAAGCATAAATAATTTTATAACTCTATACTGGAAGAAATTGTCATGTGATATATTTTAAAGCAGTAGTATAGCATGTTTGTAAAATCTGGTTACTAAAATGTGTTTGCTGTGCATTATTTTGTATAAAGCAGACAGATTTATTGAAGGGACAGCAATGTAAGATGGTGCTCAGTAAAGATACAACTCAGTGAGATCAGATATATATATATATGTATGTGTGTGTGTGTGTGTGTGTGTGTGTGTGTGTGTGTGTGTGTGTGTGTGTGTGTGTGTGTGTGTGTGTGTGTGTGTGTGTGTATGTGTGTGTGTATGTGTGTGTATGTATATATATATATATGTGTGTGTGTGTGTGTGTGTGTGTGTGTGTGTGTGTGTGTGTGTGTGTATGTGTGTGTATGTAGATATGTATATAAATGTTTCTGAGAATCTGCTTAACTATGAAGTATGATTTATAACAATTTCTATGAATACAATATTTTATTCTATTGGCAATAAGGAGTTTGAGTAAATGCTCATATACAAGCAATTGCACAGCAAAATAATGGGTATAGTTCCCCATACTAAAGGGGTGGCGTAAGCCACAAAACTATGGGCTAGGCTTGTAAATGCCCTCGGGCAGATAGCCTAGTATGAGCCTATGAACCTATGAGCCTAATTCAAGGTTTTTTTTGGAAGCTGTTAAATGTATTTACATGACAGAAAATAGATGCATCCTAATATATGTAATGTCTGAATCATATTAGCCAAAGTTTTTGATTTAAATGAATGTTAGAACTTATTTTTCTCTCCTCTTGATTTCTAACATCAAGATTATTTGAATGCTATTTGCATACAAGTGTTTTATATTACATGGATGTATATAGTAGTATGAACAGTTTTAAAAAAAAAAAAAAAAAAAAAAAAGGTTTATTTTAGTTTATATGATGCTGTTTTACCAAATGTGTAGTCTTGTCTTGCTAGATAATTGAATTGAAAACTGTTAACTTCAGTTAAATATAACTAGTATTAAATTGATAAGGTGGTAGCTGACGTACTGCTGCTTAGGGTAGGGGTTAACTTGAGTGGTAAATACTACTCTAAGTTGGAGTTTACAACTCCAGGCTGGATGCAAGGTTTAATCCTTACATTATTTTCACTTGTTCATTGTTATTTGTATATAGTTTTGACATCCACAATATATTTTGTACATTCATTGTCACTACAAACAAAATTGAATCCTATATGAAATCCCATAAGAGATTCAATAAATACAGCTATATTTAAAGGTACACCTAAAGGAGGAGATGTAACATTACTTATCTTGTTATTTGTTATTTTGATCATAAGATTCTTAAGTTTTAAAAATGCCAAATGACATCTTTAAAAGGAATTTCTTTAAACATTAATGGATTGAATAATCCATGTAAAAGGGCAAGCCTAATAAGATACATTAATTTACATAAGGCCAACTTAGTCTTCCTACAAGAAACCCATCTCTTGAAAAAAGATATTGATAAACTAGCCACAAACAAATATACAGTATTGGTTAGTTCAGAGCACACTCAGAAAAAGAGGAGTGGCTATTTTATGGAATAAAAGTATGCCCATTCCTAAAACCATTAAGTCTTATCAGGATGACAAAGGAATGTTTTGTATGGTTACAATACAAATTAATGGGAAGACTTACACTTTAATTAATGTATATTGGATACCTGGAATTGGTATTAATACAGTGAAACATCATCTTGATAAGATCATATCATTCTCTATAGGAGATATTATTTTAGCTGGTGACTTTAATTGTATACTACATGAAAGTGATACTACCACTATAGGAAAGAGAAGAATTACATCTAATGCAAAACATTTAAAGGATTTTGCTAATTCTTATCATTTGAATGATATTAATAATCAGATAGATTCAAAATCATTACCATACACCTTTTTTTTCTAACAGATACAAAACTTATTCAAAAATAGATAGGGTCTTTATTTCTAACCAGATGGTAACAGATTTAATTAATTCCAAAATCATTTCATGTCCTATATCTGATCATAATTCAATTGTTTTTGAATTCATGATAAAAATACTCATAATGTTCAGATCAAAAGGATACCAGCATACTTAACTCAACTAAAAGACTATAAAGAATATATACTTTCAGAAGTAAAACATTTTTAGACATAAATAACACTCCTGAAGTCTCCATTGTTTATGTTTGGGATGCCTTAAAATCATATCTATATGGACAAAGTATCAGATGGTATAATAATAAAAGGAAATCTTGGGATAAGGAATTGTTAGATATTCAAAGTAAATTAGACTCTTATAAACATAATAATAAAGAAAATATTATGGACAAGAAAGTTATTGAAGAAATAAACAAACTAAATGAGAAATACAAAGAAATTTTAACTCATAAAGTTAAAATAACTTTAGAGAAATACAAGTGTTTGTCTTATTCAATAAGCCCCAAATACTTACATAGACTTAAAAATAAAACAAAAGGTTGAATAAACAAAACCATATCAAAGAAATCTTTTCTCTAAGGAAAAAGAAGAATGTTTCTAGTATACCAGAAATACTAGATGAATTTAGAAATCACTTTCACAAAATTAACCATAATAATATTAACATGGAACCTAAAGATAAAATAAAGGAGTTTATAACCACAAATATGAATAAAAAGCTTAATAAACAACAGATTAAACTATTGGACAAGAGTATTTCATATACAGAAGTTATTACACAAATAAATAAGCTTAAATCAAACAAAGCACCGGGTAATGATGGTATTATACCAGAGATATATAAAATCCTTTCTAAAAATACATATTCATTAATACATAAGGTTTTATTTTGGCCCAAACTGAGTTAATAACCCCCATCTTGGCAATATACATTTATTTCGCCAATTTTAAAACCTAATAAAGATCCAACTAGATGTTCTTCATATCGGCCCATCTCATTACTTAATGTTGATTATAAAATGTTTATGAATATCTTTGCTGATAGATTGAAGACAATCATTCCCGGCATTATAGATATAGATCAGACAGGCTTCATTGTAAATAGAAATACTTTTGATAATATAAGAAGAACTTTAACATTAATAGATTTTGCAAATAGGAAAAAGAAAGATTTAACACTTATTAGTCTTGATATAAGTTCAGCATTTGATTCAGTAAGTTGGGACTATCTGTTTACCTTAATGAAGTGCACAAACTTCTCGGATGCATTTGTAAATCTAATTGAACATTTATACAAAGGAACGTTGGCTTATATTAAGGTAGGAACATATGTTTCACAAAAAATACCCATTCTTAAAGGTACAAAACAAGGATGTCCACTTTCTCCACTATTATTCACTTTAGTAATGGAGCCTTGGGCTAATTTGATCAGAAACAGTACTGACATAGAGGGTTTTGAAATAGATGAAAATACAACATCCACAATTCAACGTTTTGCAGATGATGTTCTAATTACATCAGCAGGATCTAATTCTTCTATACAGTCTCTATTTGATAACATGATGAATTTTAAAAGTATTTCTGGTTTAATATTCAATGAAGAAAAAACTAAAATACTACCTATATATACACGAAAAAATATTCTCATTAGTGATTTTACTAAATATGTACCCAATTCAGGTCAGATAACTTATTTAGGTATAATACTATCTAAAGATATTAAAACTATTATATATAATAATTATAATACCTGTTTTCTTAATATACATAATCTTTTTAATACCTGGAATAATATGTTTTTTACTATGGAGGAGAGACTTACAATTATTAAAATGATAATATTCCCCAATATTTTATACTTAATACAATCAATAATACTTCCACCTACAAAAATAATTATCAAGAAACTGAACACACTAATGTTAAATTTCTTATGGGCACCTAATAGACCTAGGATTGCATTAAAGAAACATACTAATAGCTGGTCTCAAGGGGGTATTTCTTTTCCAGACTTTAATTTATATACTATCTCTTCTATTGTAAAAGTTATTACTTTATTAATAGATCAGTCATATGTCACAAAATGGAAAGATTATTGGGAGCTAATTAGTATACACTTCATGAAAATCTCCTTAACACATAAAAATATGATTGTAAATAACTCCATGTTATGGTTACTAAAGGAATTTTGTACTTCACCTATTACACCTAAACATATGGTTTGTTACCCATTAAATATTATTATTAGTTATCGTAACTTTATATTTATGCACCCTAAGTATAGGGAATGGAATTTTATTGTATTTCCTATAATGTATACTCAGGGTATGCTTTTGTCATCTACTTCTGAAGGAACTCATTTAGCTATAGATAATGATCTAAAGTACTGGTATCAGTTGATATCTGATAATAAAGTTAAAAATCTAGATTTCTTAAAACAAGAATTTGATCTAAGAGAAACTTGCTGGTTAGAGGTTCAGACCTTTAGACAACATCTCATTAATAAAATAGATTTAATGTCTATAACTGTTAAAGAATCTATTCCAACACTGATTGATTACTTGATATTAAATTTACAACATAAAGTTTCTGATAAAGGTAAACTTTCATACATACATAAAGTTATCAGACAAGAAACTTTTTACAGTGTAGATTCATACTGGAATTATTTCACTTCTGTTAATGGGGACCCACCAAATCAACAAGATAAACAATATATATTGGAATCTGCTTATATAACTACGTCTTCCATTGTCTGGAGACTTTATACATGGAAATTTTACATAGATCTTTTATACACCTTTGATGATGAATAAAATAAATAATAAAGATAATCTATGTAAGAGATGTAATGTAGAAATTAATGCTGACTGGGCTCATATGTTTTATGACTGTATAAAATTGAAAGAATACTGGAAGTCAATTAATGAATTTTTGCAGGCTCTTTTTACAGATAATTTCATTATTTCTAAATCTCTTATATTATTCAACACACCTGTACCTCAAAGTGTTAAAAAGGTTAAGCTTCCCTTGTTATGGTCTATTCTAGCAGTGGCTAGGAAAATAATAATTAGAAATTGGATTTCAGATACACCTCCTTCGTTCAATGAATTTAAAAATGTTATGAATATAGTGTGCCATATGGAAATAAACACAATTAGGACTAGAAGAAACAGAAAAACATCTTATTTTATTGTATGGGATAATTTACAAAATTTGTTAAAAAAATTTTAATTTCAATAGCATGGTATTTTAGTTTAATTAATTGATCTGATTGTAGTGGATGTCTTTGTAAATACTTTAGTTGTTTTGTTGAATATTATAATAATACCTATTTTTAATTACTTGTATAAAATTGTTATGATATTTCTCTTATATGTTAAAACAATAAACCTGTTTTGAAAAAGGAAACCCTCCTATGTGGCACACCTCATCACAAATTGTGTCTCGTGCAGAATAGAAGAGGACATTGTTCCCCTCTACTCATCACTCACTAGAACTATAATAGAGTACAATGCCACTTTTGCTATGTACCTCACAAGACAACCACAACAACTGGAAAGCCTGCAGCAATACCTCACAAAGAGCATTAGCGGCCTGAAATACATGCCATACACAGACCATCTCAAAATGCTCCATCCGTACTCCCTTGTATATCATCTACTCAGAGGTGTTCACTGCCTAACATACAAAGCTATGTCAAACACAGAGCTGCTGGACATGCTCCACGTAAAACACTCACAATCCCTCTGACTTTCGGACCCAAAACCACGAGTGAAATACAAAAGGAAGGGGTGTACCCATTTACCTTATGGAAACCCACACCTCCAGGTTAGTGGCACTGCATGAGGCCTTGGAGGCCATGCGAGTGCAACTAACTATGGGCAAAGCTGCTCATCAGATTGTAGCCTGCTACAGGTCACGTACCTTGTCTCAGGAACCTCACTCAGTATTCCTGAGAACAGTGGAAAATACAAAGGTCCTGTCAAACACCATTATATGAGGGGATTACAATGACCCAAACATTGAGTGGGAGAATTACTTGTGCACAATGTCCTTTGCCCAGTGTTTCCTAGAGTTTACAAACTCTAACACCCTGGAACAGCTGGTCATCATGCCCACTAGAGGTGACAACATACTGGACATGATCATCACCAACATGGGGTACCAGTGTTCCACAACAGAGATAAACCCCTCACTGGTAATATCAGATCATAAAGTAATCATACTGGACATCCACACCCCCCCACCCAGTCAATGAAACCACTGTGAAGACATATTCCAAAGCAAACTGCACACTTCCCAAGACCAAAGTGGAACGTTCCAAAGACCTCTTGCTATAGGATAATGGTATACAATCTGCCGAATCATTTACAAGTGCATCCTATGAGCATCTACAGGGATGCATGGAATGAGACAACACAAATAAATCCAAGATGCACTCCTCCAAAAATAAGACAACAATCAGGGGGTTGTTACCCATAAATAAGCTAGACAACAGAAGGAGGAAATTAACACATGATAGAGCCAACTTCACTAAAGGAAAGGCATCACTGATCATTATTATGAAGAAACAATGATCGCTCATAAAATAATGCAAGGACTGTTTCTAAAGACAAATAGCCAAGGAATGTAAGAATAACAACCACAAAGCCTTCGATAGCTATACCAGATATGTAGGTCTCAGCTTCCAAATATGCTATCAGCTACTGAAAAATGGAAAGAAATACACTGAAACAACTTTCATTGCCCACATCCAGGGGGACAAGTTCAGTGTAAACACCCCCCATCACCCCCAAATGGCCCTGTGTCCATCACAAAAGGATGCTGAGCCCCAGACGTCATGGACATGCAGGTAAAGACAGCCCTCTCCAAAGCTAAGAACACAGCATCAGTGGGACTGGATGGTGTCCCAGGCTGCATCTTACACTAGGCCCAAAAGGAACTACACCCTCACCTATATCCACTGTCCAGACCCAAGCATACCACAGGCTATGTACCCAAAGAATGGCATGCACTAACAGTCATCCAGCTCCACAAAGGGGGTGCCACAACAGAACCTGGAAACCATTGCCCTATATGTCTACTCAGCCTGGTCTACAAAGCAATTGAGCAAATTGTTATGGAACCTATTAACAGAGACATTGGAGACCTCCAGACACTGGACTCTACACATCTTAGCCTTGTTAAAGGCAGATCCTGTCTCCTACACCTAGTTGACTTATTTCAAACAGGTACCAAGGACATAGATGGAGGTGAAAGTAGTCCACACAGCCCACCTGGCCCTCACTAAGGACTTTATACACCATTCCCCACTCTGTCATCATGGACAAGCATACCAGCTTGAACATTAACAGCTATGTCACAGGATGAGTGGCCAAGTGGCTCACAGATCAAACACACATGTTCAGAGTTGCGGGTGCTATGTCCGACTCTAAGCCAGTCACAAATGACATCCCACAGGTCTTGGTCCTGGGACCCCACCTGTTCAGTAGATACTGCTCAGAGGTACAGGGAAGCATGGGAGTTGTATGGCTGAGCAGGTTTGCTGATGACTGCTAACTGTGGTCCATAATCAACTCTACTGTTGACACAGACATCCTCCAGAAGTGTCTTACAGAGACTGATACCTGGTGTAAAAACAATGCCCTCAAGCTGAATGCTAATGAATGCATAGTCATCCCCTTTGGGTAAAGCAATGTGCACACAAATTGCCACATAGGTGGTAATCCAGTATGTACGGAGAAAGTCATTATGGCCCTGGGGACACAGGTAGATAGCAAACTCCCCTTTGATGGTCACATGGCCAAAGTGTTTAGACATTCCTTCTATGTAGCCCACCTAATGTCACCTAATGTAACCCACTTTGTATAGTCTGATGATGTCACCATCCTACAAATATAGCTGTGGAAAAGAGAACTCACAGTAATGTGCATAGCGTGTTGTGTAAATGCATAGTATCATAAAGTAATTAAGTAGGAGTTTGAATCCTGCACTTGGCAAGTGTGTGTCTGTTTGTGTGTGGTCTCCTTGGGAAGGAGCAACTTTTTTGGAGAGTAGTAAAACACCTTAAAAGTGGTATACTAATCATTGTCAAGTCTGATGATGTCACCATCCTACAAATATACCTGTGGAAAAGAGACTTTCCAGTAATGTGTATAGCACAACGTGTTAATGCGTACTTCTCTAGTATCATGAAGTAATGAGGTAGGGGTTTGAATCCTCCCCTTGACAACTGTGTTAGTGTAATTACCTTGGAGAGGAGCAACCTTTTTGGAGAGGAGTAGAACACCTTAAAAGGGGCGTACATATCTATGTAAAGTCTGATGATGTCACTATCCTACAAATATACCTGTGGAAAAGAGACCTCCCAGTAATGTGTATAGCGTGTCATGTTAATGCATACTCCTCTAGTATCATGAGGTAGGAAATGTGATTATCAAAGGAGAGATGACATAACACTAGGTTGCATGTACACATTGGTACCTGTTCATCATGTTGGTGGCTACAACCTGTGTGGTACTGTGGGGATACTATGTTCCGTAAAGGTGGATGACTATGCTTAGTTTGGCTTATAGCTTTACAGCATGGGTTTGACAACAGGTATCTGTCTGTATGATACCCTTGTGAAGGATGTGTGTGTCACCTGGAGAATGCATTATAGGCCACAGTATGCATTACCAGACGTGGACGGACATATCCCTACTGTGATTGCTTGTACCTAAGAGAGCTATATGCCAAACAGGATTGGTCTCAGTAATGGGTGCAGGTGAATACCACTGTTTACTGGCATAGTGTAGTACCTGAAGGATCCAAATGTTGCTGCGTGGCCTACATCTGTGTGTCAGTTGTCAAGACATCATCTAACAATTGGTTATGGTCAGGCTGTTGAAGTTATGTATACTACCAGAATGTAAAACAATGACAGATAGTAACAGTATCATCCACAGCACAGTGTCAAACCATGTCATGCACACGTGTAGTCAGGTTCCGAAATGTGTGTAGTACAATGCATACTGGCCACCAATAGAAACTATGGAGTGTTACTGTGTAATACAGAGCATGTCACTTTGCCCATGTGTCCACTATGCACGTACATACAGACAGTGCACCTCCACCATGTTCACAACTGTACACCTGCAATCTGTGCTACACACATCCCACACATACTGTCTACTCTCTAACACATGCTGCCAATACTGCACACATCAGCCAAGTGGCCCGTGGGCGGACAATACACTATTGGAACTAACACGGGTGTAAACAACACTACAATGTCAATCATAGCTTTAATGCATCATGTCTGCTCAGCTACACCTTCAAGCATGTCATTACACTCTACTGCTGACAACATGCTAACATTGCTATACTGCTATAAAGACACCCTGTGCATCAGCACCATGGTAGCCTGTTCCTGCATCGATGTTACAGATGACAGGAGATGGCACAGGTTTCATCATATGCACAGAGTGTGTTGTTGGTTTGCCAGAGGTCTACAGTGAGCCATCCAATCGACATGTGTGTGTGTGTGTGTGTGTGTGTGTGTGGGGGGGCAAGAATACTGCTATGGGCCAATGTTGATGTAATGTGTGTGGGTATGTGTTAGCCCTAGGTGTCTGGATTATGTGCGTGTGTGTGTGTGTGTGTGTGTGTGTGTGTGTGTGTGTGTGTGTGTGTGTGTCTGCATGCACACAGTTCCACCATGTGGCTGCCATATACGGGTATTTGTGGGACAGCCACAGACTGTACCTTTGAGGCTTTACAGATCACCACCTCTGGCCATGGATATGGTACCTGTGCCTGGCAGGGGTTCTCCTGACACTATCAGGTACTAAGCCAGGCTGGGTACTATCCCCAGAGGTAGATGGATGTACACTGGACCCAGGTCCCTACTGGGACTGTCCAGAGCCACTTGCATGTGGTCTTCTAGGATGTTCTATGGACAGCCTACCCCCAACATTGCTGGGGCTGGTACTGGCACTACAGCAGCTGCTGTGGCTTGAGGGACATCTGCGGCGACTGCCAGCTGCTGATGTTGCTGGCATACGTCCACTTCAACGACTCAACCATCCCGCACTGTACTGACACATGGACATGACATTGTGGAGGACATCTAATGTCTCTCCCCAATGTCTATCAGTGACCTCAGTGTAATTACGGATGGCACCAGCTAGGTCATGGATACTGTCAATTATGGTGGTGTTATGTGCCCTCTGTGCCCTTAGACCCTGTCTGGTGTACCGTTCCATAAATGCCTGTGCCTCCATGACAGCCTAGAACATGCGTGAGGATGCAAGACCTGTGGCATGTCTGCCAGTGGCATGATGAGCAGCAGTGCTCCGACGAGAACCCCTGGACATCTGCCTATGTGGTACCCTTCCAGACATTTGGGTGTGGCTGCTGTGTCGGGATGCATGTGCCATGGATACCACACTGTCCTGGCCAATGCCGACTGTATGCTGTCCCTCAGGTAAGGGCATTAGTGATGGATGTATTGGCAGTATGACTGTGTGCATGGATGGGGTGGACACGTGTACTGTCAATTGGTAGCCCAACAACATACCCTGGCAAACATGCCAGTGCCTCAACACACCGATCATCATTATCACTATTTTGCTCAGTGACATCAGTTTCCCTGCTGCAGTGAACCAGCCCAAATTGAGCACCTGTGAGAGGAAGACAGGAAACACACTTTACGACCTGTACATGATGTCGGCACACATGAACACATGCACACATGCACACATGCACACATGAGCACATGAACACATGAACACATGCACACATGCACACATGCACACATGAACACATGCACACATGCACACATGAACACATGCACATGAATGCACTCCTCATTAAAGCAGACACACACACACACACACACACACACACACACACACACACACACACCACCACCACCACCACCAGCAATCCAGAATGTACTCAATAGCGGGTTATGGTGGGGTACAGTATCACAAGGCAAACAGTTATATCACATGTATCAGCATGCAGGACGTGTGTTGTTCAACAGCATGCAGTGTGGGTGTAGACAGCCCTTGCTAATAACAGTATACATGGCTTTGATGCATGTGTGTTGTTGTTCAGTGATTGGCCTCACCCTGGAACTCAATGTGTACATGGACACAACATTGCTGTGTAAGTATTAAAAGCTCTGCAATGTCCTGTGCACCATCACTCACAGGTATGCATACCATGGTTGGATGTGTATCTGTGTGTCACATAGAAATCCATTTCTGATTAGAGCATCTGTGTCTTTAGCAGATAAATGTGGGCACAGGTTTAGCACATGCATGCTATGTATACACACAGGTTGAGTGGTGTATGTATGCCTGATGGAATACCATTGCTCAACATAGCCATTGTACAGTGGTTATGTTGAGTGTAGGACATATTGTGGCCATGCCAGTGCCAGTCATGACATGGCATGCTACAACACAACTGCAACATAAAACATCACACATACACAGTGTGTGTCATGTGACCTATACACTCAATAGCATTACAACACATATATGTGTCACTTTGTACAAAAGGTGATTGCTATGCATAGTGTGTATAAGTCCATATGTTTGCACACACACAACATTGAGGTGCATAGCAGTTAATGCTATGTGTAGTACTGTGGTCACTGTAACTGGATGGGGTGTAGTACCATGAGCCATCATCATGCAGCATTATGTGGTCAGTCAAGGCTACTAATGTGTGCCAGACTGGCACATACCATGATGTACCAGAACTGCTGTACCATGGCTACATTCACCATTTCACAGCCAGTTGTTACATGGGTTTGTATGGTGCCCAATAGGGGGCATTGCCTCACATGAATGTGTTATGTGTTGAAGAGTGTCACACAGCTATATGAGAGGCATCTGCCCCTCAGGTATATTATGTGTGTTGTATGGATGACATTTGGGATACTGGAGTGTGACCTTACAGCAGGTGTCTGAATACGCCATGTGTAGCATGTGAACGTGTACTGCGTATGACAAAGTTGTGTATGTTGTGTGCATGTGTATTGCCTCTGCCTATCCAATGTCCACTACAGTGTTGCCACAATTGTGTGGGATGCTCTGTGTATTGTATGTGTTTTAGGCAGCTACCCACGTTACTAGAATGTGCATAGTCTCACAGCAAACATGCACAGCATGCATTATGCGTAGGTGTGTTACGTGTACATAGCCTACAGCTCACCTATGACATGAACATTTAATTAGCAATATTAAATGTAGAACACACTCACCAGCATGGGTCTGCTGCCTTGCTGTCACACCAGAGGTACCTACAAGGATATGAGACAGTTTGTCAGTGGCAACAACTGCGGCATTGCTAGTGTGTGTCTGCAATCTTACATTAGTACAACAGTTGACAGTCACAGGCCTACAGATTACATTCCTAATTATTAGTATTGCACAACACTAGGCACCACATCCTCTAACTACACAGTACACATCTCACATGAGCATGCTCTACCAATAGAGTTAACAGTAGTCTACAGCTATGCCATGTTACTTGCACGCTCCATGTTAACTTGCTGGGTGGCTCCGGCCTCCATGATGATACATGTTGCTTGTTGTTGTTGTTGGCCAGGAGCCACCTGGCTCAGGAGCAGCTCCTCCACTCTGGTGAGGGGGGGGGATGGATGGCTAGCCCACCACCTGTGGCAAGCTGTTGTCTACGGATATCTGACGCATGCTGATGGACATGTCTAATTAAATCACTACAGTGATGGCGTACCTGCTGATATGTCCGGTTATGCATGCCTATGTCATTTACCCTACGGACAAGATCTTGCCACAGTGCAGTCCACTCATTCTGGTCCTGGCTGGTTCTGGAGAACAGCAGGGCATAGTGCTGCACCAGGCTTGTTGTTATCTGTTCCTCCTCTGCCGTGCTGTAGGTGGGGTTACGATGGTGAGCCATTACCCTGGAAGACAATGAAACAATATGTAAAGTCCAGTTACAGTATTACCAGTATACCACACTAGTCATTGATGGCAAACCCCTGCCTAACATATGTGCACATTCGTTAATATAGGTGGCATACTGCTGTACTAGACTATACATGTTGCTAGCTATGCACTTATATCCTGTAACACACATATGACCGAGGCCCTGGTACAGGCATATCTACATACACATCAGACATATATACCAGACACAAAGGTATGGCAACCCAGATGACCTTTACCTGTGTACCATACAGTACTGTGTGTCAGTAGTTACAAAGCCTTATGCCTGAGGTATGTAATCTGTGAGGACTACAGGAACACACAAAACAGTGGTTCCAAGAGATGTGGACATACACCATACTGTGCTGTGTAGGCATACAGCTTCAGGTAGTACTACAGTTCATACATGAGTTGGATTCACCAGCAGTAACACTCAATAAGCATACATGTACTGCTTTAGCCTACAATGGAACACCCCAGTCAACACCAAGGGACTACGTCAGACCGTATGGCATACTGCTTTTTCTGCCTAGCAATTGCATGCACATCTTTGCTGGGATCACAGCTAGGATACATAATACCATGACAGAAACAGTTTCCCACTAAGCTATCACATATATACAGAACTCTGACACATTCACCAACACAGTCACCATCACACTCAGTCAACCTCACATAGCAATTATTGCAACAAGTACATGTGGGTGTGTATCGCTTCATAGGTAGGTAATAGGCTATTGGCCCTAGGGCCTATAGAAGTCTAGCCATACACTACCCTAGCCTTTGACACACAGGTAAGTATGTTTCACGTGGCCCTGTCAAGCAGAGGCACAGAGGTGATTCCGGGGGTGTATTTCCTATCTCCCATACAATCATCAGGATTATTTAGGACGATTGCTAATTAGGAGCTTTGTTTGCTATTGATAGGTGGTTTGTTCCAGAGTATGGGATGTCTCTGAGATAGGAATCTATCCCTCCAGCATGTGCTGTTTATTGAGGTCACAAGGTTTAGGTCCCTAGAGTGTGTAGCTCATAGGGATTGTGATCTGTCTACGTGGAGCATGTCCAACAGTTCTGGGTTTGACATAGCTTAGTATGTTAGGCAGAGGTCACCTCTGTGTAGGCAGTATGCGACACAGTCTAGCTGTGGGTTTGTGAGATGATCTGCATAGGGCATCTGTTTGAGGCCGATATTACTCTTTGTGAGGTATCAACTTGCAGGAAAATAGCAAGAACAGTGTACTCCAAAGACACTCGAAGCCGATAAAATCCAAAAATCACACTTTATTCACAAAAAATCCCAGTGGTTGAGCGCTTTCATCTGTGACAGTACAGATTTCTTCAGAACCAATTCCTTACAGCAGTACATTCTATTTATACAAGATTTGGCGCCAAAAACCAATTAAGTCTTAAAACAGCAATGTTACCTTAGAACCAACACTCATATGGTACTAAATAAGATGCATACTGAAATGTTATATAATAGAAATGCTGAAATATTTAAAATGTGTATATCTAGTTGATTATTATGTTTGTAAATAAGTTTAATAATTTTAAAATACGTACATTAATTAAAAAATATATATATAAAAATCACATTCAGGATAAGTATAAAATAAATATAAATAATAAATAAAAAATGTACTAATAAACCTCCAATACACTCACATCTTTCATAGTGAATCAATGTGACACTTATAATAATGTAAGAAACTCAAAATACCTTTCTATAAGTAGATATAACTCCTTGTCAAACATATTAACATAATGGTATATGTATCCTATGTCCCTCATATGTGAAAAACGTCCATTTGACACAATGAACATAGCCAGTTGTAATAATATATTGGAAATGTATGAAAAATTATATTGTTTGTTTTGCAATTTTATTTCAAAATTCCATAAAGTGCATGTAGTGCAGTAGCATTAAAACTAAGTGGGTATTACCAAGAAGTACTTAATTCAATGCTAACAAGGGTTTTATACTAATATAGTCGTTGATGCCAGGTCGTGTAGTGGCATCAAAACAAATTTGCCATCTACTTTCTTTCCATGCAAGAAATGTCTTCCAGTTTCCACCTTTGTCCTTGACATCTACTTGGTCAATGATTGAAAACCTAAACTCATGCTCTAACCCTTTTTCTTGTATGTGTCTGTATAATGCATTTTTAGTGTCCTCTCTTTTAATACTGTACATGTGTTCGTATATGCGCCTCTTCATCTTCCTCTCCGTTTTGCCTATGTAAAAGGCCGGGCAGGCGGTACAGATGGCTATATAAACTAATCGCTGAGAATCACAATTACCTGCTGTACAATGTACCTTCGAGTGCATGGTGTTTTCAAGTCTAATGGTGTGGGATGTGTTGATGTACTTACATTGTTTACAACATCCACATTTTTTAGTCCCTAGTGTACTCTTTTTGTCGTTCTTCTTCATTCCACCCTCCAGTAAATTTTTAATGTTGTTTCCTGTCTTATACACTGTACATATCTCAGTTCCCACTAGACTCCCTAAAGTGCCCGCAGAGGTAATGAGAGTCCAATGTTTCTTAAGAATATCTGTGATCATGTGTGCAAACGGATTAAATCTTATTACACATACTCTATTGTCCCAATCATTACTCTTGTTGTTCTGTGTAATGATGGGGCTCCCTAACAATGGTTTGTATTTAAGTCCCCATTGTGCTTTTACAAAAAGGGTTGTGTTTTCCAATAACTTTTTGGGATATCCCCTTTCTAAAAAGAGTTGTGTGATGTTATCTAGTTCTCTGTTCATATCTTCGTAGGTGGAGGTCATCCTTGCTGCTCTGATGCACTGGCCCTTCACTATATTTTTGAATATGTGTCGAGGGTGGCAGCTAGTGAAGTGTATATAGTCGTTGGAGAAAGTTGGTTTTCTGTAAAGTCTTGAAATGAATCCAGTGCCTGTATTGCCAATCCACGTGTCCAGATATGCAATACCCTTTTTGTCGTATTGGTACGTGAATCTCAAAAAGTCAGTGGTGTTATTGAGGTATTCCACAAAAGTTGGGATCATCTCCGTTGGGCCAGTCCAAATGATGAACACGTCATCCAAGAATCTGGTGTAAAGTCTAATATATTTATAGAACTCGCATGAGAATATGTACTGGTTTTCCCACTCTAGCATCACCATGTTGGCGAAAATAGGGGCGCATGAAGCTCCCATAGCTACCCCTCGAGATTGTCTATAGAGTTCACCTTGGTGCTCTATATAGTTGTGTTCTAACACCAAACTCATCATGTCCATAATCAAATTCGTTCTGTCCCAGCTGCCTCCTAGATATTTACTTAAACTACTCAGGAAATATTCAAGTCCCGAATTTGCAGGTATGCTGGAAAAGAGATCTTGGACATCAATGGTTACGAACGTCAGATTTTCATCCCACACGTCCATGGTTAATTTGCTTAAAAAGTCCCATGAGTCTTTAACCAAATGATTGACTTTGGCGTAGATATGCTTTGTCCATTTGTCAATGATAGTTCCTATCTTGAATGTCTTTGACTTGGATCCGGAGATAATAGGTCTAAAAGGTGGATTGATTTTGTTCTTATGGATCTTCGGAATTCCAACAATGTGTGCCAAGATTGGATAATCAGTTTTGACGTAGTCATATAATTCAGTAGTAATCCGTTTGTCAATTAAGTACTCCTCTATTGCATAATCAATGCGTCTATACCCGGTGTTTATCTGATTGAGGGATGTCTTTTCGTAGTTTCCTGAATCATGTAAGATACTGTTTATTTCTTTGTAATATTGTTTATTATCGAAAATCACAACCCCACCACCCTTATCCGGTTTCATAATTCTGATCTCGTTGTTGATAATGAGATCTTTAAGGCACTTTCTTTCACCCATAGTTAAATTGTCTGTGAATGCATTGCCTACCCCTTTGTTGTTCCTGATGTCGTTGTATAAGTGGTATATGTCATGACAGGCCATGTTTTCAAATGTGGCCACCTGTGGGTTCATGGTTGGTACATATGTGCTTTTCTTTACTAAAGTGTAGTTGTTCCTGTCGTAACTAATCCTGTTGGGGTGGTCATGAAATAGTATGGCTAAATTCAACCTCCTCGAGAAAAACTTGATTTCCTTTATAATGTCAAACACGTCAAACTTAACCGTTGGTATGTATTTCATACCTTTACTAAAAAGGGAAATGATATCTTTAGTTACAGATAGGTCAGTGTAGTTGTACACATTAAAGCCTTGGTGGCTGCTGATGCTAGGTCCTCTATTAGGAACAGTGTGTGACGTGACTTCATCAATGTCATTAATGATGGAAGATGGTATCTGAATGGGGTCAACCCCTAATGTTTTGGTATGACCTGCATCTGTGATTAGCTTAGTAATAGGGCTGCAATGAATTTCTAATATCTCCTTTGTAGTTTCTATGGCGCGACCTGCATCTATGACTAGCTTAGTAATAGGGCTGCAATGATTTTCTAATATCTCCTTTGTTGTTTCTTTGGCGCTGGAAAAAATCTCCCCCCTTGAAAATTTTCCTCTTCATTCTTGTGTGTATATCTCCTTTTTCCTCTAGAATGTGCTGTCTCAAACATGCCCTCATTCTCTCTATCTTGTTTCGGCCATACATATGCTCTGTCATTTCTGTATGATTCCATATCTCGATCTAATTTGTGCATTTTCCTCTCAAAAACATTTTTGACTTTAACTGTAGCCTGGTTGAACTGGCTAGAATAACAGTCGTACCATTTTTCAAACAGTTCATCCTGTATGATAGATTCATTCAAATTATACACCTCCTCTAATAGTAATTTAGCTTTCTGTTCATTGTGTTTTATAAGGTATTTCATGTAAGTGTGTCCAAAATCATCAAACATTTGATTAAAATCAGTTATTACACTACCATCTATCTGAATACCTAATGGCAATTTAAAAAATCTCAGTCCTTTAGGGACTATTTTTAAGAGAATACATTTTTCAAAATAAGCTATATCCATCTTTACACATTTTAACTGTACCAATTTCTTGCCTAATAAATAGATTCTAGATTTAATGTCATCTTTTTTACTTTTACCGAAATTAATGTTTTCAGGCGTATCTTTAAATTGCCCCTTGAAATTATGCTTGTGCAAAAAATCAAAATCATCTGATACAAAATTGTTAAACATGTTATACAGTCCAGTATCATTAGATTTAGTATTCATTCTTCTGTTATGTATACTTTTAGGACTTGTTAATACATCATTATTAACTTCATTATTAACAGTACCTTTACTACAGTGGATAGTGTGGTTACCCACTGTGGAATAAGTCCTTAGATTCTCGTTGTGCTTTTTAGGTCGAGCACCCAGTCTCTCGTTGTCAGCATTCAAATTGACCATGCTGAAATCAAAGGTAAAGTCCTCCTCTAAGGATAGATTAACTGCATTGGTTACTAAATCAATGCGTTGGTTACTATCCGCTGCTGGCGCTTGTCCCTGGCCATTGGGGATGTCGCTAGTGTAGCTACTGTTCGCCACATCGTCCAGGACTATAAATTTAGCCCTTACTACATCCTCGCTGTGGCTGTCGTTCCAAACTGGAGCAGTGTTTGTGTTAACTTGCTTCTTGACATGAGCGGAACCTCCGCTCTCCATCACAACTGCTGTAAGCTTGTTAACCATGTCCAGTAGTCTGTTGACGTCATCCTTGAGCGACGTTACCTCCTCACGAAGTTCCGTGTATGTGTCTGGCTTCAATAAAGTGTTCGGAGAACCCTCTTCTGCCATCGGACAACTTGTAAAGGCAAAAAAAGTAGAACAGCAACAACTTGCAGGAAAATAGCAAGAACAGTGTACAACAAAGACACTCGAAGCCGATAAAATCCAAAAATCACACTTTATTCACAAAAAATCCCAGTGGTTGAGCGCTTTCATCTGTGACAGTACAGATTTCTTCAGAACCAATTCCTTACAGCAGTACATTCTATTTATACAAGATTTGGCGCCAAAAACCAATTAAGTCTTAAAACAGCAATGTTACCTTAGAACCAACACTCATATGGTACACTCATACGGCTTGTTGTTATCTGTTCCTCCTCTGCCGTGCTGTAGGTGGGGTTACGATGGTGAGCCATTACCCTGGAAGACAATGAAACAATATGTAAAGTCCAGTTACAGTATTACCAGTATACCACACTAGTCATTGATGGCAAACCCCTGCCTAACATATGTGCACATTCGTTAATATAGGTGGCATACTGCTGTACTAGACTATACATGTTGCTAGCTATGCACTTATATCCTGTAACACACATATGACCGAGGCCCTGGTACAGGCATATCTACATACACATCAGACATATATACCAGACACAAAGGTATGGCAACCCAGATGACCTTTACCTGTGTACCATACAGTACTGTGTGTCAGTAGTTACAAAGCCTTATGCCTGAGGTATGTAATCTGTGAGGACTACAGGGAACACACAAAACAGTGGTTCCAAGAGATGTGGACATACACCATACTGTGCTGTGTAGGCATACAGCTTCAGGTAGTACTACAGTTCATACATGAGTTGGATTCACCAGCAGTAACACTCAATAAGCATACATGTACTGCTTTAGCCTACAATGGAACACCCCAGTCAACACCAAGGGACTACGTCAGACCGTATGGCATACTGCTTTTTCTGCCTAGCAATTGCATGCACATCTTTTGCTGGGATCACAGCTAGGATACATAATACCATGACAGAAACAGTTTCCCACTAAGCTATCACATATATACAGAACTCTGACACATTCACCAACACAGTCACCATCACACTCAGTCAACCTCACATAGCAATTATTGCAACAAGTACATGTGGGTGTGTATCGCTTCATAGGTAGGTAATAGGCTATTGGCCCTAGGGCCTATAGAAGTCTAGCCATACACTACCCTAGCCTTTGACACACAGGTAAGTATGTTTCACGTGGCCCTGTCAAGCAGAGGCACAGAGGTGATTCCCGGGGTGTATTTCCTATCTCCCATACAATCATCAGGATTATTTAGGACGATTGCTAATTAGGAGCTTTGTTTGCTATTGATAGGTGGTTTGTTCCAGAGTATGGGATGTCTCTGAGATAGGAATCTATCCCTCCAGCATGTGCTGTTTATTGAGGTCACAAGGTTTAGGTCCCTAGAGTGTGTAGCTCATAGGGATTGTGATCTGTCTACGTGGAGCATGTCCAACAGTTCTGGGTTTGACATAGCTTAGTATGTTAGGCAGAGGTCACCTCTGTGTAGGCAGTATGCGACACAGTCTAGCTGTGGGTTTGTGAGATGATCTGCATAGGGCATCTGTTTGAGGCCGATATTACTCTTTGTGAGGTATGTTAGTGTCATTTCCAGTTGCTGTAGATGTCTTGTGAGGTACATACCGCATGGGGTATTGTACTCTATAATGGGCTTTATGTGTAATGAGTAGAGGGAAACACTGACCTATATTTCCCTGGATGACACACCTTTTGTGATGACATGTGCCACGTAGACAGATGACATGACTAGTGTGGCACTGTGATTATCAAATGGGTGACTACTGTCCACCTGTGTCCCATGGTCTCTTATCACACC